>NW_027223754.1:14526107-15033607 GCF_028538775.1 Myotis yumanensis
TTTCAAAGGAGAAAATTTCCTTCTGCAACAAGGGGAAAAAAAGACAATAATTCTTTTTTGGGGGGGTTCACAAGGTCCCCCTTAGTAATGCCTTAACCAATAGTTCAGGTCAGTGGGAAAAATGCAAGAGGATAACCAAATCCTGTAGAAATAAAGATTTGAGTTACTCCACCAGATAAACAATGACATTCAAATTGGATGTGATTAGAGGTTAGGGGCACATAAATTATGGTAGAAGAAGGTCCCCATGATTACTATGGCTAGCTAATAAAGTAAAAATGATTACATTTGTGTTTATGGTAATTGTTCCTTTTATTTCCTTTTTCTGGTAGTATCTAGTACTCAGTGTAGCTTCTAGGACTTTTTGTGTCCTTTGTATTAGGGACACACATTTTTCACCTGGAGAAATGATGAGTGGGTGCCAAGAGATGAATTATGCTCTATATTTTTTCATCTCCCTTTCCAATATACCCCCCATTCCTTTCAAACCTACTCTTTGACAAGTTGGAACTGTATAAAATGCATCATTTCACATATAAATAGATTTATGAAAGTTAGCAAAGGACTTAGATTTTGTTATTACATTATAACACTCACAGTAAGCATCCACCACAAAAGAGGCATTGAATCATCCAGTAGACAAAGCAACCTGGCCAGGTGATGCCAGACAGCCTCTGTCATCAGCCATGGCCAATGTTGGCAAGTTTCTCTTAAATGAAGTAGACATGGTGCAGTGACATGGATAGAGCTAGGCATGGGCTCAACAGTATGGCTTCTCTTACCAAGGCTACACCAGCTACTGCTACTGCCAAGTGTCCAAACTTCTAGCAAGTGGAACCAATTCTGGAACCTCAATGAAACATCCTAGAGACCGATCGTAGTAGTAAGTAAGTTTTGTAGTTTGTCTTATCTTCCTCTTAATAGTTTTCTCAAAGAAAGAGACGGACCATAATCCTAGAAGGGCTGTTCCCAGATGAGGTGAAATTACAAGTTGCAAAAGGATTAGGATGTGGTGGAAGCTATGGTGCACCTCTCAGTGCCGCCGCTAGGGCTGGACCAATCACTTCCTCAGCTCTTGGCATATTGGCTGCTAATGGCTAACAGCTAATTCTCTCTTTAGTGTTATATGACGTATGTGGGTCTTTCTTTACTTATTGTGGTAGAGATTCAGCAAATCATTTTAATCTAAAGGTTAATATTTTTCCATTCCAGAGAAATTTCTCCTATCATTGCTTTGGCTGTTTTCTCATAATTTTCTCCTTTTCTTTCTGGAATTAATAGTAGTTGAATGTGTCCTATTTTTTCTCTTCTCTTTTCCATTTCTTTGTCTTTTTCATTACTTTCAAAACATTAAGTTGGTAAGTGGTAAATGTAAGAGGTTTAACTATTAAAGATAAATTTAACAAAAATACCACCCCTTTCCAATCTTTCACATCAATCACTGATGTTCAAGGTAGTGGGAATAGTATAATTTTGACCAGATTGATGGCTACATGAAGCAGAACTTTCTTGTCAATTTGTAATAGACACGTAGCATAAATGAGAAATAAACCTGTCTTTGATATATTTGAAATTTGACATTGTTATATCAGTGCCATTTGGTTGAAGGTGATCAGAAAGAACCATAGTAAGCAAAGTTGAGGTTCTGGTTACTTGTTGCAACAAAGGAGACCACACACAGTGGAGAACTGTGGGGAATGTTAGTATTTGGGTGTGGTATAAAGTTTTTCATGGGATTTGGGCTGATGTTAGGCAATTTGGGGAAGGTTTTAAATAATCAAGCAGGCTTTTCTCTGGATTGGGTGTTTTCAGTAAGCAGAGGTATAATACTATGTTTTAGTATCTCAATTTATTTCATAATTTAGAAGGCAAGAAGAAGAGAGGAGCTACAATTGGTAAAGCAGCAGTTACATAACTAGTGAAACGAGGGGGATGTTTAGATATGATCATGTTTTACACAGATTTCTTTTTTTTCTGTGCTCAGACATGATTACAGAGTGGTCTTGTTTTCATCTTGCTTTGTCATGGTTAAAATAACCTTGTCTAATGTTAATGTTCTGTGAAATTGTTTATGTCCAGCATGATAATGCTACATCTTAGCCGTTAGAGTCAGGCCAGCTTCCAGTTCCCCTCTTTTGTCTAAGGCCAAAGTCAGGAGGGAGGACCTTAATCCAAGACATCCACATCTTTACCATTGCCAAAATTTTGCTGATGAGGAAGTTGCCCAGATAATGTGCCTGTTTTTCCCCTGGACTTAGTCTCCTGCTCCATATGTTGCAGAATAAATTGTTTAATCACATGACTTGACATTGGCTGTGCAGTTGCATTTAAGGCTCTAGATAGGATATGTAGACTTACTACAACACAGGAAAATATCAGAAATAAAATGGTTGTATTAGTTCTTGTAAAAGTCCCCAAAGCAAAGGAACTAGATGATCCACAAAGGCAATAAAAACATATCTGAAAATACAAGCTTTCTTTGAGAGGTATATTTTTTTCTTGAGCCTAGTCATGAACTATATTCTATTTGGCATATCTGATTTAAATACGTTTAGCAAGAAGCATTTGCTATAGCACAACTTCCCCTTCCATTACTAAACTGAGAGGCAATTATCCTATAGAATAAAAACCTAATATTCTAAGTGTTCGGTCATCTGGTCAGCCATTCAGCCAATCAAAGCGTAATATGCTAATGATATGCTAAGGCTGCTCAACCGATTGCTATGACATGCACTGACAACCAGGGGGCAGACAGTTGACCAGTTGACCAGTCGCTATGATGTGCACTGACCACCAGAGGGAAGATGCTCCAACTGGTAGATTAACTTGCTGCTTGGGTCCAGCAGATGGGGACTGAGGCAAGACAGGCTGGACGTGCCCTGGAGCCCTCCTGCTGTCCCCTCAGGCCGACCAACCTCCTGCGTCCGTCCTCAGCCCCAATACTGCACTGGTGGGTTCCCTCAGCCTGGCCTGCACCCTCTTGCAATCTGGGCTGAGGGACCCTCCCCTTCCCCCCTCCTATCTGAGTGCAAGAATTCATGTACCAGGCCTCCAGTATGATTATAAGGACGCTTATGATAACATTGAGTCTACTCACATAACTCAGGAAAATCTCTCATTTCAAAATCCTCAATCATATCTTCAAAGTCCATTTTCTACATAAGGTAACATACTCATAAATTCCTGGGTTTAGAACTTTCACATCTTTGTGGGACCATTATTCAACTTGTCACTGTCTACCCTCTTGCCCCTAAGCATTCACATCCATTTCACATACAGAGTGCATTTACCCTGTCCGGATGACCCAAATAATCTGAACACATTACAATATCAAGTCACGTTTAAAATCTCATGTATTGCTAGCTCAAAATACTCCAATTCTTATTATCTAAACCATCTAAAGTAGGTAGGTGAGCTCTGGGTATATTTCATCCTGAGGAAATATTTTTCTCCATCTCTAGACCTGTTAAGTTAGAAAAAAGTAATTTACTTTCCAAATAAAAGTGCAAAACAGGCATAGAATAATTGTTATGAATATTCTCATTCAAAAAGGGAGAAAAAAAATGGAATCATCAGTCTCTAGAAATTTCAGACTCTATCAGAACTATGTTAGGTCTCAAGGTTTGGGAATAATCTTCTGTGGTCTCTGACTCCATACTCTCAGACCATGGCTCTGCTCTCAGAGTCATCTTCCCATTTTCATGAGAAGTAACATGTGTTTTCAGCTGAATAGCTGTATCTTAAACCTATATATGCAACACAAATTGCAGAATAAATTGTTTAATCATATGACTTGACATTGGCTGTGCAGTTGCATTTAAGGCACTAGATAGGCTATGTAGAACATATATAAATTATATATGTAGAACATATATAAATTATAAAAATGCAAAAAATACAGGGTATAAAATTAAACACCAAATATCCTTATTATATGTACCACCCCAATACCTACTGCTTCTACTAAGGAAACATTGGAATTATAAGTTTGATTCTTATTTTCCAGATGCCTTTTTATCACTTTACATATATATGTAAAATATAGAGATAGATAGATGATAGATGATAGATAGATAGATAGATAGATAGATCTAGATAGATGATAGGTACAATTGGTCTGAATATTTTAAGTACTATTGGAAGATAGTATTTGTCCAATTTATTTGCTAATGTCTTCTCTGTGATCTATAGAAATAAAATTTCCATAGAATGTGCCAAGATTAATAAAAAGTTGTCAAAGTTTTAGGTTGTTCCAAAGAAAATGTCAATATTTTCATATTTTAAAAATGTTTCAAATAGTTCAAAGTATTCTAATTTCTAGCTCAGTCTTCTTTTTGCAATAATTATACTTTAGCTTTACTTTTGCCAATATCCCACCTGCCTATTCATCTGTCCCCAAGGACAGTGTGTCTTTCACATTATATCACATAGGGGTAGTACATACCATGGATATATCACTGCCCAACAACATGTAATACTACAGTATTCATGAAATGTTCCATCTATTTCTTTAACAGCAGAAGCTCAATTATTTAAAGTAGAATTGGCAGCTAACACGGGAGTGTGAAATCGGTGTTAGCATCCACAGAATAGTTCTTCATATTGCATTTTAGTCACACTCTCAGTTTTTCCTCTCACTGCTCTAGTGTAAGATATTCTTTTCTTTTTCCCCCCTTTAGCAGGTGTTACTAAAAGTCAGTTTTCAAGCTATGTTCTTTGCTGAATTTTTGAAAGATGTTTAACCTTAACAGAGATTTTGAAGAAGGGCTTCTCTGTGAGAACTAAATGTTGTTTGACATCGGTCACATCAGGATTCTAATGGGTATTTTCCATCTTGTGCAATCTGTAGAGATCTTAATAGCACAAAACTGGGAGGACCACATATTCTAACAATGCAGGCTGCTTAAATTACCGTTTCCACTACATTTGCCTTCTTCGACAGTGTGGAATGTAACAGCACAAATTGTCATAAACAGAGTGTGCCCTGTTGAGAGAAGAGTTCACAGATGGAATAAAGCATTTCTGTACTCTTCATGCATTCATTCTGTTGTATGCCAAATACTGTCCTTTGAGCCATAGGGGGATTTATTACAAGATTCTATGTATTACATGTAGTGAGTAGAAGTACAGGCAGATGTATTAATACATTAAAAAACCATATAGTTCTACCACAAACTCATGGAGAGGAAGAGAAATCTCAACAATGCAATGGTTCTCTTGACCTCCAAAGTAAGGCAATCAACAACACTAAAAATATAGCCAAACGAAATTGGATTTCCTAATGTGTGCACTAATACACATTAGTGAGCTAAAAAATACTTAGACTCAGGCCGAGTCAGACATACTCTGGGAAGCTCCATACCCCAGAAAAATGAAAAAAAATTTAAAAGATTATTGAATGAAAAAGGACAAATGAAACTTTCTTGGGCGATGGAAATGTTATCTATATTAATTGGGATAACAATTCATGGATTATTACATTTGTTGAAACTCTAAACTTCATATTGAAAATATGTGCATTTTATCACATATAAGTTATCAATTAATAGATAATAGGTTGCAATGGAGAAAGAATGCAAATACATGTGAGCTTGCATGCAAGATGAGATAGTAGTGTGTCCCAAAATATATTTAAAATGCATGGGAGAACATATTTGCTAATGTTATCTTTGATAAGAGATTAACCTCCAAGATTTACAGGGAACTCGTATAACTTAACAAAAGGAAGATAAACAATCCAATCAAAAAATGGGCAAAGGACCTAAATATACACTTTTCAAAAGAGGGCATACAGAAAGCCAAAAGACATATGGAAACACACTCTAAGTCACTAATTATCTGAGAGATGCAAATCAAAACAACAATGAGGTACCACCTCACACTGTCAGAATGGCCATCATCAACAAATGACAACTGCTGGAGAGGATGTGGAGAAAACAACCTTTATGCACTGCTGGTGGGAATGCAGACTGGTGCAGCCACTGTGGAGAACAGTATGGAGTTTCCTAAAAAAATTAAAAATGGAATTTCCATTTGACCCAGTGATCCCACTTCTAGGAATATATCCCAAGAAACCAGAAACACCAATCAGAAAGGATATATGCACCCGTATATATCCATAGCAGCACAATTTACCATAGCTAAGAATTGGAAACAGCCGAAGTGCCCATCAGCAGATGTGTGGATTAAAAAACTGTGGTATATCTACACCAGGGGTCTTCAAACTATGGCCTGTGGGCCACATGCAAATACAAATATTGTATTTGTTCCCATTTTGTTTTTTTACTTCAAAATAAGATATGTGCAGTGTGCATAGGAATTTGTTCATAGTTTTTTTTAAAACTATAGTCTGGCCCTCCAATGGTCTGAGGGACAGTGCACTGGCCCCCTGTTTAAAAAGTTTGAGGACCCCTGATCTACACAATGGAATACTATGCTGCTGTGAAAAAAGAAAGAATTCTTACCATTTGCAACAGTATGGATGAACTGGAGAGCATTATGCTAAGCGAAATAAGGCAGTCAGAGAAAGATAAATATCACATGATTGTGGGGAACCGATATAGGGTTCAGCCTCGGACTGACCTGTTGGCAAAGTCACAAACAAGTCCCAGTTTAGAGAGCACAGTCCTCTTAGCATAATTAGGCTTGACCTTATAACACTCCCTAGATCTTATCTGGGAAGCTAATGGGCTGAGGGAAGTGCAGGAAGTATAACTATGGTCAAAACAAGTGAAACTCACAAGAACTGTGTAACTATGGTAACCACTACCTTGTTTACCTCTGACTATTAATGGTTGATGTGGCCTGAGCACCAGTGGAAGTCCTTCCTCCTGAGTTGGACTTACCCGCCTGGCCCCCAGTATTCCCGAATTATCTCGTGTCTTTTCTCTTTCATTTGTGTGCGGCTCCTCTTCCAGATTCTGAACCCTGAACCATGCAGGATGTGGAGGGAAACATTTACAACACATGATCTCACTCATTTGTGGAATATAATGAACATCATAAACTGATAACCAAAAATAGATACAGAGACAAAAAGACAAAGAAGCATCTAACAGAATGTCAAACTACAGTGGGAAGGCAGGGGAGGTGTGGGTGTGTGTGTGGGGGGGGGGTAAGAGATCAACCAAAGGACTTGTATGCATGCATATAAGCATAACCAATGAAAACAGACAGTAGGGGGGGTGAGGGCATGTGCTAGGGGTTAGGGGAGGCTGGGGAGAGGTCAATGGGGGGAAAAGGAGACATATGTATTACTATTTGTAATACTTTAACCAATAAACAAAAGAAAAGAAAAAAAAACAATATTCTTTTTTGAATGAGAGATAAATAAGCCTATTTCTCAAACATTGCTGGTACCAATGTAAATTGCTAAAATCACTTGGGGAAAAAACTGACAGCTGAACACATGCACGTTGTATAATCAAGTATTTTTACTCCTGAATATATTCCCAACAGAAACATGTATATATGTTCATCAAAAGTCATTTGCTAGACTTACCACTATTAGTAAAAGCCAAAAGTTGGAAAATGACCACATTTCACCAACAGTAGTATACACAAGTAAATTATATTTTCAGAGTAAAGCATTATAAAATAATGGGAGTGAATGATTTACAACTGTATACAACATAATGGATACATATCCACAACATAATTTTGAGCAAAAGAAGTCATACAGACCTATCATGTACAAAATATCATATCTACATATATAAAACCCTAAGCGACCAGACGACCAGATGACCAGACAACCAGCCAGTCATCCGGTCGCTATGATGCACACTGACCACCAGGAGGCAGATGCCCAACACAGAAGCTGCCCCCTGGTGGTCAGTGCACTCTCACAGCGGGCGTGCCACTCAGCTGACCAACGGGTGGCAGCATGAGCATCTCCCACAGATACTCCCCCTGCGCACGCTGCCCTCCCGCCCCCCACAAGCTGGCAGATAAAGCTGGGCTATGGCAGCTCGGAGGTCCACTGATCCCCACAGGCCAAACTGAGGGAACCCACCCGTGCATGAATCCATGCACTGGGCCTCTAGCATTTATATAATGTACAAAAACAGATCAAGTCAATCCATACCATAAAGAGGCAAATGGTGGCTTGGTGTAGAGAAGGAAAGATAGTGACTACAACTGTGTGATGGAGATTCTGTAAGATGAGAGAATTGTGTTAAATGACCTATAGGGTTATTTCTACCTCCAACATTTTTTGAATCTGTTGTTTAAGATAAATATAATAGTTTAAAATATTTTAATTTTAATGCAATTCAAAATATAGAATGGTGGTTGCCGAAACCGGTTTGGCTCAGTGGATAGAGCGTCGGCCTGCAGACTGAAAGGTCCCAGGTTCGATTCCGGTCAAGGGCATGTACCTGGGTTGCGGGCACATCCCCAGTGGGAGATGTGCAGGAGGCAGCTGATCGATGTTTCTCTCTCATCGATGTTTCTAACTCTCTATCTCTCTCCCTTCCTCTCTGTAAAAAATCAATAAAATATATTAAAAAAATATATATATATAGAATGGTGATATAATGTTTAATGTTTTTATTGAATTACAAATACTCTCTTACTTATTTATCAAAAGGGAAAGATGATTTGTTAAATTCTTTATCCCTTTGGCCTTAGCAATACCTAACATATTGATTAAATTGCAATTGAAGTCTATTGAAGAGCAAAGGAAACCTCAAAAGTTGCCTAGTGCCAGACGCATTTTTGTGGGCCTTCATCTCTCTAAATTTCAATGTGATTTCATTACATGAGGTTTAAAATATTTATGTAAGGCTTCTGTTTAGGAGAACAATTATCCCATCTTCATTTTTATGATTTCTATATGCCACGTTAACTGCATTGGTATTGATTCAGATAATAAAGTGTCAATCAGTATTCAATGAATTGGATAATAGTCATATGAACGTGTGGGCCTATTGTCTATCTGCTTTTACATCCATGTTTTTATTTCAGCTCCCAGGACACCTTTCTTTCACAAACCATTAAGTTTCTCAGTGTGTGGAGGCTTTTAGATTATTTAGCTTACAATAAAACAGCCCATTCAGTATAATCTCTAGAAAAGGTAGGCCACATCTGAAATGATTTTTATTTATTCCTCTTTTTTATAGCAATAAAATGATGTCTGTTGGTTTTATAAATTCATGAATAAACATTTTAGGAAAACTTTCAGGCATCGTGACTTTTAATTTTTGTTCTCATTCCTGAGCCAATATATTTATACATTAGGATTCTTCTCACTGCCAAAAACAACAACAAAACAAAATAAAAATTAAAGGTCTCTTATTGAAAACTATAAATGTTAGGAAAATAATAAACTTAATAGAACAAGAACTATTAACATGTATAGCAGCCATCTATCATCAATTTTCGCTTCTGAACGCAATCTAGCTATCCTTCTAGTAAGCAGAGGATTCCTGTTTCCATCAAACCGCTGTCATAGCTACTATGAGCCTGGCGTGGTGGGTTGGAAAAGACAACCCTTGTGAGACTCATCCTTACCCTGTCATTTCCTAAAGCAAATTTGAAGAGTCCAGAGTCACGTGGGGCTACAGCATCTTTGCCACAGACTCATCTTTCTACCAACAACTTGGCTTGAAAAGTTTCATAGTCACAACATTCATGTGCATAAAACTGAACTCATTATCCTCTCAACTTTGTTTTTCATGTTGTCATAAAGGACACGAATTCCCAGAGGTCATGTTCCTAGGAGAAAGGATCAAGCTACTGGTCACACTTATTCCTGTTTATCTTTGCTTCTTATGTAATTGGTGCGTTTTCAAGAAGAAACCAAGTAAGCTTGCCTCACTTACTTTAGGGTTTCTCTTATTCAGTCTGTAGAGAGGATCTCTCAGCTCTGCTTTCCCACAATGCATCTCTGAGCGAGGTGTCCCAATAACAACTCTCCTTAATACTGTGTGGATAAATCTGTTTAATTCAGAGGTAAAGATTAGAAGTTCATTGTGCCCACTTGTGAATTGATACACTTCAATTCTGCTTTATCTATAATATAATTACTATTTTGAACTCATATACCTGTCTTTCTATTTGGGGGTAAGAGAAGGGTGGTAGAAGGGGGTTAGAAAATGGCAGCTCACCAAACCTGTGTGTGTGTGTGTACTTTTATTGTATAGAGATATAATTAAAATACCATTTTATTTACCTTTTTAAAGTGTACAGTTCAGTGGATTTAGGTATATTCACAAAGTTGTGCAACCATCCCCACTATAGAATTCTAGGATATTTTTATCATTGGAGAAAAGAAATGCCATACCTATTACAGCAAAAACAAACAAAAAATAGTCATTCCCCCTATACCTTCTCTTCTACTCCCCACTCCCTGGCAACTACTAATCTACTGACTATATGGATTTGCCTACTCTGGACACTTCATAAAAATGTAATCATACACTATGTGGCCTTTGGGTCTGGCTTTTTTCACTTAGCCTAATGTTTTCAAGATTCATCCATGTTGTAGCATGTATCACTACTTCATTTCTTTTGGTTGAATAATGTTCCATTGTATTGGTATCCTCATTTTGTTTACCCATTCGTCAGTTGATAGATACTTGGTTTGTTTCAATTTTTTGACTTCTATGAATAATGCTGCTATGAATATTTGTGTACACATTTTTTTCATGGTCAGATGTTTTTAAAGATCTTTGGTATAAAATGCCAGTAGGAGAGAAGATGATAAAACTGGACTGGAGCAATGGTGGAGGAGGTGAAGAAGGTGCTCATAGAGTGTGGAAAATTGAAGAAGGAGTCGTTGGCAGGCATATTGAAGTAAAGAGTGAAGTAGGAAAATGTTTTACAAAGCAAAGGAATACAGGATATGGACAGAGAGGTATTTCAGAGATTCAGACCTCAAAGGCAGTACTTTCCACTAACAATTAGATGCAAATTGTAGCTATTCCAGTGAGGATAAAAACAGAATTAGATTTTTTTTTAAAAAAAACTATAGGCAGGAGAGACAGAAGAGTCTCCACATAAATATTTAGTTTCTCAATGATGATGATAGGAAATCAGACTGAGAGGCTTTAGATTTTGAGCTGAAGATGATCAATAAGGTGGTAAGCAGGAATAAAAGTTTTTACCGGCAAATTCATGTCAATTAATAGTGCTGCCTAGAAAACTGAGAATGATTCTAAGTCTGGGCCAGGTTCAGCAGGAAAGGGTGATCTATGAGAATGGAGAGAAGGTAAGGAATTTCTTAGCAGTAGAAAGATTACAAAAAGTATAATAAAAGGGAATGGAAATCCTAGACTACCATAGGGGAGGGGCGAGGACTAATAATCAGGCAAAGTCATGTAAACTACGTGTAGTGGGAAACTCTCTTTCTCAAAACCTATGCAATGGTGATGATAGGAGAAGCAAGAACGAGAGACTCTATATAAAGGAATTGATCAAATTGGATAGAGGTGAGAGGAAGACTTGGATTTACAAGAGGTAGAATTTTTTAAGGAAATCTATACTAATAAAAGGGTAATATGCTAATTAGACTGGATGTCTTCTGGGCATCCCTCCTGACAAAGCCGGGGCCTGGGTGAAGCTGCCCATGGTCCCAGGTGCCTGCGGCCGTCCAGAGGGAGGGAAGCCAGGTCCTGGTTGCCTGCTGGTGGCTGGAGGAGGGAAGCCTGGGTCCCACGTGCTGGAGTAAAGCCAGTGCCGGCAGCTGGGGGAAGGAATGCCTACTCTTGCACGAATTTTTGTGCATCAGGCCTCTAGTAAGTTAAGTAAAAGTTTAGAGAAATTGTAACTCAGAGATTTTTATGAGAATGAGTTTTGTTGTGAAAAGCTGGGCCTCTTTTCTGCGACAATGTCATATGGCTGTGTGTTGGGAACCTAGGGGAGGATATTATCTTCTCCAAATTTTCTTAAAAGGTGAAAATAAAGGGTTGGATTTTGTTTAATTGCAATAAAACATCTCCCCCCAGATATCTTACCCTCTGAGGAGAGTTAGATTTACCACACAAGTTATCATTAAGCCCCATTACTTTTCGTAAGCTGTTTTTAAGTTGTTTTGTGTTGATTTCCATTACATAAATACCATCAAAGCAAAAAAACATAGGATTTGATTATCAGTTAAAATGTCAGTTGAATTAAAAATCAGTGGGTGGAAAAGCTCAAGAGCCACTTATGATTTTAAAATGAAGACAAACCCAGTTGAGTAAATAAATGTTGCTTTTAAACATCACATTACTGTTTCTACCCCAGCTAAAGGAAATGCTATTACGGATGGTCCTTCCAGTACTGAAATTACTGTTGTTCATAATTTTGACATGTCTTTCTAAAGCACATGACCCATTTTAAAGGGAATCTGGGCAGGATGCAGTTGTATTACCAAATGTCAACAGAAAAAAAAACCCCTCTGTCCTTTTATTCACAGATATGCAGCTAGTTTCAGATCACGCGGAATATTAATATTCTACAAGTACCTAGGGAACCATAATAGGCATGTCTTAGGTGAAATTCAAGTGTGATATGAGTGGCATTATTTTTCCAGACATAAATACATTATGTAATGAGGTCACTATTGATAATACAGTCTTTCCTGTGATAGTATTAGCTGATTGCAAAGCTTTTTCTAAAGCTGAGATGATTCACAAATATATTTATATTATACAATTACTAATGAGCCCATGGGAAGCCTGTCAGTAAGAACTTCCTCTCATTCTCACACTTCATGGATTCCTAAAGAAGACTTATGCTCATTCAACAATAGAATAAATATACTTGGCCATAATAAAAGTTATAGTTCTAATTCCCCAGATGTAAAAGAGGCAGGTCTGTCATTAGCAGCCTTCTCTTTTCTTCATACTGCCCAAATACATTGTATTATCAAGATATAAGGCTGTAATTTTATAAGAAATAAAACATTGAAGTAGCTTGTAGAAATAAAACACTCCAGAAAACAATATGATTGTAATATGATAGAATAAGATATTAGTGATGTAACTAAATTTGTACGTGACAATGACTATCATTTTATTATTTAGCATCTCCTCAGAATGGAGACAATGTGCTAAGAGCTGAATGGGATAACACACACACACACACACACACACACACACACACACATTTTCTCTAGAAATTTATATGTTGAAAAGCCTAAGAAGGCAAATTTGAATTCAACATATACTGGATTTGACACGCACATAAAATAAAAATGCAACATAATATTATTGATTCACTTACAAGTGTATAAGACTTCAGTAAAATAAAAAAAGTAAAAACTTAGCATAAAAGATCAAAATCTGAAATCACATATTTATGGTTCAGTTAAAACTCAAACATTAGGGAAGAATTGTGTATTTACTCAGAGTACTCAGTCTAAAGGATGCAGTAGATACTTGCTTCTATGCAAATGTATAAATTTATATTTTAGTTGTGTGGCTAAAGATAAGTGTTAGTAAGAAAGACAATTATTAGATTCCTGAATTGTGTTTTAAAGATTTATTTCCAAAGTTAATTAAGTTCTATTTTCTGCTTTGTTTTGATCCTACTAGTACAGCCTACAATGTGATAACAATTGGCACCAACATTTCAATGGCTTCCAATAACATGCATGTATTTGTCACTCACACTACAGGGCCATGCAGGTCAGCTCTGGCTTTTCTCCCTGTCCTGTCATTCTGGGGCTCACGTTAAGGAGCAGCCCCTCCCCCAGACAATGCAAGTCTTCCAAAAGATAGACAAGAAGCTTGGTAAGGACCCTGCTGGCAAAAGTAAGACATCCATGTGGTGGTGAAAAAATCCTCCATGGCAAAGGAGACCCACAGGGAGCAAAGTAAATCTACTAACAATAAATCGAGACATCCCAATATATTAATATACATTTTCACTTGACATCCTAATCTGAGTGAGGAGGCAGGGGATGTGGATGGGAAGCTGAAATGGACAATGTTTTTAAAATATATTTTTACTAGAGGCCCGGTGCACAAAAATTTGTGCACTGGCGGGGGGCGGGGGTGTCCCTCAGACCCACTTGTGCCCTCTCACAGTCTGGGACCCCTCGGGAGATAACGACCTGCTGGCTTAGGCCCATTCCCGGGTGGCAGAGGGCAGGCCCAATCCCTAGGTGCAGTCCCTGGTCGGGCTCAGAGCAGGGACGATTGGGGAGTTGGGGCGCTGCCCCCGTCATGCACAGAGCAGGGCAGATCGGGAGGTTGCGATGTCACCCCCAGTCACGCTCAGGATAGGGCCTATTGGGGGGTTGGGGCACAGCCCCCTGTCACACTCAAGGTAGGGTCGATGTGGAGGTTGCGGTGCCACCACCTATCATGCACAGAGCAGGGAGGATCAGGGGGGTTGGGGCTCCATACCCTGTCACACACAGAGCCGGCCCATCAGGGGGGTGGGGAGCTTCCCCCTGTCACGCACAGAGCAGGGCCAATCAGGGGGTTGGGGAGCTCCCCCCATCACGCACAGAGTAGGGCCGATAGGGGAGTTGGGGCACCGCCCCCTGTCATACACAGGGCAGGGCCGATCAGGGGTTGGGGCACTCCCCCCTGTCACACTCAGGGCAGGGCCAATGGGGAGGTTGCAGCTCCACCCCGTCACACACTGAGCAGGGCCCATGGGGCGGTTGGGGTGCCGCACCCTGTCACACACAGAGCAGGGCCGATCAGGGGGTTGGGGAGCTCCCCCCTATCAGGCACAGAGCAGGGCCGATCAGGGGGTTGGAGCGCCTTCCCTTTTCACGAACAGAGCAGGGCGGATAGGGAGGTTGTGGCCCCGCCCCCTGTCACACACAGAGCCACAGGGCGATCAGGGGGTTTGGGCACTGCTCCCTGTCACGCTGCTCCAGGGGCCAGGAGACCTCGCAGCTCTGCTGATCCCAGTGCTGGGAGGCCTCGCGGCTCCGCTTGACACAGGGGCAGTGAGGCCGCACTGCTCCACTAATCCTGGTGCTGGGAGGCATATTACCCTTTTACTATATAGGATAGAGGCCTGGTGCATGGGTGGGGGCTGGCTGGTTTGCCCTGAAGGGTGTCCTGGATCAGGGTGGGGGCCCCGCTTGGGTGCCTGGCCAGCCTGGATGAGGGGATAATGGCTGTTTGCAGCTGGTCACATCCCCTTCAGGGTGGGGGTCCCCACTGGGGTGCCTGGCCAGCCTGGATGAGGGGATGATGGCTGTTTGCAGCTGGTCACACCCCCTTCAGGGTGGGGGTCCCCACTGGGGTGCTTGTTCAGTCTGGGTGAGGGGCTGAGGGCCATTTTCAGGCTGGCGGGTGACTGAAGCTCCAACCTCTCCTTTTTTTCTTTTTTTTTTTATTCTGGGATTTATTTACCTTCTATGGCTGTTACTGGAGCTGAGAGCCGCCTGTAGCTCTGAGGCTTGGCTCCAGCTCTGAGACCTTGGCTGCTAAAAGCAGGTATCTGGTTTGTTTGGCTTCTATAATTGAAACACTGTTGCAACTCCTGCTCCCCCGGCTGGCTGAAAGCATGGGGTTTGTTTAGCTTCTATAATTGCAACATAGTTGCTTAGAGTGCAAGGTCAGAGCCCAGCAGTGGCAGGTGGGGAACCTTGGCTTCCTCCTTCACTGGAGCAAGCAAGCCTCCTGTTTGCTTCAGCTGCCTGACTGCCGGCCGCCATCTTGGTTGGCAGTTAATTTGCATATCGCCCTGATTAGCCAATGGGAAGCGTGTCGGAGGTATGGTTAATTACCACGTTTGTCTATTATTAGATAGGATTGATTTCAGAGGGAGAAAGTGATAGAAACACCAGTGATGAGAGAGAATCGTTGATCGGCTGCCTCTTGCAGGGACCACACTGGGGATCTGACTGGGACTTGAAACATGATCTCCTGGTTCATGAGTCAAAGTTCAACTATTGAGCAACACTGGCCGGGCTAAAATGGGCAAATTTTAACTGCTTTTTAAATCTTAACACAATGTTAAATCTCTGGCACATATCCTATGTTTTTAAGTTGTCTTATTATTTACTGCCTCTGCTTTTAATTAAATCCCTCATCTCTGTATGTTATGCTGTTTCCTGATAAACTGGCTGCTGTTTTCTGTTTATGTCTTCAGAATAGTGATTTATCTACTGTTCTCTCTCTCTCTCTCTCTCTCTCTCCCTCTCTAAGGAAACTTGTGTTGCTTTAATGTGCTTCCAATTTATGGGAAGCTAAATAATTACAATTATTCTGGACAACAAAGGAAATAAGACCGTGCTTACAGATCTTTTCCTGCCTTGACCACTGTTCTTTCCCCGATGAATCTAACCAAAACTTCTCAGGAAGATAGACCAGAGATCCTCTTTTGGCATACAGGATGTATTTATATACTACAAACTGTGCATTTTTTCTTTAAGATCCATTTATGGACTTATTATGTAACATTTTTCTGAAATAAATATATCCTATTAGAAATATAAGTGTCTTCACTTTAATACCATCTATCAGAAGTTTACACAGACAAGCTGTGCAGCTGACCTATTTTGTTATTCCCAATGAATAAATGTGCACGAGCAAATTTATAGCTTTAGACCAAATTGGTTGGAAGCATTCTTTTATTTTAAAGGTGAGTATTGATTAGTACATCTGGAAAATTTATTTTTCAAGCGTACAATACTGACAGATCTTTTACAACAGAACAAATTAAGGAACATGAAAAACAAAAAAGGTATAAGACCTAATGGCTTCTTATTGTACATAACAACTGTTTATTTAGGGTCCTTTTTAATGAGAATACATAAAATAGTATAAGCGAAGGATAGTGACTTTGCCAATTACACACTTATAGACATAGTGTGTCTTTCATCTGCCTGATAGGCTGTATCTCATAACCCGGGGTGACAGGTGAGGGGTGTTACAGTCCAGGAATCCCCCTTCCTCCTCCTGTTAGTTACTGTGTTCTCAGAAATCATAAAGCCCCATTTTTTTCCTCATCTTTAGTGTATTTTGCTCACAACATAAAGCAACTATTATTTACAAAAATTATTTGCATCTTGTTAGAAGAGGGGCATGAGTTTCTGATCTCAGGTGGGGGAACTGGGATGGGATGGATATGACACTGATGAACCCTTTGTTACAGGCGTCCCAGTAATTTTCCCCAAATTATCTTTAAATATTAGGCACATCTCCCAATAGAGAAATAATCTTATTGTATCCTTAACTTCATTACAGTTTGTTTTTCCCCTGTTTGCATAACTATAATGCGTTGCTTCACAACCTGGTGCCATACATGGACTGCAAAGAAGGACCCAAGAAAGAGGCAAACTGTCCAGGTCATAGGAGGCCGGTGTAATAAGTAAGGGAAGCTAACCTATGAGGCTTGTCTTGGGCAGCTGCAAGAGGAATAGATCTCTTCACCACCCATGAGAATCTTAAAAGTTTATATAGAAGCCTTAACTGTGTTCACTCAATATACCATCCAGATGGTCTCAACCACACACTCTCTCAGGGTTGTGTCCTTCAAAATGGCTTTGACTGTGGGAAAGGTGGGCACAATGGATGTACCAATGACAGGGGAGAAGGTGACTGCCTGCATTTAGCTGGCAAGTCAACCATTGGCAACATTCTCTCCATGACCTCCTGTTGGAAGCTACTCATTGTCTTCACTATCAGAGAAGTTTAAACAAGGAGCCAGGAACACTGGTGAACCTTGAGTCCTGGCAAGGGCCAGAGCTATGCACCGATTGTTTAGTCAAGACAATGGTGGCTCAAGCAATTTCCTGACCAAATAGTCTGAGAGTAAATCTTTACTAATATTTACTGACCCTTAAGATAGTCTGTCTGTTACCAGAATTGCCTGCCTGACTAAGGGCTATATGTGTAACCAAAATTGAATAAAAGGTTGGCAAGGCCTGGGCACCAGTGGAAGTCCTTCCTTCCCCTTGCATTGGGCTTCCCGCCTGGCCCCCAATATTTACAAATTGTTATTTCTTGTCTCATCTCTGTCATTTGCGTGCGGCCCTTCTCCAGATCCCGAACCCTGAACCACGCGGGATGTGGCTCACACAACCTCCTCCAAGGTAATATGACTGAGTTATAAGAGCATCTGTTTCCATCACAATCCTGAGATATAATGTGAAGTCTTCCACTAGCTTGAGGCTATGGTCATGGTCAATTCTTCCTTCTCAAATTCTGTTCTCCATTCAACAATGTCATTTAAAATACATCTGTGATTCTATGCACAGGTCCACTTCTGTGCACTGGGGAAACAAAATAAATGCCAGCAACATTCCTGATCTTCACCTTCTCTTCAGGAGAAGTGGTGGGTGTGGAAATAGGGTCAAGAATGGCAGGAAGAGTAGCTCTGCTACAGCAGCGATTTTCAACCTGGACATCTCATGGCACACAAACTAATTACCAAAACCCTGACCAAAAAAAAAATATCTATAATTTTCATTCATTCACACTAGATGGCTATTGTTGTGTTGGCTGTTGTCCTTTTCTATTTGTCAGTCTAAGGGAAAAGAAGTCAACGCCCCTGGCTAAATAGACAGGTATTGCATGTTTTCAAAATTCTTGTGGCATACTGGCTAAAAACTGCTATGCGACAGTTTGAGTCAAATGTCTGAAAAACTGCTTTGGCTAGAGTGAAAAGAAGGGGGCTGCGCCTGGGGGGGGGGGGGGTGTTTTACTGAAGAGGAAAATATTGAAATAGTTTTGGCATATTTGCTTCTATCACGGAATTATTTTCATCTTTCCTATTGTTTTGAGTTCAATGGCATTTTCTTAGGATTTTCCTGGCAAATTCCACCGAGGCTCATTTTCTCATTAGTCTTATAAAATGCTACATGCATTTGTGCCTTGTCTCCTTACTCAATAGTCATGCACCACACCCAATCCTATTACCACTGGCTACTTCTTTCTGCGGAAATCAGTTAATATTCCCAGTTCCTCCATTAAACATTCCCACGGCATATCCATATTTATCTCTTCTGATTTATTACAATGTAATCAATACTACTTAATATTTTTATAAAACTATCAGAGATACATTATTTATCAACATGTTTTCCATTTACTCCTCATGGTAACAGAGTGTCCCATACCTTGTTTTATTTCTATATGATAATGCCTCTAGAAAATCAAATACTAATTGTATATCACTGTGCTGGTCAACTCAGAGCAAAACTCCCACTCAGCAAAGTCACCAATTGAAGGTCTCTCCTGAAGCCCTGAGCCATGAGGACACTCATTTGCACACAGCACTATAGGGTGGTGGTCTGCCTAACTTGGGACTGCATGATTAAAACATGTAGGTATGCATAATGCTCTCCAGGTCCATCCATACTGCTGCAAATGGTAAGAGTTTTTTTTTTGTTTTTTTTTGTTTTTTTACAGCAGCATAGCATTCTATTGTGCAGATGTACCTGTTTTTTAATCTACTCATCTGCTGATGGGCACTTATGAGCAACATAAACAGATAAACTAAAATAGATCCAGAGACATAGAGCATTGAACAGACCACCCAACCTCAGAGGGAAGGCAGGGTGGAGGGACAAGAGGGAGAGACCAACCAAAGGACTTGTATGCATGTATATAAGCATAACCCATGGACACCGACATTAGGGTGGTGGGAGCATGTGCTGGGGTGGGGGAGATGACCAGGCAGAGGTCAATGGGGGAAACAAAAGACATATGTAATACTTTAAACAATCAAGAATTTAAAAAAAACATGTAGGTATGAACAAAACAAATCTATATATATAAAAGCCTAAGCAACCATTACGATGGAATGACTAGAACGACTGAAACGACCAGTCACTATGACACACACTGACCACCAGGGGGCAGATGCTCAATGCAGGAGCTGCCCCTGATGGTCAGTGCGCTCTCAGAGTGGGAGCGCCACTCAGCCAGAAGCCGGGCTCATGGCTGACAAGCACAGCGGCAGTGGCGGGAGCCTCTCCCACCTCGCAGCAGAGCTAAGGAGCTAAGGAGCGAGCAGCAAGCTGTAAGGAGTGAGAGGTAAGGAGCGAGCAGTAAGGAGTAAGTGGTTAGGAGCGAGAGGCGAATGGTTAGAAGCAAGCAGCAAGCAGTTAGGAGTGCTGAGTGCCGAGCGCTGAGCCTGGCTCAGGCTCCTCCCCGGCTGCCTGCCACTTTGCACACTGCTACATCCCTCAAGGGATGTCAGACTGCCGGTTTTGGCCAGATCTGGCAGTCTGACATCCCCCGAAGGGTCCAGGATTGCAAGAGGGTGCAGTCCAGGCTGAGGGACCCCAACCGGTGCATGTATCCATGCACGGGGCCTCTAGTAAATTAATAAATTGAACATATATTAACTGATGAATGTGCATAAAATTAACTCAAAAAAGTGCAATGGCAATCATTTTTTAAACAAGATGATTAAGGTAACTTACATACATTTTAAGTAAACCAAATGCAGCTGCTGTTTTATTTACAATTATTTAGGAATGACAAATTTTAACTATTCTATTTCTGATGATGATGATAGCAAATGCTTATATTATGCTTACTTTTTCCCAGGTCCTGTTCTAGATATTCTATATACATGATCATTGCATTTAATCCTCTCAACAACCTTCCTATTTCTATTTACAGATCTAGAATAGCCCCATGAGTCTGAGGTAGGAACATACATACCCCAGAGCAAGAATGTCAAATTCATGGCCCGCGGGCCACATGCCTCATTTACTTGGCCCATGTTAGCCTTGGAGTTTGACATGCTTACCCTAAAGCCTACACACTAACACATTATGTCACATTGCCTCTCTTATTACTTAGTCTCCCAATTATAGAAATGCGTGTCACTGTGCTAAATGTCAGTTCAGAAAGGGGGAGAGATCAACCAAAGGACTTGTATGATGCATATAAGCCTAACCAATGGACACAGACAACAGGGGGGTGAGGGCACGAGTGGGGGGGGGGGGGGTTGGGAGCAAAGGGGGGATAAGGACAGATATATAATACCTTAATCAATAAAGAAATTTTAAAAAAAGAAGTCAACAAGGTAAGTCCATCTGAGAAGCCTATGTCGGCCCCTCACTGTGAGTTACAGTCACTTCACTGTGCCCCACACTTGTTGAGATGGTGATAAAGACCAAATAAGAATGGTGATAATTCACACAGGCACCCGGGTAAATTTAACCAGCCACAGAAAAAAGGAAGAGCAAGTGTTAGGCAAGCAAATGTAATTTGCCTCACCTACATGTATTTTCACATCAGGTAATACAGAAATATAAATATATTTATATAAATATAAATATATTAAAAATATAAATGTCATTGCTTAATAGACACTAGCTATAGTTTGACACTTTTTAGTAATGAGGACACATTTATCACGTGGGCAATAAAAGATGTCAATATAGTTCTGAGGCATTTGCAGATAGCTTATAAGGTGTTCCCCAAAAGTGATAAGTACAAGTGTATTTAAATCAATAGAAGTAAACATAAAGGCATGCTTGTGGACCTCCAAATAACAAAAGAACGCCACGTAATTGAATTCCGACTATTGTTTGTTTCCCCAAATACGGTTATTGAAGCTAAAACTGAAGTTATAAATGTCCCACAGAGTTCACTATAACAAGCAGCAGAAGAATGTTATTGGACCCACAAATCAGTGGAAGAGGTGATTCCATTCTGCTTCAGCTGCCAAGAGAACAATCACTTTTCCTGTAGTAAAGTGTGAGTTTTTTTGCCATTAACACAAGGGAAAAAAATTCCCCCATCTTTGCTTTTATTCTCTTGAAGCTTAATGTTTTGCTCCATTTACTTTCATCCCTTCGGGGCTGTCAGAATTCTTAAAATTTTCATCCATGAGATCTGATGTGCCAGAAGCATTTCTTCTTCCCTTTTGGGATACTCTCTTGCTTTTTCTAGAATTTTTCCCACTCCCTCTCCTCCTCCTCTCCCAGTCTCTTTCTTCCACTCCTTTTCTATCCACTCTTCTCTCTCTTCTTCCTCTGCATCTTTTTACAAAACACTGAATCTCAGACGACACCGATCTCTTGATTATCTTTCTCCAATTTTCCTTCTTCATTTAAATAGGGAATAGACTAAAGGTCAAGCTCTGCCCACTCACATACTATCCCCCAAAGGATGGTCCATCCAGAGGCCATCCACTTTTACCAGTTCTTTTGAAAACATATATTTTCTCAAAATACAAATAAATGATAATATTCTGGACCTTGCTCTTTAGAGACTTGTCTGTGTCAATTCATACGACATTCTCACTCTTTAATCTTTCTTTTTCACTGGCACTATGTATTTTTAAAT
This sequence comes from Myotis yumanensis, assembly GCF_028538775.1. Lineage (NCBI taxonomy): Eukaryota > Metazoa > Chordata > Mammalia > Chiroptera > Vespertilionidae > Myotis > Myotis yumanensis. The sequence goes on from NW_027223754.1 coordinate 14,548,316, forward strand.
TATTTAAAATTGCATAATATTAAACACACTTTATATAAATATATAAATAAAATAATTAAGTTCCCATGAATTCTCTGTTTTACATAATAATATAATAACACAAATACCATTCCATCTACTAATGGGCCTCTTCCTTGTTCTCTCCCTCACTTCTCCATAAAGAGGATAATTATTCTCTTAACTTTTTTGTTATAGTCATTTTGTCTTTAAAATTTTGATCTCAATTTCACTTATTTTTACTCAGAAAGAATATTTTTTCAAGTTTTAAGCTTTATAAAAATAGTATAATGCATGCATATCAGAATGTTCAACTTTAGAAGATAATGTCAATTTTTATTCAGAGTGATTGTATGATTTCCAAAGCAATTATATATCTTCTTTTACCTGAGAAAAGTAATACTTTAACCTACTTTTATCTATTTCTCTGTCTCTGATTTTTTTTTCTTATTTTTATGGGATTGTTTTGTCAAATGGGCAGAACTTTTCACTAAGTAAATGTTAAAGCTGGGAGATTGATACCCATCAGAAAAAGGTGGCTGTTATTTTCTGTGTTTCTTCTGTCATTATTTTATAGAGACGAATCATGTTCTCCCTTCCCTCAACCAGCGGAAATAAGCCCAGATGTCAACATACTGGGGGACAAGTAGGCTCAGGTGCACCTGGAATGGTGTGTTTAGTTAATTTCCTTTTGAGAAATATATAATCCTGTCCCTCAGCATGTCTAATGTCTGTGAATCCAGACTCTCTCCGGTCATACTTCTCCCAGTTATTGTAGGGGAGGCAGCTGAAGTCACCTGTTTGCACGGGATGGAGAAAGAAATGAATATTCTTTTTTTGTAACAGAGACTTCGAATCTGTCTTCTCTTGCAGATGCTGCCCCTACAACTCCGTGAGTCACAAGGTTCATTTGCTCGCTTCAGGTCTTCTCTCATATGTTAGGGTGGGTTTCGGATTCCCCCTGACAAGTCAATTAACACTTGTCCTGCTACTGTTCACCTCTAAGGTTTGTTGCTGTCATAGTGTCTCTCTCCTACCCTCATCTGCGAGGGCTGATGTAAATTGAGTCTCATTATCTGCCACTTTCCTTTAGCCTCAGAAGGAAAACTAGGTAAATCAATGTATTTCATTCACCATGCTCCTCACCCTGCTCTTTATACTTGGCCTTCTCCTCCCCATCCCCAGCCACTGGGACTAAACATTTGTCTGGCTTTTCCTTTTGGAGGCTAGTCTAAGTCCATTTTGATCTATTCTGAGAAATTTCCTAGTTATTCAAAATATCTTCCATTGCATTATTTAGAGGAGTGGTTTCTCAAATTTTTTCTGCCCATGGACACTTTTGATGAACATAAAATCATTCTGGATTTTTTTACACAACAAATTCAAAAGCAGAGTGTATACCTTTCTTAAAAATCACTATATTGTACATTTAAGTCCAATAGGAATCCTTTTTGACTTATGATGTGTTGCCAGTAGTATAAAGCATAACAACAGATTTAATGTATTTTCATTCATGTTCCAAGTACACTCACACCGTATATCAAGTTTTCCTCAAAATGTAGGAAGGCCTAAAATCATTGCTCTTTCAGTCTCACTTGAGCTATGAAAAGCTGCCTTATGAGTTGCAAATCATTAAAACATGCATATTTCTCTGAGAGTATTCAGCAAGTCAGAAAAATGTGTAAGCAAAGTAAATTTACTGAATAGTTGTTAAAAATGACAGTGAGTGGAAACCTATGAGTAAAAAATATTTATATCTTGCTAATATAATTGCAGTTGCAAAATCTAAAAAAGAGTCTAAATAAAAATCTACACCTTATTTATTTCTTAATCAGAAAAATATTTTTATTGACAAAAATTTCTCTGACCTTCTATAAAAACACTAAATGAGTTAGAAAAACGTCATAACTGATACATATGCACTTTATCAACTCTTTCTCTGTTGCCTTTGATCTGAAGTTTGAATCTGTTTTTGTTGTATTTTTTCCACAGCCTTGGATCCTTGCCTTTCTCATCTATTTTTGGTGACAATTGAACCAAAAAACAATGGCTAGCTATCTTTTGTTTGCTCTCATGTATTGTTTTTTTTAAATAATGTAACTATACATAGATTATACAGTGACCACATTTTTCACAATATCTTGTTACCCTTTGTAGTGGGTTGAATTGTGGCCCTCAAAAACCTATGTCCAAGTTCTAACACCCCAGTACTTTTCCATTATTTGGGGTGGGGGGAGTCTTGCAGATGTAATTAAGTTAAGAATCTCAAGGTGCCGCAGCCTTTTGCAGCCAGGGTTCAGGAATCTGGAGAAGGGGCCACACATAAATGGATACACTAGACAAGAAATATAAATTTAGAAGGCATGGGGGAAAGCAAGGCAGAGGCTCACTCTCTAGTGGAGGGGCTCTCCAAATCTTGGACCCATGGCTTTTAATTTACTAGAATACACATTTGCCCTTTAGCAAACCAAACAGACATATAAAAGGCAAGGTTTGGTAAATAGTAAAAGATTATCAGGTTAGGAGATTGCCCTGAGCCACCATTGTCTCAACAGAACAATCAGTTCATAGCTTTTAGCCCTTGCTAAAGCCCAAGGTCCATCAGCCTTCTGACTGACCTCTCACATTTATTATGCTGACTACTTGTTGGTCTTGGCCTCCAGCATCAAGGTGAAATCATCTTGGCTTTAGGGTGGACTCTTTATCCAATGGCAAGTGTTATTTTAAGAAAAGGGTAAGACACACAGACACAGAGGTCTGATGCGTTGTGACAAGAATTGCCAGCAGTGAACAGAAGCTGGGGAAGGGGCGATATGGAAATACAGATCCTTTCTTACAGCCTTCGAAGAAACTATTCCTGCCAACAACTTAAATTGGGACATCTGGCCTCCAAAACTGTGTGAGACAATACATTTCTGTTATTTTAAAGCCACCATGTTGATGATAATTTCTTATAGCAGTCCTAGGAAAGTAATATACTCTATTGTCATCATTTTCATGATTTATCAATGTTTAATCCACTAGGAACAGCATAGAGCATGCTAAAAGAAAATAAGCTTTGGAGATTGTCTAGGTTCAATCCTAACTTAGCCTCTAGAACAAAAAAATGTATAATATTGAAAAAAAATATTACAAATGTCATTGGACTTGTATCAGAATGAAATATAGAATTTATCTAAAGCTGATCACAGGTACCATAAAGGAATCACACAATAAATATTAACAACAATTTTTCTGTAAAGAATGTTGATGGTCATATAACTGCATTATTCACCCTTAATTCAATTTACTCTATCAATTATTTATTGATTTCCCCACTGGAGAGGCCTCCTCTTAGTCTGGAAACTTTCACCATTTCTAGAGTTCTTAAAAAATATTTTAGGCTGAAATAGAGACATGTGGACATCATTTCTTAGAACCCTTTAGCTTGTATATTAATTCTGCTCTGCCTCTAGAATACCAATACACAAAGAAGAGGAATCATTCAATGTTTCAAAAGGGATCATAATTTTCTGAGAAAATCATATTGTTATTATAACACATCAGAAGAATTATAACCACTAAGAGTCCATGTGGTTCTTTCCACATGGAGCCAGATGTATTAATTTTCTCTTCTTCAGGACCCACAAGTAACCTGTTGTTACGTGACAGACCACGTCACACAACTCCTACTCTAGAAGACTCTGACATCTTTATCTACTCTTTCTTAAAATGAATTAATTCGCTTTTTCTAGAATTATGAATCAAAATTTATATATATATATAGAGAGAGAGAGAGAGAGAGTCTGTCTAGATTTGTATTTGGGAAAATCTAGGAAAAATAAGATCTGATATTCTTTAGATTCACTGAATTTTTCACCTTCTATTTTAAAATATTTCAGAAAATAGGTAGTGGTTATTACTTTAAAAAGACCAAAATGAGAATATTAGGGCTCAGCTAAAGTACTACAGAAATCAAATATTTGAAGGTGAATTAAAGTACCTTAAAAAGTTAAAAAGATTTCCAAGAAGACTAGTATATTTGAAGAAATGGAAAAAAAAAACCACTAGAAAATGAGAAATTTACTCACTTAAAGGAACTCTTATATTTAAAGCAGCAGATGCTTCCACATGAATCCAGTCCTTGGGAAATTATTTTGGAAGTGTTATTGAGTGATTACTAAGTCTTACACTGTGATAAGTTCAAACAACACTGTGTATAAGGTTTATATGGGTCTGGAACACATTGCTGACTCAAATCTCAGGGAAAATGCCTATGCAGAAATAAGTATATTGTGGACAAAGTGTATGTATATTTGTTGGTGTATAATTGAGGTGAAGAGAGATGCATGAGCTTAGATTTCCAATTAAATTTATTCTTTGCTATAATGTTAAAAAAAACACATACCATGTGTTGTTCATTCAGTAAATGCATCTTTTGCACATTTATACGTGTGTCAGCAATGACTTAAATGGTGGAGATAAATGAGGCAAGCTGTGGATATAGCCTTCTGTGGAAAGCAAGTAAAATAGTTAATTAAAATAAAATTGGTGATCAATACAGATTTATTAAATTGATACGTTATTATTTGTAATTTGTTCAGCAATTACTAATAAATAGGCTAGTATTAGGGATATGCAGATAGATCACAATTTCTACCCTTAGGGACCTCATAGTTAAACTGGGGGGTAAATACATACATACAATAAATTCTGGTGATTGGTTGAAGTATACCAGGAGTGGAAGTAGAATACAGAGAAGGCACACAAGGCCCAAGACACAGGGGAGTCAGGAAACCTTTCCTACGGTGAGGCTAGAGACCAGCTGGCATAGACCTATGAACCAGGAGGTCACAGTTTGATTCCCAGTCAGGGCACATTCCCTGGGTTGCGGCTCGATTCCCAGTGTAGGGCATGTAGGAGGCAGCAGATCAATGATTCTCTCTCATCACTGATGTTTCTATCTCTCTCTCCCTCTCCCTTCTTCTCTGAAGTCAATAAAAAAATAATAATAATAAAGATGAAGCTAGAGAGCTAAGCAGTAGCCAGATTGTTGATGGATTTAAATACCATATTAAGAAAGATATTCAATATCTTTTGCTGCTGGGGAGCCACTAAAGGGGAACTAAGCTGAGAAGTGACATGGCCTGTCTGTGTTTTAAATAAAGCTTCTGGATGCAGCGTGGAAGAACATATTGAAGGGAGACAGGCAGAAAGACCAATTAAGAAACTTGCTGTGGTTCATGTGAGTCAAAATAAAGACACAATCAAAGAAACAGTGGTTGGAGGAATATGGGACAGAAGTCAGTTAAGTATGAGGGAGGGCTTGTTAACTGAACATGAATTGTAATATTGATTAAGAGGAGAGAAGAATAAAAATTATAAATACGTATACACTGCTAAAGCAAAATCAAGTAAGAATGTATATGATGATCTCACTCATTTGTGAAATATAATGAACAACATAAACTGATGAATAAAAATAGAACCGGAATCATAGAAGCATCGAACAGACTGTCCAACCTATGAGGGATGGCGGGGGGTGAGGGAGTAAGAGATCAACCAAACTAATTTACATATGCTCGTATGCATGCATATGAACATAACCAGTGGACACAGAAAGTGGGGGAAGAGGGATGAGAGCATGTGCTGGGGGTGGGGGTGGCCGGGGAGAGGTCAATGGGGGAGAAATGAGACTTATGTAATACTTTATCAGTGGTTCTCAATCTGTGGGTCGCGACCCCTTTGGCGGTCGAATGACCCTTTCACAGGGGTCGCCTAAGACCATCCTGCATATCAGATATTTACATTATGATTCATAACAGTAGCAACATTACAGTTATGAAGTAGCAACGAAAATAATTTTATAGTTGGGTCACAACATGAGGAACTATATTTAAAGGGCCAGAAGATTGAGAACCACTGCTTTAAAGAATAAATAATTTAAAATAATAATAAAAAATGTACATGATGAAATATGTTTGGAAATAGAAAAAAGAGAGTGAATATATTTTCCACACATTAATTTCTGTGAAGCAAGTAAAATAACCATATAGAGATATGCACCAAAGCTATAAATGTGTCATATGACCTACTAGTATAAATTTAGGCATTGGCATTTATTTGCTATTAAGATCACAAGAATACATGAGGCCCCCTAAGGAGAGTGTGCAGACTATAAGAATTGCTCCTAAATGCCAACAGACACAGGCAGGAAGAGACAGAGAATCCTATCAGGGAGAAGGACAGAGAGGTGTGACAATGACCTGAAGAGTGCAGTGTCACAGCAATGAAAAGAATTCAGAAAGGGAAAGTACAGCCGAAACCGGTTTGGCTCAGTGGACAGAAAGGGAAAGTACACAGAAATTCTCTGGAAGGCATTCGGTGGAGGGACCTAGGTATTTGAAGCAGGCAGGTATTTAAGCTGATAATTAGGTTTGTACAATTGTTAAATGTCTAGAAGGTTTGGGTTCCAGTCTAGGTCTTCTGGAACGCTACTCAAAACAGAGTGAGATAATATCTTCAATGGAGTTAAAGAAAATAAGAAGGAAGGACTGGGGCTTCTCTCAAGGACTCTGCCAAGGGGAAGGCTAGGGAATGGGTCCGCAAACCTGCGGTCACTCCATGAGTTAGAAAATTAGATCAAGAGCCTTTTGCTGATGTCAGTTCTTGACAACAGGATCTTGGACAATAGGAAGTGGGACACAAGTGAAAGTAACCCACCAATTTCAGTACCCTAGGTTTCTCTGAGTTTAAATACTAAGAGATTACTTTTTTTAAAATAATAAGTAGCTAAATAATTGCTCAATATGTATTTGGGGAGTGAATATGTAAACATGTAAATACGCACATTAGATTTGGTGTTTTTAAAAGATTAACATCTAAATTGAATTTATGGCTTGTTTAGGATTATATTGGATGAACCAAATTAAATACCAATTTACATTATAGGCAATAACTAATTTTTTTACTATTATGAACTACAGATGACAACTTTTGAGTGACTACTAATGTATGATCATGCATATTAAATCAAATATTCTTTTCTTTGCCCTCCAAAATCATGAAAACAAAAATTCAAAGGCCTAACAAAATAGGTTTTCAAAAACAATTTCTATTTGTTCCATTTACAAGGCAACCTTCTTTTGACATTTAAGTTTTATATTTCTTCAAACTGATAGACATCTTCATAAGCTCTACCAACTGTTATTTGCCAAGCTTTTATTCAGGGACTTTATGGGCACTTCTCTGCAGATTGTTTATATTCTTCATGAGCCAACAATCAGGCTTTGTAAGAGAACATGAAAATGCGCACATTAGATTTGGTGTTTCTAAAGAAAGCAACACTGTAGGTGAGAAAATCGGACATTCACATTTTAAATAAATATGGGTAGCTGTATATTAAATTGTGAAAAGCAAGACCTTCTGCATTCTTAAAGGCCTATTGGAAAAAAACTTTATATTTTATTACAACAAACTGTCAGTTCATTCAAAAGCACCATAAGTAATTTAATCATTCTAAATATTGTGAAAATCATAGTCAGAATAAAACTGTTTCTTGTGTTGGCAAAGGCAATGTTAAAAAATAGGTCTGGTGTCTGGTGTTTAACTAGAGATTTTTTTTTTCAAAGAATACAAATCAAAGTATTTATTTCTTTGTTCATAAAAACAAAATCATGCTGTTCCCAAAAATGTATGATTATTCCATATTTCTAATAACTGTAATTGTATTTAATAGTGCTACATATTTTTATAGTCTTTTTTGTCACTTTTATAAGAAGAAGTAATACTAACAATATATAGTTTTCTAGATTCCATTGTTAATATATTTTAAATGATAGAGAAAAATGCTTCAAATATAGTGAAAATAAAAATTTTATAATATTTCAGAATAGTATGACTTTTAAAATGGCATTATGAGAAGCTCATTAGGCATCCAATGAAATATTTATTCAAGAAAATCTACAAAATCTTGGTAAGAGTAAGAACAATGAGTGTGTGACACTGAAGCCATGATCCACTCCATCCTCATTCCTCCCATCAGCTCAGCATTGTATTAAAGAAGTAAAGTAAGACGAGATGAAATAGTGTAGCAAATGAAGACTGTTCACACACATATTATTTATTAAAATAACCAAATGGTAATTCTAGAGTTGAAAAGTAACTGAAAGCTAAGTAAAACAAGCCAAAGAAAGACAAAACCATATGATTTCACTTACATGTGGAATCTAATAAACAAAATAAACAAAGAAATAAAATAGAGAACAGACTTGACAGCTGTCAGAGGGGAGAGGGGTTGGGGAGCTGGGTAAAAAAGGTGAAGGGATTAAGCAAAAAAAAAAAAAAAAAGAAAGAAAGAAAGAAAGAAAGAAAATTCACAGACTTATATAACAGTAATAGAGGTCCAGAGCACAAAATTCATGCATGGAGGGGGGGGTGGGGGGGCTCAGCCTGGCAATCTGGGACCCCTCGGGCGATGTCTGACTGCTGGTAAACTGACAGTTGGACATCCCTCTTGCAATCCGGGACCATTGGTTCCTAACCACTCGCCTGCCTGCCTGACCACCCCTAACCACTCTGCCTGCCTGCCTCATAGCCTCTAACCACTCGTGCCTCCCTGCCTGATCACCCCTAACCGCCTCTGCCTCAGCCCCCACCACCATGCTTCGTCTAGAATGACGTCTGGAAGGTCATTCAGCTGTCCGGTCTAATTAGCATTATTATTATAGATGGTGATTACAAAAGGGAAAAGGGGGGTAGGGGGAAGTAGTAAAGGGTAAAGGGGAGATAAATGGTGATGGAAAGAGGCTTGACTTTGGGTGGTGAACACAACACTATATAAAGATGACATATTGTAGAATTGTACACTTGAAACCTATGTAATTTTATTAATTAATGTCCCCACAATAAATCCAATAAAAATATTTAAAATGCATTAGAGGGGCTCAACAACACATTTGAACTGAAATGGATAGATATCTGTATTTCAACAATTTAACTATCTCATCCCTTTTTTCCCCGGCTTTCTGTTGAGAAGTATGGGATTTTTCTTATCTTTGTAGCCATAAAATACTATTTTCCTTTGGCTGATTTTAAAACTTGCTCTTTGTTGATAATTAGAATGTGTATCATGTGGCTTTTTTATGGTTTTCTTTCTTGAAACTTTTGAGCTTCTTAAATATGTGGGTTTATAGTTTTTCTCAAATTTAAGAAAAACTAGCTTTACTTCTCAAATCTTTTTTCTGTTGCAATTATGCACATTTCAAGACTCCTAATGTTTCCCTAGAGTTAACTTCTTTGTTTTTTCACTCTGAAATTCAGTTTGGATAGTTTTTATTGCAATGTGTTCAGATTCCCTGACTTTTTCTGTAATGTTCAATCTGCTTTTGGTCCCATCTAGTAAACTTTTTATTGTAAAAAATTATATTGTTTAGCAAAAAGTTCCCTTTGTTCCTATTTTGTATTTTTCTTTTATCTCTTCTTCATGTTCATGTTATTCTTTAAATTCTAGAATATATATATATGTATATATAATAGCCTTTTAAAGTTCTTATATGCTCTAATTATATAGAACATTTTTTTTCTTTTTTGTAGATTACATTTTTTATGCATTTCAAGTGTTTCATAAACTTTGACTTAATACTGTAATTATGAACTTTGCATTCTTGAGTACTGGATAGTGTTGTCTTCCTTTAATAAGTGTTGGTCCTCATTCTGGAGAGCAGTTAAATTATTTACAGATTAATTTAAGTATTTCAAGGTTTTAAAAATGTGTGAGTATCCTATAGTAGCCTTTACTGAAGGGTTAATTTAGCTCTATTTCCAAGGTGTGACAGAGCTGCAGTATTGAATGCCTTATGAATTCATTGAGGATTTTCCTCTGGCTGGTTGGGTTTCCAATACCTCTCAGTCCTGTATGAGCTCTGGGAATTGGTTTATTGACAGCCTTATGGTCATACTTTGTCAAATCTTATGATATTTCATCCTAACATATGCTTAGCTTCTAATTCAGCAAGATACTAGAGATTCCAATCAGATTTCTGGATGTGTTTAAGTAGCAACCTCCCCTCCAGTTTACACTTCATGATCTCTCATCTTAATCTCACCAATTCCATAAGGCTATCTTGCTTTGCATGGGTTCACTGTAATACAGAAATTCCTCAAGCAGGAATCTGTAATGGCTTTAAGATTCACCTTCATTGTGTCCCTTATCTCAGGGACCACAGTCCCACACTGCTTATTTTTAATTGTGTAAAAATGTTTGCTTTATACATTTTTCTAATTGTTTACAATAGGAGTGGCAACAGTGTTCCCATGTACTCCCTGTCTGAAAGTGAGTTTTCTAAAATAAACTTTGCCAAGTGCAGCATGGGTATGATACATTATGAGGTTAGGGTATTGTTATTCAAGATGCACTATGTGCTTGAAATGAAAAGCTATTATGTGCTTCCATGTTCCCCCATAGGCAGAATGCCTGTGTTTTGAAGGGAAGATGTAGATGGAGAATGGACCTATTAATTTCTCTGCTGGTGATTCCCTTGGGAGATTGTTCTCCTGGTCCTTGGCACATTGGGCTCTGTTAGAACAGATACCTGGCTTGCAGAGGGATGCAGTGCTTCTACCAGAATCACACAAAAAGTTCCACTAACCTTTGTCTTCATGATGTGAGTTAGACTTTGCTTCCCTTGATCTAAAAGCAGGCTTCCTATTGATTTCACTTCTAGGAAAACCATGACCAACCAGCAAATGCCATGGGGCCGCCTGAGTCAGACTCTTCTGACGGCCGCTTTGACTCTGCTATCCATCACGGTCACTACAAAACCTGATATATGGCACTGTATGTAGAGCAGCAGAAAAAGTGTAGAAATTTCCAGTTATCTATGCTGAGACATCATTTAGGAGAAAAAAATGGAGATCTATTTCTGCAAAAATCAATTGCAGATGGATTAAGGTTTTAACTGTGAATAGAAATCTTTAAAACTTTAAAAAGGGAATATCTTTATTGCTTTTTTCAAGGAGAAAGTGGATCATATTTCATAGACATGATACAAATCTTCTTAAAAAATATTTTAGAGAAAGGGGAAGAGAGAGAGGAACGTCGATTTATCGTTCCACTTATTTATGCATGCATTGGTTGGTGGATCTTGTATGCACCCTGACCAAGGAGCAAACCCATAACCTTGGCTTAGCAGGAAGATGCTTTAGCCAATGAGCTACCCGGCCAAGGCTAGACATGATACAAATCTTAAAATCCCAGAAGTAAAAGACTGATATGCTCACACTGGGAGAAGGTATTGGAAAGACATAATTAGCTATCAGAGTGTGTTAAAAAGCCCAGTGATTCAATAAGTAGAAGCAAAAAATATCCAAAAGAAACGCAGATCCTCCCCCGACCCAAAAAAAAGCCCACTGTGCTATCTTGGAAGATATGTAAGAAATACCAATAACACACCTAACCTAAATTCTATAACAGTGCAAAGTATAATGTTTTCAATCCAGGGCTGCAAATGTTCTGAATTACTTTCTCTCTTGGCCATTAGCTGAAAACTTTAGAAGTAGATGATGACCACCTATGTAGACTGATGTTATAGAAATTATACCATAGGGATAGTAGAAGAATATTCCTATTTTTTAAAGTAAAATGTTTTGTAATAGAGATATTTTCAAATTGTTAAATACATATACTCACTTCCACATTTTAAAAAATCCTCCAAAATGCAATGTATGTTCTGATAGAAAATAAAATAATACTTAAATAAAACTGAGTGATAAAGTGTTGCTGCCAAACTGTAGAGTGAAGGAGAGTATTCAGTAGTCAGAACCCTCTTTTACAGATGTTCATGGTCCTTCGTCCTCTGTGCAATATCACTAGACTCATTATCTTCAGCTTTCTTTGTCCTGGGCAGCATTAGCCTTCCTTTGATACCTAATAACTACTTTGACTTGATAACACTTTCTGATCTTCAAAAAAATCTTTCTATCTTAGACAAGCTCTTACACAGAGATTTAATAATTCCAATTAAAGGCAAAACGGCTCTGAAGTTTAGGAAAGTTTAATAACCTCTTACTTCCTGAAAACAAATCCCTAATTGCTTTTTCTAACACAACTGATATTTAAAATATGCATTCTAAAACTTTAATTGCCCCTTATTATTCCAGGAAAAAAATCCCAACATATGTTTAATATCTCATTTATCTTCCTATGGGCAGAGGGATGATATCAATTCCCACTTTCATCAGCAGAACAATGTAATTATCATCGAGAGGTGGCTGAGGTCAGAGAGAAAGTCTGCAATGAAGCAAAAACTTGCCCTCTAATCCAATGGTCTTATAGCAGCAGGCTCTTGTCAGGTGAGATTTTTAGTTTGCTTTGGGGGTGTTTTTACTCTTTTTATAGTTTGAGCATCTTTGTCTTGATGTGTTATACACTATCCCAGTACCTCTAAACCAAAAGTATACATAGCAATTTCATCTGCCCTAGTTTAGAGAATGACACTGAAGTTTTTAAAGAGATTTTTGGTGGGTTACATACAGTAGGCAAGAAACAAGTTAGTGCTAGATCCAATTGTTCGGTACGGCTGCAAATATCTGATTCCAGGTTCATGATGATCCTTGGATCATGTAAATCGCCAATGAGTGGTTTTTGAAAACTAAGCCAGGATTTAAGAGGTACCACCTGTCCAGACAATCCGTGCTGCACTGTTGGTGCCACAAGATGTTGTGAAAGCTGGTAGGTAATTATTTTGTTAACCAAGAATTCAACATTAAGAGCTTGATTTTAGTCTACATTTCAAAGGTTTCAGGAGGCACACAGCATCATACATTTGTTTTGCATTTATTGTATAAAATATAATTAGTATATTTCCATTTAAATATATGTTTTTATATATACATATATATTTAGACTTAAAACTTATTTTCCAGGGATGAAAAGTATCCCTTATAATTCCAAGTTGTGACTACAAAATAGCAGATTCAGAAGAGGTACAAACAATTTTACAGAAATGTCATTGCTCTAAAGAATATACCTTTTTAAAACTGAGCAAATACCGTTGATCAGGAGGCACAAAATGTTCCAGCAGCAACAGATCTCTCATTTAAAAACTGAGAAACTGAAGCCCTGGCGGGACTTCCCTTTTTCCACCTCCTTATCATTCTCCCTCCCAACCTGTATTTCCTTTAAAGCTCTGTCCACCTAATGTGTTTTTCACACATGCAAACCAAAAATGTTTATTGATAATTATCTGTCTAATCCAAGATCCTGAAAGTAGAGCGGGAAACAAAATAAATGGAGCAGCTCTGCTTAAGAATTTCATAGGGAAAAGGGACATGATCGTGAGCATTCATAATTACAAATTACCTGGTGGTAAAATGGAAAAGAATGTACTATGAGCTCTCAGATGAGATTAAAAAGGTGAATGAATAAAAGTCAAAGAGTAAAAGAGAAGAGCGAGAGGTGGAAATGCTCTGGGGAGAGCCTGGGGTACAAATAAGTATAATGCATTAAGGGAACAGAAAAACAGCTGGAAAATACAGACTAAGGGGAAGACTAGCCTGCGATTGTGTAGAACTTTTGGTCTTTACCGAAAAGCAAAAAGAAGCCAGAAATGGATGTGAGCAGGGAAATTATATCATCAGATTCTCATTTATCAAGTATGAGGAACAGACCTGGATAGGGAGGAGTGGCTATAGAGAGGAGTTAGGGCGTTTGGGCAACATTCTGGCAAAAGAGGTCAGCAGGTCATAGACCTTCTGGAAAAGTCCAGGAGATCGAAATGAAAAAAAAAAAAAAAAGTGCTGATTTTAATTCTCTTTTAAGAATCTCAGATAAGTAGGTACTATTTGATAATTATGAGTAAATTGTTTTACTGTGCCCATTTCAGGCACACTCAAAGCAATAAAAATATCCACAGATAAACATATACGACTATCTGATAAGTGATGTGATATTTCATCATTGCTCCTGTTGAAAGTTTCAAGGTGATATTGGTCTAGTTTTGTTTGTTGGTCCTATCAGTACATGAATGTTACTTGAAAGGTAATTGTTATTGAGAGACTGTATTTTATTACCTGAGAAAAGTGGCTGTAACCTACAATTTTGGCATGATACAGTAGTTATATTTCATTCTATTCCTGGACACTAAATTAATCATACTTCTGACATAGCCCTCCTAGGATTTAGTTTATGAAACATCTTTGACCCTCTCTTGCTCCTACTCATCAATAATTTGCATTTGTGGGCGCAAAGCTGTTCCAAAGTTTTGGAGCCACATAGCTTTACATTTAGCTTCCTTATGCAAGTATTAGGTAAGAAAAGATTTTTGTTCAAACACCAAGGGTAAGCCAAATAAATGTTACCTTCATTCCAATGCTTCAAACATTCTGCTCAATAAAATTCAAATAGTTTTTTCTATTCTGCACTAACGTTCATCAATGGGTACTTAAGTGTTTCCAAACATATTAGTTCATTTGTGATAGAATTTTACTTCTGTCACACTGATTATTGGCATCTATAATAATAAAAGCATAATATGCTAATTAGACCAGAGGACCTTCTGGATGAAGCCGCAGCTGCGGGGGCCGAGGCAGAGGCAGCCACTGTGGCTGCGGGGGCTGAGCCCCTTGCATGAATTTCATGCATTGGGCCTCTACTTGTTCAATAAAAGCACATGCACTTGACAATCCAAGCATGTTTCCCTGTCCAGAGTAGCAGATTCCATTTTTGTTTCTAAGCACTTTTAAAGCCCATATATATATATATATATAGAGAGAGAGAGAGAGAGAGAAAGAGAGAGAGAGAGAGAGAGGAGTAATATGCAAATGAGGTCAGGACTCCATAACTGTCACGACCACCTCAGGAGGAGGGGCCAGGTGCAGACCCGAGCCTGAGAGAACAACACAGAGGGGCACCTGCTCTGAGCCTCCATGGCGCAGCTGGGGGCAGGCCCCCAGTGGACACACACACACACACACACACACGGGGTGCCTGCTCCAAGCCTCCCCAGCCAGACTGTGCTTTGGCCCACTCCCCACAGGGAGTGGGCCTAAGCCATCAGTAGGACATCCCCTGAGGGCTCCTGGATTGTGAGAGGGGGCAGGCTGGGCTAAGGGACCCCCCCCCCCCCAGTGCACAAATTTCATGCACCGGGCCTCTAGTTAATTATAATGTCTATGACTGATCATTCTCAGCTGCATAAATCAAATGTGGGAGCTAGAATCCATCACAAGTCATGGGAAGTCAGCAGAAGTGCCTGCAATTTTGTGGATTAGATTTTATTACAATAATATCAGAACGTAAGGGTTTTCCAATAACAGTTTTAAATTGATGTTCCCCTGAAACCTATGCCAGAAGTGTCCTTGAAAAAAAACAGGTAATGTAATTATCCAGAGCGTGTATGTTAGGATTACAGTTGACTTATATAGTGGAGAATGGAGGTGCCTTAAATCTGCCCCAGTAACAGTAACTAGAGAAAATCTGGGCACCATAGACCATCTAGAATTCTCTTGACTCACAGTGCAACTAGATATCTTTCATGCTGAAGTTCTCACCACAAGTTGAAATTCCATCCCTTTTTCAGCAGAATTATACCACGGGTCCTCCTAAAACTTAGGAAAGGGAGGGAGGGAGGGAGGGCGGGTGGGAGGGAGGGAGGGAGGCATACTTCGGAATGAGACATGAGACAGACCTGAATTGAAAATCCTGAGGTGACACCCTACGAGCTGTATGACCTTGTGCATTTGTTTCTGTGACCAAGAGTACTTTCCAGGATGTCCTCCTTTGCTGTAACACCTACTCAATCTCTTCCTTTTATTAACTTATTTACCAGGCTACATAGTGTTCCTCTTGTCATTTTTTAAGCAACAGTGTAGCATCAAAGAGGATAATGTAGAAGGGAGAAGCACAGATGGGCTGTTCACGTTTCCTGGTCACCTGTCCTAGAGTGGCAGAGAAGAAACAGCTAAGGTGAACTTTGGAGGGGAGGGGCAACGTGGTCATATTTGGATAAACACAAATTAAAATCTAACCTAATGACACGGCTCAAGGTGAGAAATATAAAACTCCTATCTAACCCTAATCCACAAGGAGAAAGGTGAGGAAAGCTTGCAGAATTGGGAAAGGTATGGAATGAAAGATAAGCGTTTGTTTCCAAAGTATAACCATTTTGTTTCATTTACAAAAGAATGTACTATGACCCACACAGCTTTGGCCTCTGAGAATCTATTTGCTGAAAAATCTCAATGGTTCTAAATAAGTGTCTTAGATTTAAGGGATAATTGCTAGATATTATTTTTATCTTTTTAAACATTTAAATAAGCATTTGTTCAACTACAGTGGGGCCTTGACTTACAAGTGTCCAGATAGAGTAATTTGAGTTAACGAGCTCCTTAACGAGCTCCTTAACGAGCTCAGTCTCAGGATGAATTAAACTCGTAAGTCAAGGCCCCACTGTACAGTCATTGAAAGCTGTTTTTCATCTTAACTTTTTAGAGAGTCTCAATTCCAAGATAGGAATATAAAATTTAAATTACAGTGAGGTAAAGGTGATATTATTTTAAGAAGCGTTGTGTGAGCTCGAGAGAGAGGAAAGAAAGAGGAGAAGGAAGAGGAGGAAGGAAGGGAGGGAGAGTCAGAGGAGAAAAACAAAGGAGAGGAGAAATGAACAAACACAAACACATCCATAAGTAAATCTAACCCATCAGTCACATTCTCCCAACATCCCCAATAGATGAAAGAAAGTGATAAAAACATGAAGTATTGGGAAAGAATAACTTCCTCTTTGGACCGGTCACTTGTAGTCAGTTTTAGCCAAAACAGGATGTCACTGCATGTGGCTGCAAGGAGAGCTGCCCTGAGTGGTTGACTGCATGATGAGATGTGCACATCCCCTCGGGAAGAACAGGATTAGGCTACTGCAAATAAGAAATGTGTTAGGAGGATTTAATAGTGATGTCACAGATCTTTTCTAGCTGCAAACCTAATTATCTCTTAGCAGCCAAAATTTATTTTCCTTAAGAATTAGAAGGTACAGGAAGATCCAAAAGCACGTAACAAATATTCTTCTTCATTTCTTAATTATAATAGTTCTTACTTAGCTCTGTCTGGAAACCAGTGGGTCACATGGTGGTAGAGCTCATGCGCTTACTTGTAACATTTAAAAATCTCATTTTATATTACGCTACAACATTCACAAGCTTTCTTTTGTTTTGTCTCTATTATTCATGACAGGAACTAAAGCAAATGTGTTACTAACATAATTTTGTTCTCTGAGAGTTTGCATTTCTGTCAGACGAAAGGTAGTTTAGACATTTATTATTATTGAGAAAATGCATTCCTTACCTTCTGGAAGGCACCTTCAATTTACTAATACATTATGCTATATTCCTGTAACAGCAGTATTCCAGGAATATATATATATTGGTCATTATTATATATATATTCCTCACCCAAGGATTTTTTTCCATTGATTTTTGGGAGAGTGGAAGAGAGAGGGAAAAACAGAGAGAAACATCAATATGAGAGAAACAGATTGATTGGTTGTCTCCAACACATGCTCTGACCAGGGCCCGGGCCAGGGAGGAGCCTGCAACCCAGGTACCTGCCCTTGACCGGAATCGAACCTGGGACCCTTTGGTCTGCAGGCCAATGCTCTATGCAATGAGCCAAACCAGCTAGGGTTATTTTTTTAATTAGTAAAAGAATGTCTATATTTCTTCTTCCAATTTTTCTCTCTAGTCATTCAAACAAGAGTGTGGGATGAGTCATGGTACCATTTCTCCTGCTTTTTCCTCTGATCTTTGGAATTATCCTTGAGATGATAACCAAACTATCAGCAAGATGCCAGCAGACAGAAGCAAACTTAGCACTTGTGTGTCCTTGCTTCCTTCCAGCAGTCAGGTACAATCCTCTTTGAAATTGCAGAAGTCTCTCAAGCATATAATTTGTGGCTTCCAATGAGTTTGAACTTCATGCTTGAAGTGATGCACAAGTAAGTGATTTAATTCATGCACCTGTATCAGGATTTCTTTCCAGTCATAATGGCATGGGTAACTACTGCAGGATTTACCTAATAAGCATTGCAGCAAGACATCAGAAAGGCAGTGATTGGCATATTTGGGCAGGCAGAGGAAAAATGAGCTTCCAGGAGAGCGATGATAGGCATCTGGGTTCAGCCCTTGAGACAAAAACTGAGCATTTCTCAGCTCCAAGGCCAAGCTCTCTGACTTCAATGATGCACAATTTTCTCATTACAAACACTATTGTACCCACAGGAATTCCTGTCAGCTTTCTAATTATTTTCTCAGTTTGAAATAAGACCTTGTCTCTAATAGGAAAAGGGGTTTGGCATGTGATTGTTTTTAGCACCAAAACAGTGCAGAGAGTGAGAGCACCAGGCAAAGAGCAAGGCCTCCCCGAAAGGGAGAAAGGTACTTTAGAAATAAATGCAAATCATTTCCCACTAGTGGTTACCAAAAAGGAAGCCATTGTGCTGAGGTCGAGTACTGACGTCTTGGGCTAGCGAGATTTAAAAAGTAAAACAGAAAATATTTTCCTGATCCTCTGTCTTTAATGATAATATTTTCATAGTTATCATGGATGTGGTTATACATAACATTTTTCTTATAATAATGTTATGCAGCACATGGCCATGTTTGGGAGCGCAAAAAAAGTATGCAATTAAATGATCTAGAGTGATTTTAGAAATTATCAACCTGAATGTGTCCCACAAACTCATGTGGCAAAATGTGATAAAATGCAATGCTGCCCTGATCGGGTGGCTCAGTTGGTTGGAGCACCATCCTGTTCACCAAAAGGTTGCTGGTTTGATTCCCAGTCAGGGCACATACTAGGGTTACAGGTTCGATCCCCAGGTGGGTGTGTACGGGAGGCAACTGATCAATGTTTCTCTCTAACATTGACGACTCTCTCTCTCTTTTTCTCTTTCCCTTCCTCTCTTTCTAAAAATCAATAAAAACACATCCTCACATGAGGATTAAAAAAAAAGTGATGCTACTAAAAAATAATATTTTTATTTTTATATTAAAACAATTTTAAATTCTTTTAATTAATATTTTATGTTTAGTTACAGTTGGAATTTCTCTTACTAGATTGTATAAGTTCAAAAATAAAGTCTGGAGGTCGCAAGTTATTCAATAGAGTTAACCAAAGCTTAGCCTATGCTTCTTCACTTTACAACTGTCCTGGCCCTTATCTAAGCTTCCTCCATCTTTTTTTTAAAGTTGATTCTACATTTTATCACAGAAATTTAAAACAACTGCATATGAAACTTTGTCCTAAAAATATCATCGCTAGACATTAATAACAAGCCTATGTACTAAATATTCAAGACGCTGAAAAGAAAGAATATTAAGAAACCTTTCTCCATATTCACTTAGTACCATAATATTCATATCTAAAACTAATGGCCATGATGAATGCTTTGGAGCATACTCATAAATGAATAAGTCATAAAACTCTCTATTGTCCTATGTATTTTTAAATTCATCCATATTTTCAAACTGATTAATGATGATGAGCATACTAATAAAATCACTAGCCTGTAGAAATACAGTAATAATTTTGTAAGATTAGGCATCAATATGTGTGTAATTCAATGGTCTCAACAAGCTTCTATATGTCACAAACTCAGTGGCCCATGACAAAAGGTTTAAGGTTTTCCCTTTTGTAAAGACTTTGCAGAATATAAGCTCGGATCAAAATTTAAGCATGACATCATGTGAATCTACTTCTACCTAGGCCAGTGATGGCGAACCTTTTGAGCTCGGCGTGTCAGCATTTTGAAAAACCCTAACTTAACTCTGGTGCCGTGTCACATATAGAAATACTTTGATATTTGAAACCATAGTAAAACAAAGACTTATATTTTTGATATTTATTTTATATATTTAAATGCCATTTAACAAAGAAAAATCAACCAAAAAAATGAGTTCGCGTGTCACCTCTGACACGCGTGTCATAGGTTCGCCATCACTGACCTAGGCAAACCTTATGTGTCTGAAGCCTTCATTCGGAAGAAATTTATTCACTAATCATGAACGTTTACAGAACCATGACCACGTTTATTTTTTCTAGTCAATTATAAGCTGATTATTACTATTTATAAATTTCTTTATAATTACCACATCCTCAGGGTCCTCCTTCTATAATATTTCTCAGTTGACTATTTGACCAATTACCTCAAAGGAGTCCCATAAAAATTATTGCTTTAATAGCTTAGTGATATTTAATTTGCAAGTGTTTCCCTATTTTTTTCTATGTAAATCTGCCCCTATCATATGATTCCCCTTCATATAAATTTGTTAAATACTTACTTGTGGGAGTGTCTGATTTAGCATATAAAAATATTGCATGGGACATACTAGTACTTATACTAAAACTTTTGGTCATTATCTGAAATTGAAGTGTACTAGTAAATGAGCACCCTGTATTTTCTGTCAGCCCTATATATTTGATCATTTTTATGAATAGTGTGTATAGACTTCCCTCTGAGAGTTCCTACAGGTTTCCATCCAAGGGCTTGCCAAGTTATAATCCTTGTGCCTTTAAGTTCCTGCAACCATCCCTGGTCTATTTACCAGGAAGAAGGCATCACCAAGAGTACAACCATGCAGGCACCCTGATCTCAGAATTCCGGCCTCCAGACTGTGAGAGCGTCACTGTTGTTGAAGCCACCCAGTCTATAGTCTTCTCTTATTGCAGCCTGAACTAAGACAACAGGCTTAACGACAGGGAACTCACTATTTCCCCCAAATCTGTGATGATAGCCTTGAAGATTCCTATAAAGCACTCACTCACATATCCTAAGGACATCAGATTTATATAATTCTACTACACACCCATTTTTAAAAGACTTCTTTGGGGAGCACTTAGGCATTTCACATTCTCTTGGGGTATTGGGGTAAGAGAGAAAATCTATTAATGTCACTGCCAAAAAGAGAAAAATTGCACAGAGCAGCCATGTAAAATAAATTCTAATAACCACAATTTTCAGAAGCACTTTTGAAAATTTACCTATATAGTAGTAAAAGAAAAAGCAAGGGAATAGTGTGACTGACCTAAAAATAATTTATTTAGCTATGCTTCAGCTATGAACCTGATTGAACATATACCCATTGCTTCATGTGTCCATCTTATATCACAGTTGTGTGTGTGTGTGTGTGTGTGTGTGTGTGTGTGTGTAAATTCACTGAACCTGTCTGTGGTGTACAAATGCTTCCTGAAGATGATGTGTAAATGAATGAATGAATACATGCATATATTCATATGTTTACAACCTCTTTAAATTCTTACAATTATTTTTGTGCCATGAAATTTAACAATCATTTGCTTTCATATTGTCATATGTAAGTCCATTTAAAATCTCCTTAGTAGTTTGACTGTTCATAGTCACACAGAAGAATGAAACCACTAGGGCAAGGTAAAAATGAGAGGAACAAAATGAAAATCAGGAATCTACTAGGGATTGGACACTGAAAGAGATTTGGCAAAGAGGAAAATCAACTTCATGAGATGCGTGTCAAGCTGGGCAAGCAAGAACCACATCCAAGAACAGCATAAAAGAAGATGCCAAATGCACACAGAGGCAAGTAGGAGACTGAAAGCTCCTGGACAAATCTGACATCAACACCACCCAGAACTACAAAATGATAAGGCAGGGCCTAGTGTAGGCCTGCAAATGATAGATGATAACTCATGTGAATGGTCACTAATATAGAGAAAATTAAGTAGGTCTGGTTCCTGCTTCTGGACACATTGCCATCAGCTTTAAAGACAAACTCTTTTGCACAGCTATTTACTCTTCCTTCTTTTCTTTTCTTTTTTAAATTAAATTTTGATTCCATTGCATTCAGCACAATCTGACTGTATTAAAAAAGTGTTAGCTATTGGTGGATCAATGTTAACCTTTGGGTTCTCACTCTATGCTGTTTCTAGACATTATTTTTAATGGCTGCTGCAATTTACATTGCAACAATAGTTCACAATAAACACTGTAATGCATCATGTCTTTGTTTTGTCTAAAATACAACAGCTAGATGGACAATAACTAGAAAGTTAAAAAGTATGTAAAACAAACATTTATCCATAACTAATAAATTCAAAAAGAATTTGTTTACTCTACTTATTACTCGAATGATTGTTAACATTGCATGTAACAAAAATGACAATCCTTTATGATGTATTGAGGAGCCTGGTGAAATATCTTTGGTAGGTCCGCTATTTCATAGGCTTGGGAAATGTGCATAAATATTCAAAAATAAAACTGAAATAAACATTGACATGATGCTGTCCAGCCTGAAACATACTTAAGCCCGGCAATAATGTTCTTGCTGTTTCTGATTTGATGCTAGTTTTTAATTATTGTTTGGCCATCAAATGATAAAAATCCTGAAATTAGAAGAACTCTGAGGTACTGAGAATTGGTTATACGACATCACATGAAACCTGGCTTACTTTGACAACAGAATGCCATCAACTGTACATTAAATGATGATGGCCCTCGCAAGTCCCATGGAGTACTGGCCACTATAAGAGGCCAGTACTGCTCACTGTAGGAGGCAGGAACGTGTTGGAGCTTTTTCATAGACCTACCTATGTCTCTTTGGACATGTTTGTAAGTATATTTATACTCCCCAGTGGAGCAACTTTGCCCTCGTAGATTATTTGGGGGGTAAAAAAAAAGTTTAGGATAATGGTCAAATGTTCCTTCTAGATAGGTCTTAGGTTGAAGGATTTTTGATTCTACTGGTAACACATAACAATTAAGTCACAGTATGCTCTGTTATTTAAAAACAGTGATGTTTCATAGCATTTGGGTAAAAATCCAAATTGAAGGTCAGGGTGGGAATGGCAGTTAATAATAACATTGTACAGAAAAAAAAACATTTGGAGGACTAATACGAATAATGCTGGTGAACGTACTCCTTAGAAGAAGAGTTTATTTAAACTTTGAAACAACCCTACCACGTGGGTATTGATATCTCCATTATGTATGTGGGGAAAGTGCAGCTTAAAGAGATTAACTGGTTTGTTTTTTTTGTCACAGAAGAGTAAGTGGTAAAGCCTAGTTCACACCTAGGTCAGAGACTCCAGCAGCCTGTGTTCTTGAGCATTAAATGGTTGTTTCATTACTAGTATCACATGGGCTACCAATTAGGTGCATGTATTATGTCCTGCTTCATTTCATTTCTTCCTTCCCTGTACTTACAGTCACCCGTGTGCCCATTTTCATTAAGTAACCCAAAAGATGTTCAAAGACTGAGTCATTTACCCTCTTCTGGAGGAGCTGAGAAGACGAGCCAGGCCCATTTGTCATTCATACCATTTTTCTCTAAAACCACTTGTGATGTTGGGTAATAATCCCAGATGGAAGTCATTAAAGTTTAATTTGTCTGCATATGTGACATCTTGCTTTTCAAATCTTTTGACTTTACTCTTTCCATTACTGAAACTAATTGGTATATATGAGAAATAACTAATTAAAATGAGTGTAAAGCAGTTTTCTCAAATATAAAAACATGCCATAAAATGCTAATAAAACTATAAAAATATGTGGAAAAATCTGTCAATTACAAGATTAACTTGAGTTGGGAAAGCAAATATTATTTATTCTTTACAATTCACAAATAAATTATTTGTGTGGCAGCTAAATGCTCTTTTGCTGAATATTAATAAAATGTCAAGGATAATAAATTGTCTTCATTTCAGAATAAAAATCTGAAGATGATCGTTGTAGTTATAAATTAAATTTAAAAAAACTCTAAATAGCTGTTTTCTAGGACCATTTTTTTGTTATGGTTAAGAAAAGCGGGCTCTCTGGTGCTAGGAAAATTGGAAAGCCACATGCAAAACAAATGAAACTGGATTACAGTTTGTCCCCATGTATAAAAAGTACGTCAAAATGGATCAAAGACTTCAATATAAGACCTGAAACAATGTTACATAGAAGAGAATGTAGGTACCAAACTTATGGACCTTGGTCAAAGATAACATTTCATGAACTTGACCCCATAGGCAAGGGAAGGAAAGGCAAAAAATAAATGAATGAGACTATATCAAACTAAAAAGCTTCTGCACAGCAAAAGAAACTGACAACAAAACAAAGAGGCAGCCAACCATATGGGAGATGATATTTGCAAAAAAAGGTTTAATCTCCAAATGTTATAAAGAACTCCCAAAACTCAACACAAAATAACAACAACAAAAAACAATCCAATCAAAAAGTGGGCAGAGGATCTGAAAATACACCTCTCCCAAGAAGACATATCAACTGCCAATATATATACATGTATATATACTAGAGGCACAGTGCATGGATTCATGCACTGGTGGGGTCCCTCAGCCTGGCCTGCGGGGATTGGGCTGAAACCAGTGCTCCAACATCCCCTGAGGGGTCCCAAATTGCAAGAGGGTACAGGCCAGGCCGAGTAACCCCACTGGTGCATGATCAGGGCCAGGAGGAACTGCGGGAGGTCTCCAGGATCCAGCCCATTTCGCCCAGTCCCAATCAACTGGACCCCAGCAGCAAGCTAACCTACCAGTCAGAGCATCTGCCCCCTGGTGGTCAATGTGCATCATAGCAACTGGTTGAACAGTCGAACAAACAGTTGGACACTTAGCATATTAGGTTTTTATTATATAGGATATGAAAAGGCATTCAACCTCATAGGCAATTAGGGAAATGCAAATCAAAACCACAAAGAGAACCACTTTACCCATGTTATTATCACTCAGTCATTATTAATAAGACAAGCAATAACAAGTGTTGGAGAGGTTGTAGAGAAAAGGAAACCCTTATTCACTGCTGGTGGGAATGCAGATTGGTACAACCACTATGAAAAGCAGTCTGTCAATTCCTCAAGAAATTAAGCACTAGAGCTACCACACAACCCAGCAATCCCTCTCCTGGGTGAAAAACTGAAAATCATGTATTCACAAAGATATATGTATCCTATGTTCACTGCAGCATTATTCAAGGTGGCCAAGACATGGAAACAACCAAAGTGTCCCGCGATGGAGGACTGGATAAAGAAGATGTGGTACATACACACAATGGACTACTTCACAGCCATAAGGAAAGGATGAAATAGATCCATTTGCAATAACATGGATGGACCTTGAGAACATTATGCTAAGTGAAATAAGTCCGTCAGAAAAAACTAAGAACTATATGATTTCGCTCACATGTGCCATATAAAACTGAAACACGTGATCACAAACAGCAATGTGGTGATTGCCAGAGGGAAGGAGTTGTGGGGAAAAGGGGCCCTTAATATATGGTGACAGGAGATTTGACTTTGGGTGGTGGGCACATGGTGCAAAATACAGATCTTGTAACATAGAAACCCACACCTGAAACCTATATGTTCATGTTGACCAATGTCACCCAAATAAATTTAACAAATAAAATAAAGAAAAGTGGGCTCTCTCCAGACACTAGATCTACTAGTAACTTAATATTGGATTTTCCATTCTCTTGAACTATGAGAAATAAATGTTTGTTGCTTAAGCCACCCAGTCTATGGTAATTTGTTACAGCAGCTTAAGCAGAATAAGTCATCTTCTTAAAAGAATTTAATTAGTGGTAAGATCAGTAGCCAAGTTTCTTAATAAGATACGTTATTTTGTATTACTTTTCAAAGCCACTGTACACATTTTTTCAGGTCCAAACCACATCTGGGACAATGCTACAATATCCTAAATGCTACTATTGCTTTGTCAAAATGTCTAAGGTTTGCCCTAACTGGTTTGACTCAGTGGATAGAGCGTCGGCCTGCAGACTGAAGGGTCCCAGGTTCGATTCCGGTCAGGGGCATGTACCTTGGTTGCGGGCACATCCCCAGTGAGGGGCGTGCAGGAGGCAGCTGATCGATGTTTCTCTATCCCGCTCCTTCTTCTCTGTAAAAAAATCAATAAAATATATATTTTTAAAAATGTCTGGGTTTTTTTTCATGCATAAGTAGACATTATAAATTTAAGGAGGATCCAAATAGTGTCAAATAATTTTTATCAACCTTGTTTGTTGGGAACTAATGAATCAGGACAATTGGAGGACCTGAGATATAGGAATATATAAGTATCTCAAAGACAAAAGTTCAATGCACCTAGCTTTCCTTCTGGCTATTTAGCATTATGACTGCAAGAAATCGCTCACAAAGAATGGTTTTCTTCAGGTCAGCAGCCAAAGAAGGAGAAAAGGTATAAACGTAGGATTTGGGGTAGAATCCATTAGAGGGCTATTATGCGTTAAATCCTTAGCTTTTCATTACGCTTTAACCTAATGAAAACCAAAGAGAAGGATTGAAAACAAAAAAAATTGAAATATAGAAAAATTATATTGCTTTACAGAGGAGTAGATGAGAAAGATCACTTTACATTTGTCTGCGTTTCAGACAGAGAAGAGGTAAAGAGGATGCTGTCAAGACATTTCTTGAGTATTTATATGCCTAGTAAATATTTTCTTCACAATACTGCATCAATCAGGAAGTATCTTCTGCCACATGACCTTGGTTTGTGTGCCACCATGGCAAGTGGCAAGAGCAGCCATGCACCTCTGCTGTCCCCCAAACTTCAGCCATCTTCTGACCCAGCTGGACATAGAGCTATCCTTGTGACTTCCAAAGTTCAAACAAGGAGATATAGAACTTCCCAGCTATAGAGAACCTAGTGTTCACTGCTCATATTCCATAATGGCCATTGTCAAAACAAAGTTTCTGTATACTTCCTAGTTTTGTAGCCCTCAAAATACTGGCTTCAGGAGCATTGGTGAAAGATATTTTGTAAAATCAGCTCTACTCCAGTTTCTTTCCTCCAAGAATGAGATATCCTGAAGGGATCTAATCTGAGCCCCAAGAAACATTCATCAAATTCATGTTCTATTGCCCTCTTCTCCTATATCAACTGTGTTTCATTTTTCTTTTTTCAAGTACACTCGACCAAGCATACTTAACAAGTGTAAATTCTTATCATGACAAAGAAGTAGGTGTCTAGGGTTAGTCTTTAAGCACCTCATCAAAGGTAAATGTTGATCCCATTTTCACTTCTCTGGCTAACAAACTCTGTGTCAGGGGCAATGGACTTTCATAAACTAAGTTTTTCTCTGGGTTTATAGATTTTCCTCTTTAAAGTAAGAGTCATAAACAGTAACCACTCTTCTAATTCCTCTTCAATAAAATAAATATTAATTATCCATTTCCTGGACATGAGGCTTTGCAAAAATAATTATCAAAATATTTACATATAATAATGACAATAATATTTTTGAGTGCACATGATGTGCCGAGACTTGTACCAAAATAATAGATTACTTATTTAATCCTCATAACACAAAGAGGAGGGTCCTTTTATTGTCTCAATTCTGAGAAGGGAGTTAGAGAGGTAAGGAGACATAGCCTATCTCAACAAACTTAAGATGCTATAAACTGTAAGTTGCAACATTAATATTACATATCAATGAGGGAGAAAAAAGTTGAAAAAAATACTGATTAGTCTTTTACGCATTCTAATTAATAATGTGGTAAAATTTGAAAATGTATATCTTATAATCAATAAAATAAAGTTTCTAGTTCAAAGTTATATATCCTGTAGAAGTCTCAAAGGAAAGTGATCCAGCTCAAGGCAATGCAAAAAAACTATAGCTGGAGAAGGTAGGCTGCCTTCCAAAACAGATGCCAGATCAGGCATTTAGCTTCTAGAATTTACCACAGTCCTGGGCCCAACACCTGCCATAATAATAAAGAATGCATTTTATTGATGTTCCAGAGTTGATTGGAAAGTAAATGCTGATTTATGTAACCAAAGCTCACAAGAGACTTTCTAGAAGGTCAATTTATTAGGTCAATTTATTAATTTGTCATGAGAAATATATCTGCCAAGACTTTCTAACTGAGTGAACCTGGCCAATTTATTGCTCCCCATAAGTAAGTTACATAGGAAGGCACGTTTCCAAGAAGTTGCTTGGTAAGCAAGTGTTATGGGCTGAATTGTGTCCTTTGCCTTCAATTCATATGTTAAAGTCTTAATTCCTAGTACCTTCAGAATGTGACTGTGTTTGAACATAGGGCCTTTACAGGGGTGATTAAGTTAAAATTGGGCCTTAGGGTAGGTCCTAATCCAATCTGACTGGTTTCTTTATAAGAGGAGTAGAACACACTAAGAGACTACAAGGCAAGCATGGCTATAAATCAATATAAGTATCATAAAATCAAAGCACCACATAAAGTCTTTATAGAGACAAACTCTATTCAGAAGATCCAGAAAATGAATCCTGGAAAATGGTCTTGAAGAACGGGTAAGATTTTAATAAAATGGAGATTAAGAGGCAAATTATTTTAAACTCTAAGCAACCTCATAAAACAAAAAGAAAAGGAAAGTATTCCATATAATAAAATAACTGAGAATAGTCTTCCTGAACAAAATTGTAAGGGAAAAGAATATAGGGAACCAAGCCTCAAGTACAGCTGTATCATAAGGGCCATTGAATAACAGGATAAAGAAAGTTAATATAATTTGAAAGATAATAAAGCCAATGGTGGTACATTCATTCAGTGAAATACAACTCAGCACTCAAAAGAAAGAAACTACTGATACGTGGTACAACCTGGATGAATCTTGAAGACATTTTGCTGAGGGAAAGAAGTCAGTGGCAAATGATTGCCTACTGTCAGATTCTTTTATATGACATTCTGAAGAAGACAAAAATTTAGGCAGACTTTGGACAGAGAACAGATAAGTGATGTGGGGGGCACGGTTAGAAATGAGGGGAGGGTGTGACTACAAAAAATATAGCATTAGGAATTTTGGAGGGTGATGGAACTGTTCTGAATCCTGATTGTGACAGTGTTTATCTAAATTTATACATGTTTTAAAATTTGTAGCCCATCACACCAAAAGAAAATATCTATTATATGGTATTACTAAAAGGTGTGAAATGCGATGGTAATTTTCATAAAAGAAAAATGGATGTGAATATGACATCTTAAAAAGACTTTATTGGCTTAAACTAATAGTTTAGCATGAAGGAAGAGGCAAGAGAGAAGGAAATCAAAGATTTTTTTCAAAGGATTACCCATGGGCAGGGGGATAAAAATGTTTTATGATGTTAATACAAAAAAATAGTAAACTCAGAGAGGGTCAAGGAAAAGGATGATTTTGTATGTAATATTTTGCCTGCCAAAATATGCTCTGGAGTCTACTTGGTGTGGCTCAGTGGTTGAACATCGACCTATGAACCAGAAGGTCAATGTTTGATTCTCGGTCAGTGCACATGCCCAGGTTGTGGGCTTGGTCTCTAGTATGGAGCATGCAAGAGGTAGGCAGTCAATGATTCTCTCTCATCATCGATGTTTCTATCTTTCTCTCCCTCTCCTTTCCTCTCTGAAATCAATAAAAATATATATATTTACAGTATATATGCTCCGGAGATCATTATCAATTAGTTGGTAATATGGATCTGGAATGTAAAAGAAAATTTTAAAACAGAAGTCTCATCAAACACATAGATTTTAGAGTCCACCTGCTTAGAAGTGATCATTACAACCATAGTCATGGAGAAAGTCACTCAGCAGGAGCCATAAATGAACGTGCTGATGAGATCTTGGAGGTGTCAATTCTATGGGAGAGAAGAGGCACTAACGAATCCTTCTCTGAAAGCACCAGCCTACCATGTGCTCTTCTCGAATATCTTACAATATTCATTTGGCATTAAGTATTCATTTAATATTTTTAAAACCAGTATGAGCTCACTTTAGCAAATTATATAGAAATCTGAGCATTTACCCAATAGGTATACACAGTGCACCTACAATGTATTAAGACAGTGCTAGATGATATAATCTTACTATTTATTTCTTGGAGACAGGCCTGGATTTTTATGAAACTCTAGGAACAAATTATGTAGGTTTTCGAGCTCCTAGCTCATTCTTGCAGTGAACAGAGGTGATAAATCGAAGCGCTGAGTGTGGGAGTGAATATGCAGGGTGCAATGTCTCATCGATTGGATTTCAGGCAGATGAAACTGTAGACTCCTTTCCTATAGTACTATATTTTTCTCAGAAAATGTGCCCTATACTTCACTAGCATTTCATTACTTTTGTTATAAATAATCTCTAAAAGCTTTTTTATTCTCATAATATGAGTCTTTCCCAGAGCCTGTGTCTTATTTTCTTGTTTTCCCATTGTTTCTGTGCATTATAATGAGTAACGGTGACGACAATGTCAGGTTGAATTACCCAGTCAGACCCATGCAATTTCCAATAACATATACATGCTGTAAATGACCTAAATATTCTGAAAAGAATTTGTTTTTCATGCTGATTCCTTTTGTGTCTAGGAACCCGAAGATAAACTGAGGAAAGCTCTTCTACTGAGTTGTGATTGAAGCCTCAGAAATTGTATATTGGAGATAACTTAAAGAAAACAATTTTAGAGATACATCATTGTGATCTTGCTCACAAAAACACAATGCACCTTATGAAATAAGGTCTTGGAGAACTACACAAGTGCTCCAAGTTAGAAGAAAAACAAACTGGTAGACTTTCTTAAAGTAACATATTCTAAAGTATTTTTCAGATTATAGGAATGAGATGTTTAGATTCCCCCACAGCAATTATCCATTTAAAACTAAAAGAACTACTGAATAATGTAGGTTGGTTTACTCAAAAGCTGTGTTGCACTTTTCATCTAACTGAGAAGCTTAGAATCAAAACAAAACAAAAAGAACATATTTTCCATATTCCTTTGAAGCAAAGGTTCTGGAGGCAAATTAGATCTGTCAATCAGATGCATGGGCCTGAGATTTGGAAGGCAAACTTGAGGCAGAAGCTAGCTTCCTGTCTAATTTTGTCTGTTTCTGTTCAAAAACTCCTGAGGAAGCCAAGATTTCTCTGTACCAGTTCAGCAACATTTTTTCCTTGCCTTGCACTGCCCAATATGGAGTCTCTAGCCCCATGTGGCTACTGAGCACTTGAGATGTGGCTAGTCCAAATGAAGATGTCCTCCAAGTGTAAAGTACAGACTGGATTTTGAAGTCTTGGTACCAAAAAGACAAAGAAAGAAAGAAAGAGCATAAAGTATTCCATATCGTATATAATAAAACTCTAAAATGCAAATCGATCAAACAGCAGAATGACCAGTTGCTATGATGTGCACTGACCACCAGGGGGCAGATGCTCAACACAGGAGCTGCCCCCTGGTAGTTGGTACACCCCACAGGGGGAGCGCCACTCAGCTAGAAGCTGGGCTCATGGCTGGCGAGTGCAGTGGCAGTGGTGGGCGGTAAGGAGCTAGAGGTCCCGGACTGGGAGAGGGCGCAGGCCAGGCTGAGGGATCACCCCCCTCCCATGCATGAAATTTCATGCACTGGGCCTCTAGTATTCTTATATGGATTGTATTTTGAAGAGCTTCAATTTTCGTTAAATAAAACATGTTTGCTTTAATTTTACCCTATCGTTTTATTTTTTTAAATGAGGCTACTAGAAAGTTTCAAATGACAAATGTGCCTCTCATTGTGTTTCTATTAGACAGTGCTGCTCCAGCTTTCTGTGTGTAGAAAGACCTGGGGTGAAGCAGTTATGAGGCTTCTCTGTGCAGCTATCCTGCTCCTGGTTGGCAGCTATGGACATGGGTTCCCTAGCTCCTGGTTTGTTCAGAGGTTGTGGGGATGGGCTCCTGATTCTGGTTTAGATTCAGTGACAACCTCAGAAGTGGTTCTCCTGATGCATCTGTCTTGTACGGTCCTGGGAGTCATGCTTGCTGATCTTGCTTAGAATCCTTTCCTTGCCGAAACCGGTTTGGCTCAGTGGATAGAGCGTCTGCCTGCGGACTGAAAGGTCCCAGGTTCGATTCCGGTCAAGGGCATGTACCTGGGTTGCGGGCACATCCCCAGATGTGCAGGAGGCAGCTGATCGATGTTTCTAACTCTCTCTCTCCCTTCATCTCTGTAAAAAAAATCAATAAAATATATATTTTTAAAAAAGAATCCTTTCCTTTAGACCTTTTTCCTATTTTGTAAACATCCACTTCTCTGTATTATATTTCTTAGTCTTCCTTTTTTGGAAATTATTAATGTATGTTCTGTTTCTTGAACTGAGCCTCGATTGGTTTTTTAAAAAGGGGAGCCTCTTAAATAGTAGGAGTAATTTCTGGAATAGAACTCCTTCAGTTTAAATTTTTTTAAGTTTATGAGAAAGTAAAATCTATTTTAATGACAAACCTTCCAAAGCTATGAAAATGTCCCTAGCGTGTGCTATTGGGGAAGGTGTGTCCATCCTTCTGGCTGAATATATCACTTATAATATCTGGATTTGCATATTCCAAAAAGGTACCTGCCTTGAAATGATTTTTCAAAAGATACCTTCACAAGTGACAGTTTTTTTAAAGCGAAAGTTTAAGGAGAAAACTGCAGTAGAGCAAGAAGAAATGAGATGGCCTCAGTCTGAGACCAGGAACCATTCCCTGGTGGAGTCCGATTTCCATGATAAGACCCTGCAAAATTACTTGCAGTTTTTCTCATTTCAGCGTATCATGAGGGCATCAAAATAGTGACCTCCCTTCCCATGTTCCTATGTTTCTGTTGTAAAAGCTATTTATTAATCTGCCTGGTTATCGCTGGGATCATTCTATTTTATATAGAGGTTGTTGCCTATTTCCCATATAAGCTTCTCTGTGCAGTAGTACCGGGCATTCAGTGATGCTATCAGAGCCGTGGAAAATTACTGCCATCGCTGGTGTATCTCTCCAGGTTGCTTTTGCAGCCGGAGGCAGTGCATGTGCTAAGCCCAGCCCTGCAGGGCTTTAGATGTAAATTAATAAAGCACCGGCCTCTCCCTGTCACAGTGAGGAAGTGCAGGAGTTGTTTAAATTCAGAAACAGGACAATAATCATGTGGCGACACACACTCACATACACACCCAGGGAGTGTTCCCGAAAGACAAATTCATTTTTCACCTGTCCTAGCATGTCATGTGTTTAACAGTACACTAAGAGATTTTTTTTTAAACAGTTTTTGAGAAATAAGGGCTAGGAATTGCTGAATAGGGTTTTTAGTTTTGGGTGCTACTTTTCAATCTCATGTTTGAGATTGAATTAACCTAGTCTTTAGCTCATTACATTTCTTGGGATGGCTTCAAGTGCAGTAATGTTAGGATAATGGCTACAAGATTACATAAGCACAGACAAAACTGTTTAAGACTCTGACATATTTGAAAAGAAAGGAGTGCATTTCAGGCCCAAGGTCAGCTTAGTTCTAGGGTGAGAAGCTCTCAAGTTATCTGATCTAAAGATTTATGGATTTTTGCACTCAATATTTTATAGATATACAATTACAGACCTTTATGGCATAGATTTACTTATACTATGGAAAGAATGGTAAAAGCTGAAAGAAAATATAGAAAGAGAGAATGGGAGAAAAGGTATAATGCGGAAACATGATGGGGAGATAATGAGAAACGGAGACTTAATAGAGAAAATAAGAAAAGCAGGGAGGCGAGAAGGAGAAAGAACAGAATGAAGAGAGACTGGTGGGAAATTTGTGAAGAATTGATTTTTGCTAAACTAAAAATTCAAGTGCTGTGTGATTTTCCTCTGTGACTACCTTGATGGGCCAGTTGTCTCTGACCCCTACAAGAGGCATAAAGTTTTTGCAAGGAAGGATGACATAATGGATTCCATTTCACTCCATCGCCCACACACCTTACCCTGGACTAAGGGAGACCTGCAGTGGAGGTATGGGAACTCGAGAAATTGAGGAGTGAGAAGCAGTATTCCGATGCCCATTAGCTATGAACTAACCTGGAAGAGGAGGGGATTTCTTGATTTCAGAATATGTAGATTTTATTCTATTTCCTGTAGGAAAGTTTTTGGAGAGCTGCAGCGCTACTACCATGCCTCAGACTACTGAGCATGGAGAACAACTAAAAATAAAGCAAAAAAAAAAACAACAACAACATAAAAGCAATTTTGTGCATATACACCCTTAAGGGCTACTTCCCCACATGTGTTTTCCATAGCAAAGTTGGCACATAGAAGACATTTTTGAGTTATGAGATCCCCAGACTTGACTTAACAAAATTAAAGGGGGAGAGAGAGTATGCATTTAGCAGATTGATTCCTGCAATGTGAAGGGACTTGCACCAGAGGGGACTTGTGAATGACTCACTAATGATGAAGGATAATGAGGCTGCATCACAGCTCACCAAACTCAGGAAGAAAGAAGGAAGAAGGCAATACATTTTTTAGCATTTATTATGTATCTACACATTTAATGTGCAACAGTCCTGTAATTTAGGGCATTATCACTCCAATTTTCTTTTGAGTAAGAAGCGTATGGAAGGGATTGCAAATGCAGACAGAAAAACAAGAAAAGAATGCTGTTGAACTGACTGTGGGTTCAAGGTCTGGACAAAATAGCATCCAGTGAATAATTTACCCAAAACAGGCATAGCAAACATGGATCGAAGAAGCAAAAGGTAAAGAAAATTTTCTTCTCCACAAAACATATATAAGTGACAGTCCCTTTGCAATCAATCTTCTTAATTCATATATAAATATTTATATATTTCAACAGCACATTGTTGACCAGAACAATATTTTGTATGTGCCATTAAAATGATAGAGTTTATACAGATGTAACATCATTAGTAAAGCTGACTTTCAAAATTTAATCTCAGTGCTACATTTGAAATTTTATCTATAATATTTTCATTTTAAAAATGTAAAAAATGTCAACAAATGACTCAGTGACCTTTTCCCCCCAAAAAATGAGCTAAACATTTATAAGCACAGACCATATAAATATCATAGTAGACTTAAATGTAAAAATTTAGTCAATTCCTATGCTAGTTCTCTGAATTGACTTTGAAAAGGATTTTAATAGATAGCTTATTTTCAAAAACTAGTATTTTTTAAAAAGAAAAACAAGAAAAACAAATCATTACCTAGATGAGAAAAACCTTTATACAGGAAAAAAATAATACAAATTATCAAAATGTGGAGGCAGAGAGTACATGGGAAATCTCTATGCCCTCCTGTCCATTTTGCTATGAATCTACAATTGCTCTAAAAAATAAGGATTATTGCCCGGCCAGCATGGCTCATGGTTGAGCATCTACCTATGATGGTCACAGTTTGATTCCCAGTCAGGAGGCATGCAGGAGGCAGCTGATCAATGATTCTCTCTCATCATTGATGTTTCTCTCTCTCCCTCTCCCTTTCTCTCTGAAATCAATTTTAAAAAATTAGATTTTTAAAAAAATAAAGATTATTTTTACAAATTCATATGATTAAATATTGTAAAGTACTTAAAGTAATTGAATTATGGCCACGTGAATCAACATGGTTGAGTCATAGAACATAATGTCAAATAACGAATGAAAAAAGTTGTAAAGAAGTAGAATATGGCACCACTTCTACAAAGTAAAATAAAATGCATGATGTTTTATTTAAGAATATGTCCATTTGAGGGAAACCATAAAGTGAAGTAAAATGATGAAAGACACTACTTTTAACTTAAGCATTACTTCTGGGGAGAGAGGAGTAGATTAGCTTTGTCAGGGATTTGAGAGAACACCAGCTGCATAGATAAGGCTCAATGGGAGTTTCACAAATGCTAATTTTATTGTGCTACTTCAGAGTGTGTTATACTAATTTGTATAAACAAATATGGTATATTTCTTTATAAGATTATTATTACACTAGAGGCCCCGTGCACAAAATTCATGCACTGGGGGGGGGGCCCCCTCAGCCCAGCCTGCACCCTCTCCGTCTGGAACATCCTTCTCATAATCCGGACTGCTGGTTCCCAACTGCTCGCCTCCCTGCCTGCCTGATTGCCCCTAACCGCTTCTGCCTGCCAGCCTGATCAGCCCCTAACCACTCCCCTGCCAGCCTGGTCGCCCCTACTGCCCTTCCCTGCAGGCCTGGTCGCCTCCAACTGCCCTCCCCTGCAGGCCTGGTCACCCCTAACTGCCCTCCTCTGCCAGCCTGGTCACCCACAACTGCCCTCCCCTGCCGGCTATCTTGTGGTGGCCATCTTGTGACCACATGGGGGTGGCCATCTTGTGCAAGGGCATGATGGTCAATTTGCATATTACCTCTTTATTATATAGGATTAAAATATATTTTAGGGCCTGGCCAGTGTGGCTAAGTGGTTGAGCACTGACCCAGAAACCAAGAGGTTATGGTTGGA
Source organism: Myotis yumanensis (assembly GCF_028538775.1). Lineage (NCBI taxonomy): Eukaryota > Metazoa > Chordata > Mammalia > Chiroptera > Vespertilionidae > Myotis > Myotis yumanensis. Next base: position 14,584,492 of record NW_027223754.1, read on the forward strand.
TCCCAGGTCAGTGCACATGCCTGGGTTGGGGGCTCAATTTCCAGTGGGGGGCATGTAGGAGGCAGCCTATTGGAGATGTTTCTTTCTCTATCCCTCTCCCTTCCTCTCTCTCTAAAAATCAATAAAAACATATTTAAAGATATATGTATTTTACAAAGCTCAAAACAAATAAAATTAAATTATAGATACTGAAAATAACTTTACTAAATCAAATGAGTTTTAATTTCTTTCCTGAAAGAATTCACAATAATCTTATAGTTGTGTAATAATAAAGTAGGGCATAGTTATATGTAATCTCAGCTGGGAACTCAAGTTGATTAATCAGCTAAGCAAACTCCTTTATTTAACTACAGATTTTTAACAGCTCATAGTGAGACTTTTGGAAATATACCAGCTGTAAAATATTTAGGTTCTCAGAAAATGTCTTCTTTTTTTTGCAAGTCTTTTGTCTACTTTTCTCGTGTAATCATAGTTGAGGAGAATTGGGGGAAAACAGTCTGTTTACATTTTATTTTACTCCTTTCTTAACAAAAAGAAGAACAAAAGGACTGTGTTGTTCCACAGTCCTCCCTGGGTGATTTTTTAACACCAGCCTTCTTCAGGATTAAATCTGTAGGAGGTACATAATTTCTTTCTACTTTGACCCTCTTTTCAACTCTCTTTCCAAGTACATGTTATTTGATACTTGTCCAGACTCTTAGTGAGGTAAGCTTCTTTGCATTTTATTAACAATGTAGTTTAAGCAGCATCTTATCAGCATTAGCTACTGATATGCTAGTGTGCTCCTAGTCCATGATCAAAGGTCCAGTTCATGATCATATGCATTTTAGGGTTTGTATTTTTAATCACTAATCACATCATATTTAGATTTTAAATTATCTGAAATATATTGCAGCATTTTTTTTCCAATGAGACTACACATCTTTTTTTTCTGATCAGAATAAAATCAGTTCTGTAAAACCATAGTTCTGTTAGTCAAATTTACCTTGTAATTTATAATAGAATATTGACTGTGTTCATCTTAACTGGTTCTAAAATGTTAGCCAATTATCTAATTTCCAAAATTTATTGGATAATTTTTACATGTTGAGAAAATTATAGTCACAAACTCATCCAACACACCTAGTGAAAAATTCAACAATTATACACTGCAGCATGCCAGAGATCAATCAGATCTTTACTGCCATCTAACCAGTAGGTGATCCATTTCACCAAACCTCATTTTAAGCCTGCTTCCTAGGACAACTTTGGATACCAATTATCTAAGATAGTTCCTCTAGAAAGAGATTTGAAGATGAGATCTGTCTGCAAGAAGTTAATTGGGAAGTGCATTCAGGAACAGCATATGTAAGAAAGCAATGCTAGCAGGAATAGGCAATGGACAAATTTGAACTCTGCTACAGTTACATCAGAGGCCTCAGAAGATTCCAGGTGGAAATTTAGATCTGGTGTGGTCCTTAAGATTATGGCAAGGTCTTGGTCCCCACTGACCAGGTATAGGCTGTGCACTGCCCTGGGGAAAAGAACGTGAATTTGAATGAGGCAGCGTTCTTTGGCTCAGGGCAATTCCTGGTGGCAGCCATCAGCATCCACGAGGGCAATGAGTGCCTCACGTCACAACATCTCCTTGACATATAAATACAAAAATTAGAGAAACACATTTTCCTTTTGCCTTTGGATATAAACAAACAACAAGATTGAAACTCATCATATTCCCTAAGATCAATCTTAACCAGTTTATGTTGACAAATCCTCGCTTTCTTGTGAAAGCCATTGAATGGCACTTAAGAGCCAAAGGGAAAGATAGAATTAGTAAAATATGATTAGCATGCTTCTTCACTCTACAGTCTAAACTAAGTAACTCTGCCCAAAGCATTTAGCCACAGGTGAAGACCTCAATTTTATCATTTGGTAGATTGTTTCATTGACAGAACTGATTCATAACATGATAATTCTATCTTTATGCTGTAAGGTTATTAATAGTATGGGAAATGGTCAATAAAACTTTTTTGTCTGGCATAGTGGTTATCAGTACCATCACAAAACAATCAGTATAATCACAAAATATTCAAGAAGACCAGGTTATCTAGAACAGGGAAATTAAGGGGGAAGTAATGGGATATGAGGTAAGAAGTACTGGAGGTCCACAAATGACGAAAACAGAGTTTAAATGCTCTTTGAGGAAAGTGTTCTCTGATCTTCTCTCTCTCTGAATTCTGATTTTTCCCTTTTAGTTTTATCTGAAAATTCCATTCAGTCTTTTCAAGATTTTGTTTCTTCAACAGAGGGATTTAAAAAAAAAAATTTTAGCCAAAGACTGTAGCTGTTTTCAGCAGGCCATTTGGTCTGAATAACCTATTTGGCATTCTGGAAAACAGAGTCCCAACAGTTCGTTTTTCACAACTCCAGCTGTCCTTGCAGCATCCCAGCTGGTTCTCGCTGATGTAAATAATGAGCAAACGTGTGCCTGACTCTCTCAGGTATGACACACTTGATTTGTAAATTGACCTATAAAGCGAGTGCATGTGGGGATCCCAAACATTTTTCTGCCATTGACCATGTGGGTCTTTGCTCCTGGATAAACTAAATTCCATCCTGAAAACTTTCGTGCAGTGATGAAAACAGATGAACATGAACAACATTTCCTCTGGATGAAAATCAAGGTGTATTTACAAAACGCAATTACAGTCAAAATTGATCTGCTTTTCTCTTCTTTACAAAATAACCGACATTATAAGCTCAACAAATTGGGCAGGATCAACAGTTCTATTGAGCCAGGTTGAAAAATTGGAAGCATACTAATTGCATTTCACGATTTCTATCCTCTCTCCTTTGTTCTCGTATATCATCTAACAGCTTCCATGACTGAGAGGAGACTATCCTTAGGTGACCTCATAAGTCGCTTAAAGGGTCAAAAAGTGATTTGGTACAAAAATAGTTTCTTTCAACCCCTGAGAAACTCTCTGAGCAGGGGGTCTGATCTTTCAGGGAAAATATCGTTTCTTCCACTTTTTATGAACAAGATATTTTTTCTGGAGTGACAGTCTTAATTACAGTAAAAGCAGCTTAATAAATGATGCATAGCCCAAGATCTGGCAATGACAGTAGCTATCCTTGCCCAGAATACTGTGCATTTTTGAACTTGTGCTTGGCTTGTGACTTTACTTTGGAAGACAAAAGGCATTTTTGTGCCATAAGAAGCAAACTCAGGATTTTCTAAAGTTCAGTTTTACTTTAGAATCTTTATGACCTTTTGGGGACAGAGAAAAAAGTGAAATAAAGACATCTTGTTTACAAGCCTCTTTTGAAATAAGAAAGGCTAATGGAAGATTAACTAATATATAAGAACAGAATAGCTAAAAAAAAAAAAAAAAAAAAAAAACACTATATCATCCATGTTCCTAGGATTTGAGAGAATAAAGGATGTTCTATGTGGCCTTGTAATACAAGTACCTTGGAAGCTTTGATATAAAATTTAAGAAAATAAAAATTTGCTAGCAGGGTGAGATGCAACAGAATAACAGATTGAGAATAAATCTATGATTGTGAATTAGCAGCAGGTGGGATACATAAAAAATATCTCAGCCAGATCAGGGGCAAATGGAAAAGAAGGCAATATCACCGCATTTAGTGCCCAGAGGTGCTGTACAAATAGAAACATGCTTCCTAATTGGTGATAGGGGTATTGCAATGGCTTTATCAGAACTGTATCTCTCCTGCAATAGAAATTGGATGTACTAGTTGAATGTTTTCCTGTTCCTCTAGCCACAAAAGATCTGGAGCAACTTGGGAAAGGACTCTAACGTTCAGTCTGCTGGTCACTGAGTGATCAGCCTCATAATCCAACCATATAAGCACAATGAAACAAACTAATGGGAGACGGGAATCTAACAGTCTCTTGTAAGTTGTCCCTGGAACAATAAACTGTGGGGAGGGACTCAGTTAAGTCAGCAAGCGCTGAGCATTTTGTTCAAAAACTCTCTCAGGCCCTAGCTGGTTTGGCTCAGTGGACTGAAGGGTCCCAGGTTTGATTCTGATCAAGGGCACATGCCCAAGTTGCAGGCTTGATCCCCAGTAGGGGGTGTGCAGGAGGCAGCCAATCAATGATGCTCTCTCATCATTAATGCTTCTATCTCTCTCTCCCTCTCCCTTTCTCTCTAAAATCAATAAAAATATATTTTAAAAATAAACCCTCTCTCAGTATATTCAATCTCATATCTACCAGATGGTGTTCAAACTGGGAAAATGGCTTAAACTTTCTGTAATGGGTAGGAAGTAACTAGTTATGGGGAGGACATATTCAAGAAAATGCAAGTTTGTCAGGTTAAGACTCAAAGAAACACTTGTGTGAAAGAAAATCTGTGTGGGATTAAAAACTTTAGTAAACAAGGAGAGGCTAGGAAATCTTGATTTCTAAGGGCGGCATTGCTTGCACCTTCGTTGATATTGGATTTGGGTGCTTTTAGTATGTAAGACTGTGAAAACTAGATTGTTCTAACAACATTGACAGGGCAGAGATATAATTGTTACTCTTCAGGATCTGCCAATCAGGAAATGGAAGTTCATTAGGGCATTTGGCCTATCAGAAGGTTGGGCTGTTACATAAATCTGAATATGGGGTTAATATGAGAACTGTTTTCAATGATCTTCCTCAGAGTAAGGGCCCCCATACCAAACCTTAGATGAGAACACCAACCAGTATTATTGACCCTTGCCTCTTTCCTTACTCCTGTGTAGTAGGAGGTGTCCTCTGTTGAGCCTCCCTTCTTTATGATTTGAATTTCTGTCCTTTTTCAATTTTTTTTAACTTTATAAAAATGGGCAGCAACCATCACTGAAAAATTATAATTTCAAATAAGGGAGCATCCTAACAACTGAGCCCCAGTATTGTCTTCTCCCATAGGTAAATGATCATATTAGTGAACTTTATTTACTCTCTCCCATGACCAAATGAGCACCAATCCCAAATGTCTCTCAAATCCGTGGCTCATGTTCCCTTTCTAAGGTTCTGCATTAAAGTCAACCTGCTGTACTAGTTTATCTCACTTACAAATTCTACTTGCTTTGTCTTCCTCTCAGATAACATCCTCAGATCATCAGAGCAGCCTGACAGTCCCAAACATTCCTTGATGAATATAACATGGTTATTCTCTATAGTTAAAAAAAATCAAACACAAGGGTATTTAACATTTTGTTTAATTATCTTCTGTCTTATTAATTAATTAAGACCAATTATTTTTTTATGCCGGGTCTATAGGATGTTTTTCAGCAAGTTTATCTGCTTTATAAATATCTGGGGGATTGAAAAATGGTAGTATCTCTCCTGATGGGTGAGTGAATGGCCTGTGTTAGTTACAGCCTACATTTATTCATTGATCAAACACATATCTATATTTTTTGGAAGAGTTAACATATTTCTGGGTACTAGGAATACAAAGTGAGTAAGAGAGCTCCCATCCTCATAGATTATGAAACACATAAGTTTTAATATCGTGCGATAACTTATATAAGAAGAAGTTTCAAAAACACTTAGAGGACAGGGTACTTTAGAACACAGAGAAGAGATAGGTTGTAGGATGAGGAAATGTCAGCCTCCAACAGAGAAGTGGGGAGAAAACATTCCAGGAGGAGAGAAACTCTCATCAAAGGCCGAGAGGCCGAAGAGCAAATTACAAGTACTTCACACAGTGTCTAAGGATCAGTCGGGTACCTGGGCAATCAGCAAGAACCAGACATAGAACCCCTTGTATGCCACTAGGAAAACTGTACGTTACACTGACAGCAAGAAGAAACCACTAAATAAGTTTAAGCTGATGACTGGCACTGTTAGATTTATTTTTGTTTTGCTTTTTAAAAAATATCCTGGTTGTATTTTATTTTGAAATGTGGATTTGAGAGACAAAAAGCTGAAGGCAGAGAAGCCTTTGAGAAAGCTACCTCGGGAAGCATGTGAAGAATAATAAAGAATTGCAATAAGATAGAGCTGGGTACTCAATTGGAGGCAGGAGCATGCACCCGTGTAGAAAATATAAGTTGGAGAGCAGATTTTAGAGTATTATATCAGTGAACAAAACATGGAGTTTTGTGGTAGATATGACCATTTGAAGTACCTAAGTTAACCTAAATGAAAAGGGACAACAGGCAATTGAGTATGCAGGTCTGTAATGAGAATAGGGAATATTCCCCAACTCACCCCAAATGAGTGCTGGCCCATTTCTAGCACAGTGTCACCGAGCCAGTGGGGAAATAGGTGTAATAAGGATTGCTATTTCTGGTCATGTCTCCATTTCAAGGGGGCAGCTTACTGCTGCTGCCAGAGAAGTTAGCATTCCACTGGCTTCTCAACATTTCCATTTTTGTGGCAGCACAAATTTCTCTGTCTTAAATCATCAGACAAATTAATCTCTAAGGCTGCTTCCTCCATTGCGGCATTATTCCTTCGGTTTTGGCAACCATAGGAGCTTTCTTTCTCTGATAATGCCAACTAAAGGGCAAGCACTTTAACAATGTTTAGAACACACCCTGCTTTTCAAATGAAGAAGCATGTTTGTGGTTGATGATTTATTTAGATGGGATAAAAAATAAATCAGAATGAGGGCCCTGAATTTTAAAAGTCTGAAACGTGTGGTGGCCTTGATAAAAGATTGAGCTAGAATCTCTTTGGCGGCACTTTCAGAAAGTGGTAACCACTTGCGGTAGCCAGAGGATGATTTAATGCCTTGCTAATGTGCTCAGCCCCAGTGAAAACAATCCTGCCTCTTGAATATAGCTCTTCCATCCCCCACTCTCCATTAGTAGGAAAACTTGAGCAAAGATGAAACATTTTTCTCCGAAGATCTTTGAGATGCTAACGAGATAATGTTTGAGTACCGAGTCGATAATTACAGCATATGGAGGCCACGTATCTACCTCATCTATCTTTGGCTCACTCTAAATTTTCTAAACTACCTGGTCAAAGTCATGTCCTTGCATATGTGAGATGAAGGTTGCATCAAGCCCAGCTTCCTCTGCTCGGTGTTCAAATTCTTTCATGATCGGCCCCCACTCAGAGGCATATGTGCCATGAAAGCAATGAAGCTGAACCTCAGGGCTCCTCACTTGCACTGGTCTCTTCCAAGGGCTTGAGAAGGGCACCCCAGCACTGAGTTCTCAACCTCACATGTGAAATTGACAAAACCAAGCTTTTCCTTAGTTAGGACGGCTGCTCTTCCCACCCGTTTCCTACTTGCCCCTGTGTCAGGTGATATCGAAACGAGTGAAGGGATTCGGAGGATCCAGCTACAGGAAAGGTGAGCAGACACGACATTTAGCTTTGTGCTCAGTAGGGTGTCTGTGCAGTCCACAGTCACCATCATGCATGGGCAGGTCATTGCCATGTATAGAAATGGCTTTCAGGAATATGTCTGCCACCCACTGTACCAACTTACCCTGTGTCATGACAAGAGGTGCAGGGCGAGATGACATATAGATGTCCTAAGGGGCCTGCCATCAAAACAGGAGAGAAGAGGAGGAGAAACAAGGTTTGAAATGTATCAAGGGACATTCTGGGAGGGATTTTCCAAGCTTCGGTCATTTAAAACTGTAAGCAGAGGATTTATGTCTCAGGGGCAGCTAGGAACTCATCAGTAATGAAAAATAAAGTGCTCACACTAGAGGAAAGGCAGAACTACCTTTCTGTTCTTCCTGCATAAAATGATACTTCAAAAGGATTAGCATGTGAAGAGGTGATCAGAGAGAATACAGCCACATCCGCTGGGGGAAAAGAGTGCCAGAGAGGTGTGCCTGGTACGAGGTAATACAAATATTATAGACTTTCCGTTAGCTTTTCAGATTTGTGATTTGTGGTGATTACTTTTCTTAATCCAAGTAAATATTTCCCTTTACAACTGAGATAACATCCAATCGCACTGTCCAATCAGACCCTTGTGACTCAGATATCTTACCTCCACAGTAATTTCATAGGCATAAGCAGAGGCAGAGATCTGAGGCAGAGACAAAGCAAAAAAGAAAATTAAATTTAAAAATAAAATAAAATAGCCCAGGACCTAGAATGCAACTTCCCTGGGACTTTCTTCTCACTTCTGGGTCCAAGTTAACACAAGACATGTCTAAGCAAAGGGCGCACTCACCATATTTGCAGAGGGAGCCATTTGGATCCTGACACATCGCCATTTTATACATAGATCATTACACAGTCCGTGTGATGTTTTCCAGTAAGTTTGTGGATTCCAGGTTTATTTTCTAGAAGGGTTCTATGAAGTCAACCACCTTAGGTATGTGGTGAGTACTCACCGGACACACCCCCTTAGCATGTGTTTGGCTATTCCACTGCTGCTTTATGATTGGCTTTTGCTGGTTTCTCCATCCCTATTCAAATTGCTTTGATGTCACTCAAAACATGATTGGCATTTCTCACCTGAGACTTCTCTGAAATGGGTAGTTTTCACCACTGACCACAATAAGCTGACAGCTGCTTCCCAATGGTCTGTAAGGAGCAGCTGCCTCTGACAGTTTACAAATCCAAAACCTAAGTCTTTGCCTTATTTGATTTCTCCCAAAGGCTTTGGTCTGTGTATTTTCAGTTATGGTTCATAATGCCAAGGGACTTCCCATACCACCATTTTCTTCAGTCCTTTTAACGTATATTTCTCTACTCATGACCCTCTACACATTCATTTTTTCCATTGACTTTGTGAATAGGGGCCATCAGGATTTCTAGAAGAGGAATATAATTTCTCTGGCACACCTGAAGAGTCCTGATGGCCTTCTACTGTATTTCTTATTGGCAGGGTCTGTGAGAATGTATCTCAGGGAAATGTCCTTCATTGTCCAAATATACATAATTCCTAGAATTTCACAGACTAAGCTAGGCCTTGGGTTTTGGTTGGATATGTCAGCCAACCGCTGTTAGTTCTCCAGTTTCTTCCTCTGAGGAATCTGTGATAATCATGTCATCAATGCAGTATACTCACTTGCTCTAATGGTTATCAAGTTCAAATCCTGCCTCATGCCCTAACCGGTTTGGCTCAGTGGATAGAGCGTCAGCCTGCAGACTGAGGGGTCCCAGGTTCGATTCTGGTCAAGGGCATGTACCTTGGTTGTGGGCACATCCCCAGTGAGGGGTGTGCAGGAGGCAGCTTATCTATGTTTCTCTCTCATCGATGTTTCTAACTCTCTATCCCTCTCCCTTACTCTCTGTAAAAAATCAATAAAATATATGTTTTTTAAAAATCCTGCCTCATTAGATTGTGGCCATATACTTGAGAATTCAAATTCCTCTGCATCAAAACAGTGAATGCATGCTAATTTTCATCCCACAAGATTGCAAACTGTACCTGTCTGGACTACAAATCATGTATTAAAAAAAAATGAATCAGCCAAGTAGGTAACCTGCCAGTCCCCACTGGTCTGCTGCACTTTCTATATCATCTCTACCTTATCAAGTGCAGCTGGAGCAATCAAAGCAACCACCTTGGCTAGCCCACAATAGTCTAGTATTAGCCTCTAAACACTGTTTTCCATAAGTACAAGTCAGATGGGACTATTAAAAGGGGAGACAGAGAAATCAAAACCACCACCGCAACCATTTCCTAACAGCAATTTCATTTCCCTCTTGGAAGTCTCTATAGCTTAATAGCTTCCAAACTTAGGCTTGGTTGCAAAGGTCCCTATTAATCATAGCCAATTAATACGGCATGAAAGATTGATTTAGCAGACATATTCCTTATAAAGAGTAATGTGCCCCATTTGCATATAATACCCATCCCAAGCATACATTCAGGGAAAGGGGAAGGGATGGTCCTTATTCAGTCACACTTTACAAATCCTAACTCCACCTCTATGTTGGTTCCCTCTGGTAGCACCTCTCGCCCTCCCAGGATTACCTCCAGGCCATTAAGAGCACAGTTCCGACCACCACCTCCCCATCAGAATTACTTTTCGCTGGGCACCTATATCTAACGTTCCTAAAAAAGTTTTGCTTACCAGGCCATTTGATCTAATCATTGCATACAGTCAAAATTCCCCTGCCAGAGATTAAGCAAGCAGAACTTGGCCTCTTTTTTAGGATTTTATGGCTTAGCCTTTAACTGAGGTAATAAATTCTTCCAGACAGGACACGTAGAGGAAATTTACCATGGCCCTTTAAAAGATAAGCGTGAGACTCAGGAAGCTCCCTCACCTTCACCTATTGCAACTTGTTAGGTGCAGACCATCCAGATGTCTTTGCTCATAAAAGGTCTCAGCCACTCGAGGATCAGCCATCAACCAAAATAGTCACTTCCATCCAGCGAAATGTAGTGTCAGCAATATGGCTCTCTGATTGCTTTTTCTAAGAGACCATGCCAATAGTTATTCTCCAGGATTTTCTGGGTTTTGTTTTTTGGTGTGTGTGTGTGTGTGTGTGTGCGCGCGCGCGCGCCCCCGCGTGCGCACACGCTTGTTTTGTTGTGGGGTTTTTTTTAGCATCCTAATACTTGAATGGGCCAAAAAATCCACTTGGCATTCAGTTACCTGAATCAGGTCTGCAGCTATTTATGTAATTTTTTGAGTAATCAACAATCATAGCTGAGTTCTTTGCTAATAAACATAACCTCTCTCCCAATTATCAAAGAGACACAAAAAGTTTTCCAGGACTAGAAAATCGGATCTTATTGATTTTAGACTTTTCCACTTCCAACTACTTATATTTTACAAGTCTAGCTTTTATCCAAGGCTGTTAACAATGGCCAGGCAGTAGAATTTTTAATTAAGTTACCCTTTTTCCTACACTTCCTATCTATCCCCTTAGCCATTTCCCCCAGATCTAAATGGATCGCCTACAAATTCCATTGATAAGACTTATGCCAACAATATGCACTGGGTTTTCACAGTTTCATACAAAAGTTGATAGGTTGCTAACTTTGCATCAAGTGCTCATCATACTTCCCCCATCGCATCATTTTTCTTGCCAAACTAATGATAATAATAACAATAATAATAAATGCTTTAGCTGTTGTCATTTGTGGATAAAATCCTGCTCAATGCACCAATCTGAAATAACATGAAGGTTCATATCCTCAAATTAGACTCACACAAGTCAGATATCTTACTGAGTATCAAGCTTTACTAATAACTTAAAGAATTCAAGCAATAATAAGGCTCAGTCAACACAGAGAAAGTCCAGAGCCTCCAGTGCAGCTCCCCAGATGTGTTTTGGCCTATATTAAATATATGAGATGCCCAAGTAACGTGTGTAGTAACACCCCTTACACAGAAGGAGTGTCATAAAAAATATCTCCATTATATATTCAGATAGCTACATAGTTAATGTGACATTTTCCCCAGAGCCATCCCATAAAAGTCTAACTTCCATGTTTGATGGCCACGGCAATCCCAGAGAACCAGGCTCATCCTTTGGAAAAGCATTCCAAGGTAGTAACTCTTCTGCTAGCAAATACCATTGGTTTGCTTGCTAAGGGATCTGTCACTAGCAAGTTTACAATGAATTGTGATTATGTCACCGTCTTCCCTGGATGCATCCCTCATCCCTGGAAAGGGGGTAGAATGGACTACAGACCTGCTGCTTGCTTTACTTTACAGTGCCTACATTTCTATTTGTAATCTTGGATTCTTTTCTTCCAAAAAAAGGGGCCTCCAAATGACATCTTTCAAGCCCCCCCTAAATGGGCCAATCCCTGGCTCAGCTATTTGCAAACAGTTAGAGAAGAGTTAAATACATTTCCATCTTACTCCCTTAATCCTAATATACCCTTGCTTCTGCACATTATCTGATCTCCTCCATGCCCCATTTGTCCTGTGTAAATTTCATCCTGGGCTCCCACATATCTGTGGAACTCTGCCTGAAGTCATCGTCTCCTCTCCTGAGGCAAATCCTTTATACCGTCCAAATCGCAGTTTACTTCTCATTACCTAAACAAACCTTTCTCTAATTTTGCTGCCCTTTACAAACACAATCTTTCCTGGAAATGTCATTGCTTATGCAAACTACTTTGAAATAACACTAATACTAAATACTAATAGCTATTTCAATGGAGTGCCTACTATCTGCCATGAAATTTTCTAGATATTGTACAGGATTAATAACTACATCAATCCTGCAAAACAATAATCACCATGAATTTTATAATCATTTGTCCAACATCATATAATTAGCAGGTAGTGGAGTCTAAACGGAGACCTCACTTTGTGTCTGACTGCCTTCAAAGTGCAGGATCCTTGCACCATAAGGATGTATTGATTCTATCCTGCTTCATCATCTCTCTAAATGCTTAATTCTTATAGTTTTAACTTTCCTATTAAATGATACACATTCACAGGAAGTACCATGTATTTTAATCTTGATATCCCTCTTTGCACTGAGTATTGTCCTATCCATCTTATAGCAGGGTAGTAATATCTGTTCAATACATACATGAATGAGTAAATCTATATATATAATAGGCATAGTGTCCCCTTGGGAGTTCGACCAAGAGACCGGGAGTTTGATCACTTGCTATGATGTGTGCTGACCACCAGGGGGTGGCACTGAACATGGCGGGCAACCAACGGTGGAGGTGGTGGGCTACTGAGGGAGTGAGGGAAGGAGGAGGCCGGGAGGCGAGGAGTGGGGAACCTGATCAGCTCTAATCGCTGGCCAGGCCTAGTGACCCTACCCATGCACAAATTTTGTGCACTGAGCCTCTAGTTAGATAATAAAAATAAAGGATAAACTTTTTGTTTATTTTTCACTCCCTATGGAGAGAATATAGTATAAATATATCTATAAATTCTTGCGGGCTCACTATTTGTTCAGGTTGATGTATTTGTTAGAGTAAGGAAAGACTATTCCAGTAAATACCAAAATGCAGGGACTTAAGGAATGTAGGAGTTTTATAGCTCTTTCATATAAAGCACTGAGCTAGGAGGCTGCCTTTAATGAGTTAAGTCATCCATGGGCCAAAGATATGGGGTGAGCTCTGCCATCCTCAACATGAGGCTTTCATGTTTACTGTAGACATGGCCCTTTCTAACAAGAAGTGAGGTAAAAATGTACCCCAGGGAAACAGATATCCTTTCAAACAAGCAATATAGAAGTTGAAAACATCAATTCCTTTCCCATTTTCCTGGGACAAACATAGTCACATGGCTATAAGAAATGCCTGGAAAACGTAGCCCCTGGCCCTCTAGGTGACAATATGCCAGGCCAAAATGATTAATATGTGTAGGGAAGGATAGACTAGGTTATTCTGTGGTAAGAGTTGAATCTCAGCTCTCAGTGGCTTAAAGAACAAAGTTTTATTTCTTACCCATTCTCCATGTGGTTCATGGGTCAGGTGGGAGCTCTGAACAACATTTTCTCTTCATCCTTATTCTGAGATCCTCGTTGACTTACAACTACTACTTCTTGGATCTATGCCAGATGCTGTGACAAGAGAAAAAAGCAACCCTTAACAGTCTTTCATTGGCATTATATGGTCTATATAAGTCTCAACCAACCACAGGGGGCTATGATGCACAAGCCAATTTACAATAGTCAGTGAGCCCCAATCTAGTAAAGGCAAAGAATGGATTTGGTTTATATCTAACACTGGCTGCCTCTGCCTCTAAAACAAAGGCAATCAGTATATAGTTTATTTTTAAGTTAGATACAAATGATTGGATTTCTCATTTTGAGATGCATACTAATGGAGGAGAGAAAGTTTCCATATGGGATAGTTGATAATTGTTGTCTTAACTCAGTATCTTATCAGCCCCAACATTATTGCTGGGAAATGAACCTCCCCCTTACTAAACTATATGGTTTGAATGAAGTGAGTTCTTACTCGAGTCTAATGGTGGGAATTTATTTGTCTAAATCAATCAGCATAATCTTATTCCACATGATCATACTTATTTGATTCAAAAATAGGCCTATAACAACTTAGTCCAGTCAGCAAAAAACTCAGAATTTTAAAGTTGAAGGACAGACATACTCTCTGAGAATAGATAATAAATGTTATCCATTGGCAGATGTTAGCACCTACCTATTTGGGAAGGGCCACCCACACATGAAAATGATCATTTTTGAAATTGTTCAGCTGCTAGATTAATTAAACCTTGAAGTTTTATTTTTTAATACAGTTAATGGGGGATATTCCATACTGACAAAATAAATTCCTAAATAATCAATTTGCCCCATAAGACTTCAGAAACTTGCATTAGTATAATTACAAGAAAACACACGTTTATAAATCAAAATGGAGGAATGTTACTTACAAAGAAGCAGTGCCAGAATTTCTCTTAGCAGCTGTGTTGAAAAATAACATCATGAAATGAACCACTTCCTATCTTTGCCTGTGTTTCTGTGTTGGCATTTGCCAATTTTTCCTATAAGAGAACTAAGAAACTCTGCCAACTACATTTAGAGTTCTTGAGATAATCTGAGATAGAGAAAACAACAACAAAAAAAATGCAATACGAAAAACAGGGACTGATACGTTGCAGAAAGCTGTGAACTGCTCAGTTGACCCTTTCCTATAAATAGCCGATGCCCCCGCCCCCTATATATTCAATCAAGTCTGCTAACCTGACGAATGCTTGGCATCAGAGACTTACTTTTTAATGAGTCCATCATAGGGTGGTGTAGAAGCAACGCCCAGGCAGCAGAGGTGCCCCAAGAACATAACCACACCTCAACTCTGGGAATTAGCAAAAATCTGGGTGAGGGCAGGATGCAGTTTGGAGGAGAGAAGATTAACACTCAATTATAACTGAACTTCAAGAAAGCATCTAGATTACTTTGAAAGTTACACGAGTAGAATGATTTTTACTTTCTCCACATGCTCCATTCCCAGAATCTTTCTAAAGGAGTAAAAACTTTTCTCTCCTCCTCCTGGGGAGCATTTAGATGAGCACAGATTGATAATAAAGCCAAACCCATTCACAGGGTATACACACCGGTGAGAAGTCAGTCCAAATTTCTGGTGTAAATGAGCTGGGCCAGGAGTCAGGAGTTTTAAATCTTATTGTAGGTTTGCTATTAATAAGCAGACAAGCAGAGGGAGATTTCTGGGCCTTACATGTGAGGGGATAGTGTAAGATTGCCTTTGGCTCTATGAATCTGTGAAAAGTATTAATAACTGAACACATGACATTTAATATTCATGTCATGCCTACACTCTGTTTCAGTATCCCTGCTAGCCTGGAACAATACACTATTAATCTATTTGTATATAAAATTTGAAAATCCCTTTCCTGTATAGCTGGCATTTTCCTTGTACAAATTCTGGGCAATAGAATGGCCAATTAATATTGTGTCCATCTCACAGATATGGAAACTGAGCTAAAGTGAGGGCAAGGTATTTGCTTAATGTTATCCTACATAATAAAAGGCTAATATGCAAATTGTCCCCTCAACCTGGAGTTCGACCAGGGGGCAGGGATGGCCCGCCAACCACCTGAAGCCCCTCCCCTCTGGCCAGCCCCATCCCCTCTCTGCCCCCCACCCTGACCAGGGGCGGGGCCAGCCAACCTCCCATATCCTCTCCCCCTGGCTGGCCGGACCCCACCCGTGCACAAATTCATGCACCAGGCCTCTAGTAATCAATAAATGGCTGAATTAAAATGAGAATCCAAGGCATTTTATTTCTTACTTAGACTGTTGCAACAACAAGAAACTATAGCAAAATGCTTTTTATTGCTGCAGAAAGAATAATGAGTGATAAAGAGAATAAATGCCTTGTGATGCTATAACCCAAAATACAGTTACCCTGAAGAAGCAAAAGATGCTTAAGAGGTAAGTAATTTTGTTTGGATAGACAAATTTGCAACTCATATATGCC
Organism: Myotis yumanensis; assembly: GCF_028538775.1. Classification (NCBI taxonomy): domain Eukaryota; kingdom Metazoa; phylum Chordata; class Mammalia; order Chiroptera; family Vespertilionidae; genus Myotis; species Myotis yumanensis. Next base: position 14,600,292 of record NW_027223754.1, read on the forward strand.
AGCATTTATATGAAAGAAGAGTATCCCAGACCTGACTGAAGCAAACCAAGTCATAAATTACAGTACCCTACAGTGCATTTTAAAAAATGCATCACCAACCAAAGATTAATCCCCAAGGTCAACAAGCACTGCTTGCAACATAGGTGAGTGAGTCCAGAGACAAATGACTCTGAGAAAGGAAGTTCGTCACAACTAACGGCAATGACAAGCTAGTTGCCGTGGGAATCAATATAAAAACCAATTTGACTCACTTTTTATTTCTAGGGAAGCAAGCAGTTAAAACAATGAAGCTTGCAAATCCTAAAAAAATAATAATAACCCCGAAGAGAGGGGATAGGTTGAGAGAACATAGCTGAATTCAGAATAAACTTTGACAAAATTGGAGTCCAGAGAAATAATTTACTAACTGATGTAACTCAACATGAATAAATAAATATCCTATATAATAAAAGGCTAATATGCAAATCGACCAAACGGAGGAACGACTGGTCGCTATGACGCGCACTGACCACCAGGGGGCAGACACTCAATGCAGGAGCTGCCCCTGGTGGTCAGTGCACTGCCACAAGGGGAGCACCGCTCAGCCAGAAGTTGGGCTAATGTCTGGCAAGCGCAGCAGTGGTGGCGGGAGCCTCTTCCATCTACGCAAGAGCAGTAAGGATGTCCAACTGCCTAAGCCATCAGTTGGACATCCCCCGAGGGCTCCCAGACTGTGAGAGGGCACAGGCCAGGCTGAGGGACTCCCTCCTCCACCCCCCACCCCCAGCCACCCCACCAAGTGCACAAATTTCATGCACTGGGCCTCGAGTAAAATAATAAAGCTCATGATAAATATAGCAAAATAAGCAGGATGCAGCGATGCTGAGCAGAACTGTAGCCTCTTGACGTTTTCAGGTACCCAAGGATGGCACATTATACTAACCAGTTCGGTCACAGGATGGCCACAGAGAGTAGCAGCTTCGATGTGTCAATCTTGACTCTGGCAGAAGACAAGGGGACATAGTTCTGTAATTCTGTTGCCTATTTAAGAGGTTCCTTGTTTTATTTTTACCAGATTTTAGTTTATGCCTACTCTCAGCTTTCACATATAAAATATATTTTGTTTTATAGCAATCACAGATATTTACAATGTAAGGGGACCTGAATTTATCAAGTCCAACAGTTCTGCTTTATAGGTGGAGGAGATTGAGGCTCAGTATCAATAGTCTATAAATTTACCTGACGCATTTTATAGTCACTCTGGTCCTATCCGTCTGTGAAGAATCAAGAGTGCCTGAATATCATTCCACATGTCTGGATATCAGGCAGTAACGACGGATGCCTTCTACAACATCAATGTCTAATTCATGCTACAGGGATATTTACATGGGTCCCAAAGGTCTATACTATGTATGCTATACATTGCAACTATCATGAACATTATTTTTGTACTTGTATTCGGTAAGTGGAATGAACATTTCCACCCGAATTAGAAATGTCAGATTTCATAGCTTCCCCAAGGTTTTATATCATTCCACAATTTTCTCACAGTTCATCACGGCACTTGTTACAACTATGTTACATCTAATCCCATCTCTGTGCCAAAGCTACTTCTGCTAAAAAAATAAATAAAATAAAACTCATATTTTGTCCCTTTTAATGAGGAAGAGGACAGCAAATCTTGGAGGTGACCCAAGCTGCAGTAAAAACGCAGGCGCGTTGAATGGCTCTGTTTCATCCCTATGACAGCAGCACCTCCTACAGGAGCATTCTGGATGCAAGGGCGCTGGCAAGCCCAGGCCCTAGAAGAGGGAAAATTGAAGAATGCGCTGGAAATCTCAGAAAAGAGCAGTGTTAGCTATTGCTATTGTGGCCCTTCACTCTCCCCGCTTCCTTCCAGCTCTACTGGAATTCCATCTAGTGGTCCTACATGTGGCCAGATGTGGTGTGACCCAAACCAATCCAGACCAATTTTAGTGAACTGAACAAGAGAGAGAATACCCTCGCTAAGAGGGTGGCCACTACTCATCTGTAACTTTAAATTTTTTAAATGCTGCTACTATGACTCTTTATGTAAAATATTTAATGTTTAAGATGTTGACAATCAGTTCCATGTTATTTTTAAAAGATACTGTATTGGCCAAAGAAAATGTCTCTGTAAGCTATTTGTGGCCCATGGACAACCAATTTGAGATTTGTGTCTTGGTCCAAATTCTAACGTGTAATATACAAATGCATCTATTCTAAGCCAGAATGTGTTAAGGGCATTCGTTTCCTTTTTGAGTAGATCTTGTGATGACCTTTGAGGAGCCATATGCCCTGTAGGGTTTGGGAGAATACATTGTTTCCCAGAACGATTAGGATAATGAAAGCAAGTTCAGTTTTCATATGATTCATCACTGGAATTTGTTGAAACAGTGACATGAGGCCTGTAATCATCCAGATAACCTGACACTTAATTTCAATTTTTATTTCCATAAAAAATTTGGAAAATTAGCTTTACATTTTTAAGTGAACTTAGCACCCTACTAAAAGCAACCATAAGATACCTTAAGTTCATTCAATCTCAAAACAAAACATTGGCCACTACAAATGATCAAATAGTCAAGGAGAATAAAATCATAATGTATGAAACCTATATTCACTCTGATACAGTTTCTCTATTTTTTAATATTAGATTGTATAAGCTAATGGGCAAGGACAGGAAAAACATTTAAGTTAATGATATTACCAGTCAGGAGGACAAACCTTGAGTGAAAATTCTGTGGCTAGAATATACAAGACTTACTTATAGATATTATTTTAGATCTTAGTTGGATGATTTACTGGTATGGATCTGAAACCTTATTAATCAATGTCTGAATTTGAATAAACTCTGTGAGAGTTATTTTATTTTGTTTCTGTTGTCATTTTTACCCTCTTCATTGATTTCCTACATGCCCAATAAGTCAAAGAGAAATCTTTAGTTGTAGAATGTTTATTCTTTTCTGTCCTTGGGACATCTTTTTAAAAAGAGTATGAAAGTAAGGTTTGAAGAATTAAAAAAAAAAAGAAATAATGACCACAAAATTGTCAGTATCTAACTTTAAATATTACCCTGAAATTAATATTATTAAACCAGGTATTGCATTTGCATGATACTATAGGGTTAGAGTACAAATAAAGTAAATGTGGACTAAGCAAAATCTGGTTTTAGAACTATTATAGTAAAAATATATGCAATAATATGCAAAATAAATATACATAATAAAAATATATAATAAAAATTATGTTATGTGACTTTATCTCAGTTTTTTAAAAAAGTAATTCCGGTCTTATAAAGAAGGGGTGTGTTCTCTCTCTTTCCTTCAGATCCCTGGCTGGGATACAGACAAGGTGGTAGGAATTGTCTTTGATACGTCACGATGGCAATTTACTAAGGAGACAATAAGACAGAAGAAGATCTGTGTCCGATACCACGAAGTTAACCAAACAAACTTGCACAGCATTTTCCTAGACAATCAGGTGGAAGATAATTAAAATTCAATTTAGTTGAAGCTTCTGTTATTTAGGGTCTTTGTTACAGGAGACAAACCTTAATAGGAATTTAATTATTAAAAGAAAAATTATTTAACTTTCAGAATTAATAGTAAATTATTGCTCTTATCTTTTAACTTCTGTCCAGCCATCCATATAGAGGTTGATATTCTAAATAGCATTTCAAGAGAAGCAGAGTGGTGCTATGTCTGGATGCATAAGATTTGCTGTTAGACAACCCTAGATTCAATTATATCTCTGAAGCTCACTCCCCATATGACTGGCTCGTGTATTTAATCATCCAGCCACATTTTCTCACCTATAAAAGGAAAATAACAACATTAACTTTATGCCTAACACATAGCAAGGCCTCAAGAACCTGTAGATCTTTAGAATGAGCACTTACACTGGGAGTATTGTTTAAAGTTTTGATTTTTCTTATTATATGGAAGTTTTTCTCCAGGGAGATTGTTACTTTTATTTCTTTGTCTTCTGCTTTCCCAGTCCTCTACAGTTCTAAAATTGATTTCTGACATTACAGTGAAATACTGCTTCTTAATTAATGTTCAATATTACCGATTAGGAAATGAATAAGAGCAGTCAACATCTATGATTTGCTATCACTAGTAGTATTAGTAACTAAGTGAACAGGTAAGTATAAATCAGAAATATTTGTGATAAGCTATTTTTAAAGCAATTCAAATTAGATAGTCTTTTGTGTACACACTCTGGGGACAACAGTGCTCTTGAAAAATTGTTATTCACGCCCATGAGACCTGCAGACACCAAACTGCAATCTCGAAAACCCTGTGTCATTCAGCCTGATGCCTAGTGCCAAGTTGCAGGTGGCAATCTGGGGGAGAAAGTGCTAAATTCCCGTGCTTGCTGACACCTTTAAATGAACTTTAAGTGAACAATTCATCTCCTGAGCTCAGTATGCTGTAGGCACATTGCTAAGTGAAACCTATTATCTAATAAGAGAATTTTCCTACTCCATAAGACCCCCGGTAATAAAAATTACCTTAAATATGCATTAATGTATAAGCTCAACATTATATGAAGCACAAATTATTCTGGTGAATACTATTTATTCTGATTCATTACCATTTTATTAAATCAGTGGTTATGTCTGAAGTTCTGACTTCAAGATTTGAATTTGTATAGATTGCTTTTACCTAAATATCGTGAATTACAATAGCTATTCAGTTGAGTAAGGGAGAGAAATAGAGTGTAATCAAATTATTAGATTTATTGCATCATTTTTGTACGTCTTTTGTTTCAAGTTAATTTTAAATATTTTATAGCATTTAATAATTGTACATGTAAATCTGATTATTATTAAAGTAAAGGTTATGGTCAAACGTGTATGGGATATTGATCATAAAAAGAAGAACTAGTATTTATTGAGCAATCTCTTGGGTGTTGTATATAAAACGAAATAGTTTCCATGCATAATAGTTTCTTTCAAGCTTCACAACAAATCTATATGAAAGAATAATTAGTAGACCCATAACAGAGTAGAGATAACTAAGACATAGTAAGGTTAATAAAGGACAAATATATTTTAGCCAAATTCTTATTATTTATTTTGGAGAGAGAAGGAAATGACCACAAGCATAGTATTAGGTTTGTTGTATATTTAGAAGCTGTCTCTTTGTAAAAGTTATGAGAAAATTAAGTCAATAAACCTTTCTGAGTTGTTGCAGAAAGTAAAATTTAGAAGAAAGAGCTCTTTTAATTTGCAAATATAATAAAGTCTATGATGGATGTACGGGTTTGTGCAAAGGGAAAAATACTATATATATTATGTTATACTATATAAGTTTTATGTTAATTTTTAAAAGTAATGATGTTATAAATAGTTATCAAGATCAGTTAATAGTTGAGACATGACACCTTGATTGATTAGTTCCTGTGACAGGCATATTTACTGCCCTCTGGTGGCTATTGCCCTAACAACAGAACCATTGCTAAAAGCAGGGTGTACTACAATTTTTAAATCAGTCTTTTAGAAAATATTACCAAACAATCCATATTAATAATCATAATAACCACAAAAATAAGCAATTATATCCTTTCATTTTATTCTAAGAAACTAACTTTCTTTATGAAACTATAGTCATTAAAAATTCTTATGTTTATAAAAAGATTTATTTGGGGAACTTTTAAATTAAGGAGTCAGGAGACCTTCAAAAGACCTAGTTTTGCTATCAATTGAACAGCAACTGAAATTTGAAAAATTGTTGAATCATATCAGTGCTTCTACCAAGGTTGGTTCTTTACATATTTGGCCAAAGTTTTATGGCTACTTTTAAGGATCCATGTAACAATTTTACTTTATATTCTCAATATCACCTTTTCTCAAGTGTATATCTAGCTTAGGTTCAGCCCTATAGTAACTTGCAATGTTTTCATAAGATTATAATATTAATTTCAATATCCAAGTAAGCTTAAAGAGATAAAAATAAATGAAAATATGACTGTATTTTTCATTAAGGCAAATCCATCAGTCTTGGTCATTTTCAATAAGAAAAATAATAAGGGGATATTGCAGAGTATTTGACTTAGGAGTTAGTAAATTATTTTTAACTAATCCTAGGAAGCGTCTTTTAAAAATGAAGCTAAATATTAGGAGGGACCTGATATATTCTAGGGAACATTCATTAACCTAAAGATATCCCTATCATGCAATTATTAATCACAAAACTCCTATGATAAACTTTAAATATTAGTGCATAAGGATGTTTTCCATTTCTGTAATTGAAGAATATATTTCAGTGGAGATGTTTTTAAAAATATTTTTATTCTGTTGGCATAGTTTAAGTGAATAGCTGCTAAAAGTTAGGCAACATGTACTCAATAATTTAGCCAGACTTTTAAATCTGATGCAATTTTTTAGTTATTTTTTTCATTTTTCCTATTTCCTAAATAAAAAACAGTTCACATTATTAATGGCAATTTTACAGACCATATTGAAGGCCACGATGTTTATTACAATGGCATGGCTCTCTTGTATTTGTTTTTACATAATCCTCATTTCTCAATCTTTCTCTTTTTTTAATGAAATTATTGTTACTATAATGATAACTTAGATGATAAACCTGGTAAGTTTTTGAGCTCTTAGTTCTTTACAAAACCTAAAATAATAATAATAATAAAGTACACAACTCACACAATTAATTTAAATTAACAAAGTTAATTTCACAATGGTCATTAAGTTGCTGGTTGTAACTAAATATTATACTGTTCTGGGGCAGGTCATTTGGAGGGCAGCTGGTCGACTCCACTGTGAGATGGATACGGATACAATTGTTCCATTTTATTTACCCTATTCAAATTACTGGGAAACTTCATTTCCTGTTGAAAATCTCAACATCCCTTAAAACTTTGTTGATAGGTAGGCCTTAAGTGTATCCATATTTAGAGTTTCTTATATTCTTCTCTAACCTCTAGTATCTCATTCAGTAAGAAAATGATCAGTGGCCAGGCCAGCCTGGCTCAGTGGTTGAGCGTCAACCTATGAATGAGGAGGTCATGGTTCAAGTCCTGGTCAGGGCACATGCCTGGGCTGTGGGCTCAATTCCTAGTGTGGGGTATGGATACTTCTCTCATATCATTGATGTTTCTATCTCTCCCTCCCTCTCTGAAATCAATAAAAGTATATAATTTTTAAAAAAGAATATGATTAGGGATGAGTTGATCAAATGGTTACTCTTGTGTGTACCATTCTGTACAGCTATACTGCAATGCCATGTTTGACCACTTAATCAAATGCAATATTGATAATGCAAGTTAATTTATCATGCCTTGTGGTAAAATCCTGTAGTTGTTTCAAAACATACCCACAAACTCTTTGACATCTCATTCTATTAAGAGGTGGTGTCTACATCCCCTCCCTTTTAATCTAGATTGGTCTTAGTGACTCAGTAGAACAGAATCAATAAAATACTGCAGAGGTGGCACTGTGTGACTTCCAGAGCTGGGTGATAAAAGATGCTGCTGCTTTTTGCTCACTGCAGCACTCATGCTTGGAGCCATAAGCCACTAGATAAGGATTACCTTGATGCCGCCATGCTGTGAGGAAGCCCAGTCACCAGAGAAACTCTGAGTAAATTCTCGGGTTGAAAGATTCACATTACCTTTATTCACATTAACTTTCACGCATTAAATTTTACTTAAGAGTGGCATGACTTAGCCCTGTGTTGTTATGTCCTTTCCCTGTTGGTCAAGGTATTTTCTGAGATTTTTATCAAGAATGTAGTTGATAGCTCTGACCGGTTTGGCTCAGTGGATAGAGTGTCAGTCTGCGGACTGAAAGGTCTCAGGTTCGATTCCAGTCAAGGGCATGTACCTTGGTTGTGGGCACATCCCCAGTAGGGGGTGTGCAGGAGGCAGCTGATCGATGTATCTCTCTCATCAATGTTTCTAACTCTCTATCCCTCTCCCTTCCTCTCTGTAAAAAATCAATAAAATATATATTTTTTTTAAAAAAAGAATGTAGTTGATAACAAAAGGACAATATTTCTAAAATTCCAATAGGGCTAATTATTGGTAGATGAGTTCAGGAGTGTTAACAAAATACAATATGGAATAAAACATCGGCCAAGGGACTTTGATCCCCTCCAGAAAAACAACTTGAAGAGGAATCCAAACAAAAATCTTTTTAAAAACTGATCCTCTGTTGTGTAGTTTGTTTAATGCCAAATGGGTATGTTTTTCTACAAAGGATTAGAGACTGAAGGGACACTTTTCTTTGATACTTTTTGACATGCATTATTAATTTAGTCATTTGCACTTCTATGTGTTTAACAGCTCACCAAGGAAGGCTTCTTGTGGGAATTAGTATATCTGAATAGCTGTGACTTAACTGAATTTTATCCTGATCTCTAGGATAACCAAAGGGACTGCTTTAAAAGAGATTTCAAAGGCAGAGAAGACACTCCACAGAACTGCTCTAACAGAAGGAAATAAGAGAATGATGAGTTTTGTGATTATTATGTTATGTCTCTAAAATTCAAATAAAAATAGTATCACCATATATATAAAAAGTGTATATATACTTTTTCAAATATTAGCAAATATTTCAGGGCCTAATTTCAAATCATCCCTCCCAAATTCCTTTATTTGGAGATTTAGAGGACCTCTATCCAACCAAATATTGATAATAAGCTAATTGTATTGAATCTCGCTTATGTGTCATACATTATAGAAGATATGAGTTTAGATATAGGAATGGGGCACACAGTTTTTTTGCCTTCAAGGAATTTACTGGTATTGGGGCAGGAAGGCATATATATTAAAAACACAAGTGAAAATTAAAGTTATATAAGCTCAAATGTCAATGTGCACAGGTGATAGGCTTGTTCAAAATATATTAAAGTACTGAAAGTTTTAAAAACACTTTTTTTTAATTTCCCTGCTGCTCGACATGTACTTATGCCATTAGGTACAAAGTTCTATGAATATTTGTTTTATGTTATCAAAAGTAAGAAGAAGAATCGCTGACCATAACTGGCTGCTTCTCTCATGCTAACCACTCTTCTGAGCGCTGGTTATGCTTTAATGTATGAACTTAGATTATTTTGAACTTTGGGCTAGCTTTCACCCTCAAAAATATAAAATCAATCAACCATTAAATAAATACAATATTCAATCATGGGAGTATAATTTATCAGGGGTAAATGTTTTTTATGCATTTAAAGATTAATAAAAATAATTTATTTAAAATATAATGTTGAGTAAATCAACTTCTCCTTTCTTCTGTTCATGTTTCCTGGGTAACTTCGACACCTGTTCTGTGTCAGCACAAGCTTCTCCCCCTCACAGCCACGGCCTTCTGGATGCACATCTCTGTGCAGAGAAGCCTGCAAATCCATGCAAATGCCATGCTCCCCTGTATCTCCAGGTCGTCTCCATCATCTGTGGAATTTTATGATTATCATAAATTTACAAGACTTAAATCACATTAAGCAGGAATGGTCTAAAGCAGCTGTTCTCAACCTGTGGGTCACAACCCCCTTGGGGGTCGAATGACCCTTTCACAGGGGTCGCTTAAGACCATCAGAAAAAATATATATAATTGCATATTGTTTTTGTGATTAATCACTATGCTTTAATTATGTTCAATTTGTAACAATGAAAATACATCCTGCATCTCAGATATTTACATTACGATCCATAATAGTAGCAAAATTACAGTTTTTATGAAGTAGCAACGAAAATAATTTTATGGTTGGGGGTCACCATAACATGAGGAACTGTATTAAGGGGTCTCGGCATTAGGAAGGTTGAGAACCACTGGTCTAAAGGGTCATGTGCACTCTAAAAATCATTTTTACCAAGTGGAAGGTAAGGGCTTTTTTACCAAGTGGAAGGTAAGGGCTTTTTTTAAGGTAATTGATTTTAAGGTAATTGATTTTACTTAATAGTTCTTTTTTTCCCCTTCCATTATGGTGTATTAAATAAAGCAGTCCATTAGCTTTAACTAAATGAATAAGTGCAATGATGACTTTCTCAAACAAATACTTTTTATTTATGCCTTTTATAATTAATATTGCTAATTTGCTAACTTTGGTAATAGCTTCATGCATTATGAATTTGTTTGGTGTTAATGTAGGTGCCAGTTTTTCTGGAGGGCAGTAATAGCAGTCAAGAACAAAATGAGGAGATACACTTTTCAAGAGACAAACAGATGATAGCTTCAATAAAACCAGTATCACTTAGGCCAACTAAAAGTGGAGATATTAAATGCCACAAGGGACAGAGGCTCAAATTTAGAAATAGCTAAGAGAGAGAGTATCCGGTCTTTGAGTATCTCTGCTCATTCTCTCATATCTAAGGCTAATATGGGAGGTCTAAGTTAAGTCATAAAATGATATTATACCTGAATGTGTTTATAAGCCATTCCCATGTGTCCTTCTATGGCATTCCACCTCCAACCTCCACCCCCAGCCTGCCCTTGCCACACAGGAGCCTAATGTCTTTGAACCCTTAGCCATACCCTTCCCCCAAAGCCTCTCATCACAAAAACAACAGAATCACTTATTTATTCAAAGGATAAAATAAATGACAACATAATGTAAATCTCTATCTTCCCTGCATGTAGGGTGTTTTCATTTTTTTAAGTTATAAAAATAAATCCATTGAGATTGTTTCAAAACTAAATTACAAGGGAAGTCTTCAGGCAGAGAGAAAAACTCTAAGATTTGAATTTCAGAAAATAGCAGTTGGGCTCCTACTCCCTGAACATTACCTTCGCTTAATAGGCCAGAATCTGATTCTCATCCTTACTCCCACCTCCAAAATATCAATTGCTTGAAGTTTTCGTATTCCCATACACAACAGGAAAACCAACCTCCTCTTGTCAGCCACTGATGCTTCCAGAGTTAGCCCTCCCCAACCCAGGTCAAATGCTTGCTACCTGTAGTCTCATATTACTCATACAACACCCATTATCCTCCTTATCACTATGGTCCATACTACTGAAAACAAATAGATTTTCTCTTAATTTCCAATATCATGACTTCAATATCCAAATTAATGACCAATGCCTAATCCCAATTTTGCAGTCCTGTGATTTAATCTCTATGATCTTCAACCATATGCCAGTCACCTTCTCACATGCTCACCCTCTAGTAACAGCTTTTCAGTTAACCCTATATCTATAGTCTAGACCCGTGGTTGGCACACCGTGGCTCGTGAGCCACATGCGGCTCTTTGGCCCCTTGAGTGTGGCTCTTCCACAAAATACCATGTGTGGGCGCGCACGTACAGTGCGATTGAAGCTTCATGGGCCATGCGCAAAAGTCGGTATTTTGTGGAAGAGCTGGTATTTTGTGGAAGAGCCACATTTAAGGGGCCAAAGAGCCGCATGTGGCTCACGAGCCGCAGTTTGTCAACTCTAGACCTTCACCTTTCTGATCTCAATTTCTATTCTTCCAATATTTTTAATCACCTATCCTAATTTCATGCGATGTGTTTACCTAGTTAGTTCTCTTAATACCTCTCCTTTAACAAAAAAGTTAGCAGCCCTTATCTATCTTCTCCTTTTTCTCTATAGAGCAGAGATTCCACACCCCTTCCATTTAAGCCCTGTGAACAATTTCCTCAACTTCCTTACCCCGTTGGACCTTACCACTCCAGTTCTCAGAGGCCAACCCTGGTTAAGCCTAATCGCCTGCTTTCTCTTTTGTACGTCTGCACCTGTGAGAGCTGCTAGAGAACATCTCACCACCATAGATTTGTGCCTCCATAAATGCATGGTCACTGATGTCAACGAGAGAACACTTCCCAATAACTCTGACTTCCATACTCATTACCTTTCCCTCAGCCTTGAATTTTATCTGAGTCAATATACTGAAAATATGCAGCATGTCATAGAAATATTTTTATAATACTTGCAACTAGCATACAAACCCACCTACATCTCTGCTTCTATTAGACAAGTGCTTACCCTCATCCTGTTCAAAACTTTTATTCTGTGTTTATGATTCCATTTCTCCCAACCAACTTCCTGTGCACATATGTAACTCCTTAGAGACATGCCTTTTCAACCATCCATTTTCTCTCTACAGGCCTCTATTTCTTATGGAGTTTTGTTTGTTTTCTCTTTGTCTTGAATGGTACAAATTATAGATCAAATCATCTATATAACAGCAGCAACTTTTTCACTTACACTTGAGTGCATAGATTTGTTTAAATATTCACAGGCTGTAATTTCTGTAGAATTATCAAATCAATATGTTTCAGGATTTGGGAAATGGTAAAATAATGATGGAAATCAAAAAACTAGAAAGAAAATATTATGGATTGTAAAAAATAGGTAATGCTAACTTTGGCAATTCATTAGACAATCTATAAAAATAGAAATATTAAATTTTGGTAAATGTATTATTTTGCAGACTATTTCTTAGAGAAACAAGGTTTCTTTACAGTTTTTTACTCTATTTAATGAGAATAGCTTGAGGTCTTTGATTCTTTTTTTACTGAATCTTGCGATCTCTAGTTTATAACTCCTTGAGTTATAAAGCATTGATGATCATTACAGGCAGTATTTCACAAATTATAAAGTGAAGTTCTATAGCATTTAAGAAGTGTAACTGTCTACATTTCCAATGACATAGCAACTATCTCAAACAGTATTACATGGGAGGTTTCTAAGTAAAGTCACAATGGAAAGAAGGTAAAAATTAACTGGCCTGCTAACATCTAATCTCATATGCTGACAGCAAAATGTTTTAGTGAAAGTAGTCTTTAAGTCTCCCGATATTGGATACTATCCCCTTATTATAAAGTAATACTTTGGAATCAAAGAGTTATAAAAAGGGGGTAAATATCCCCCAGGAATTGAAAATATTGATTTTGGCAAAATTTGGTCATATAATAGAAGAAATATTTTATTTTGCCTCTGCCTCCTCTCATGAAGTTTTTAGGCCTAATTGGAAAAATGCAACAACATCTGAAATACCGAGCTATAGTGAGATAGAATTTAGAGTTTTAAAGTGGGGTTATTCTTCTCCTGATACCTTACCTTGTCTTTTCTCACAACGAAAGCTGGAGTTGAATGTGCATTTCTCGTCTTAAAGGAGGGCTAGGGTGAGACAGGAAAACAAAAGTAACTTCCAAGCTTTTCCATTTCCAGCTCTTTTCTCCAAAATTCTATGATTTGGGGGAACTACACGAATTTTGGGTTTGATCAAACGAAGTAGATTCAAGAGAAAAGACTTTTTCAGATTGTAAAATAATTGTCCTGACTTGTATGTGTGTGTATGTGGGCGGGGGGTGGAGGGGGGTGGGGGAGGGGGAGGAGACAGTGAGGAAAAAAAATAAAAAGAAAAGAAAGCATTAAAATGAGAATCATGGATTACAAATTGTGGACAGCAAGAACCCCCAGAGGAAATGGCTACGAGGTACACACCGAGAAAGATGGCAACATGGCAGCAGTGAGATAGCATATTACAGGATGGTGTGCAACCAGCAAGCGGCTACCATGAGAGATGTTGTTCAAAGCTCAAGTTATTCCCTCATCCAAGCTTCATCCTTTTGCTCATGGAAAAATAATGACCCATTTTGGTATCATCTCCAGAAGGTGCCAATCCATTAGCAGCCAGCACTTTGCCCAGCACCCACTCAGAAGCAGTGTGTCCAACATGTTGCAAATGTTTACGTAAGCCCGTCTGACTGTTAATGTCTCCCCTCTCAAAGCTTCGGGATTCTGCTCTAGCTGGTTTTGCTCAATGATTAGAATGTCCGCCTAAGGACTGAAGGGTCAGGGGTTCAATTCTGGTCAAGGGCACCAAGGGTACATGGGTTCTAGGCTCAATCCCTGGCCCTAGGGCCCTCGTCCGAGCATGTGTAGGAGGTAACCGATCAATGTGTCTCTCAAGTCGATGTTTCTCTCTGTCTCCCTCCCTTCCATTCTATCAATGGAAAGAATATCCTCAAGTGAGGATTAACAAAGAAGAAACGCTGAACAATTCTTTTAAACCCCCCAAAAAGGAAGACATTTTACATTTAATTATATTATTATATTAAAGACAATTTTGCCTTTTAATTGAATTGTTTACTTCATTTACATTTAATGTTAATAAGATAGAGTTAGATTACACCTGCCATATTATTTTTTGTTTTATATGTTTTATGTCTTTTTTGGTTCTCTATTCCTCCTTTACACTAACTGATTATTTTCCACTAAGTTAATATTTTTCATGTAATTTTTTATTTTAAGTGCTTTTTTTACTTTTAAAAAATCTTTATTATTGTTAGTATTACATAGGTCCTCCTTTTCCCCCATTAAGCTCTTCTAGCCCACTCCCATCCCACCATCCAGGCCTTCACTACCCCATTGTCTGTGTCCATATATGCCAACCAGTTCATTGGTTGATCTCTTCCCACCCACCCTCCCCTGCCTTCCCTCTGAGGTTCAACAGTCTGATTTTTTATTTTTTAAACCATTATTTTCTTAGTAGGTGCTTTAAGGATTTTTACATGCATCTTAACTGATTAGAACTAATTGAGACTTAGATTAATTCCACTGAGATATAGACACATTATTATGGAAATTAATAGAAATTAATAGCTTGATTACTTTTATCCCATTACCATAGTATTCTTTTTATACTTATTACATTTATATAAGAGTTAAAGTAAACAATGCATTATTATAATTATTACTTTATAAAACTTTATTTTAAAGAAGCTGGAGAAAGAGGGAAAGTATATATTTATAGCATTTATAGTTTATGTATGTATATATTCTTATATATATCATTTATATATTAATAAATATATATAGATAACAAATATATATATTTATTAAGGTTCTCTTCCATTGTCCCTGTAGATTTGAGTTGCCATCTGGTATCATTTCTTTAGCTAAATACAACTTTGCTCCTACTCACCTCCTTTGTGATGTCATTGGCAAATAATATTTGGACGGATTCTAGATAAACAATACTATTACATTCACATTATTTTATACAATTTTAAATTAATCAAACAAATAAGACATGAGCTTTTTTATTATTTTTATAGTCCTCCAAACTTTAAGAATGAGTCAGACTTTGCATAAGCCTTGAACTGTGAATCTGAGTGACTAGCAGTTAAGAATTCATACCTAGATCTTCACCAAGCAGGACGTACTTGAAGATGAGGATATAGAAAAAAAATGTCCAGTGTCTCTCCATTTGCCCTCAGAAAATGAAGGAGATTACAATTTGAATGTGTTCGGAGCCATGCCTGTTAATATTTGCCAGTGATTTAAAAAATTCCTACATGCTGAAGGTCCAATGACTTAACTATAATTAAAAGCCTAAATTTATCAATTAATTCTGTGTGTAGACAAAAAAGTAGCAGATTTTCATGCCACAGAGCAGCAAGAAAAGATTGCAGACCCATTTCCTGGGCTGATGAAACAGGAAATTTATTGGACGGTGGAGGGGTAAAATAAATGACCTGAAAAATACCGTCCAACCATGCATTTTTGTGATTTCAATAGTCACAAACATTATGACTCCTTCTCCTCGGTTTTACCCTATTTTTTACTGAAATGTAAAAATCAGATATTATGTGCGAAAGAATAAAGCTTTTTTGGGGGAGAGGTAAAAAGAGGTTTTATCTGAAATAAGCAGCACTTCTCATTTTACAACCGTGGTATCAAAAGAGATGGATACCCTGACCTTGCATTTGAAAGAATGCTGTATGTAGTGTGATAAAAAAGTTGTGGAAGGATTTAGCAGACTTGTAGGTTCAAGCACTAGAGTCCAAGGGTAATGATGCAAAAGTAAAAACATTTTTTAAAAAACCTGCCAAAGTAGAATGACTCTTTCCCTCTGGCAAAATCATTGCCTCCCAGAAATAAAATGTTAACATCCCAACTCTTTCAACTGAGGCCCTCTGATTTTTCCTCACCATGGTCCCGGGGTCAGATCCAAAGCCATCCTGCTCTTAACAAGATATCAAGGTTACAATGAGTGAACTACCTGAGGAGCTATCATACAAAAGGGAATGCTTTTAAGTCTGAAAAGACTGCTGAGGAGGACAACAAAAGACAGCTTAAAAGGGAATGAAGGTGGTATAACTGAGACTAAAAAAGAGAAATATAAATTCAATGTTATCAGGAAAAAATAAAATGAGTTCTCTTAATTTTTGACACTTTCTAACCCAAATCTGGAGGGATTCTGAGAGCTCATCTAATCCAAAATTCTAGTCTTCTAGATAAAGAAATTGTAGCCTAAAAAGATGAATACTACCCCAAATACATTATTTGAGATTCTTCTGAACCTGTAGTTCTAGAAAGAATAATAACTAAAATAAAAAGAAAACAAATGCAATTGAAAGTGTGTCGGCAAAAATGTAAAGGGAGAAAGTATATTAAAAATAAAAAGCTAAACATATCTATATTACTTCATAGATACATCCCTATGAACTAAAAGAAAAAAAAATAATTAAAGTCCCATGTTTAGACATTTATGGTGATTTTTACAAGATTAGAAAAGATCATAATACTACTTTGGGAAATGACTTAAAAGATAAATGCAAAAACATGGCATTTTATTTTTGAAATGACATGTATGGGGAGTCCCAGAACATTTCCATTAAGGAAGCAAGATTACTTGCCAATACTTTAAAAATGGACAAGTGGTCAATGCTTATGGAGAAATCTAAGGTGATTATCCAGGTTAAACCAAGGCATATCAGTCCTCAGTTTTATTTTTATTTCTTTTAAATATATTTTATTGATTTTTTACAGAGAGGAAGGGAGAGAGAGAGTTAGAAACATCGATAAGAGAGAAACATCGATCAGCTGCCTCCTGCACATCTCCTACTGGGGATGTGCCCGCAACCCAGGTACATGCCCTTGACCGGAATTGAACCCGGGACCTTTCAGTCCGCAGGCTGAAGCTCTATCCACTGAGCCAAACCGGTTTCAGCCAGTCCTCAGTTTTATAAAGGGCTTTTACACAGAGGATGAGTTAGTATCTGTTTACAATAGCTAGAAAATACAGAGAATATGTAAGGAACATTTATTAAAGAGCTTTCTTTCTCTAACTCAGATCATACAGTGGATTATGGAAGTGAAAATGAAAACAAATATGCATACAGGTGCACACAGATAGCCAGGAGTATTATATTATTTTATGCCATTAAAAACCCCACAGAGTCTAAGTTATTATTTTGCCCTGGGTATAGACAGAAATAGCTTCAATAATTGGAATCAGATTGGGATGACCTTTTCCAGAACAGATTATTTACTCACATAACACAAATAAAATGAGGAACTATTTAAGCACTGAAGGGCAAACCTCTAAAATACCACTTACGGCACTTCTAGATGAATTTTCCTACCATCTCAGTTATCTCTTGAAAGTATAAAATTTTCTTGAAAATCAATGGAAATTTATTCACATCTTTAAAATCTAGCCTGGCACACAATACTACAGATAGATAATGACTAGCACATTAGAGGTTCAATAGGTATTAAATGAATTCCAAGGCCAGGAAGACTTATTCTGTTTCTATTTTGAAGGGCTAGAAGGACCCATTTAGCTTCAAGGAAGGCTGGAAATGTGTTAGTAGAGCTACACATTAACACTCCTGGTAAAAATAGAGTTCGGTTAAAAAATAAGGAGATAATAAACATTCATTCAGTAGGTGTGTAACACTCTCTGACACATATCTCATCGTAGTAATAGTGAAGTGATCCACCCACTGCCTCACCAGCATCACTAATGAATCTGGACCCCTCTTTTCTATTACTATTAAAAGTTATTATTATTGAAGAGACTGTCTTGACTCCATTGTATGTTCTTGCCTCCTTTGTCAAATATCAATTGAGCATAATGGTTTGGGTCGATTTCTGGGTTCTCTATTCTATTCCATTGGTCTATATGTCTGTTCTTGTGCCAGTACCAGGCAGTTTTGAGAACTGTGGCTTGATGTCTGGTATTGAGATCCCTCCAACTTTGTTCTTCTTTCTCAGGATCGCTGCAGCTATTCGGGGTCTTTTTTTTATTCCAGATGAATTTTTGGAGAGTTTGTTCTACGTCTGTGAAATATGCCATGGTATTTTAATGGGGAGTGCATTGAATCTATAGATTGCTTTGTGTAGTATGGACATTTTGATGATGTTGATTCTACCAATCCATGAACATGGTATGTTCTTCCATCTGTTTATGTCTTCCTCTATCTGTTTTTTTTAGTGTCCTGTAGTTTTCTGAGTACAGATCTTTTACTTCCTTAGTTAAGTTTATTCTTAGGTATCTTAATTTTTTTTGGTGCAGTGGTAAATGGGATTTTTTTTTAATCTCTCTTTCTGTAAGTTCACTATTGGTGTATAAAAATGCCATAGATTTCTTGGCATTAATTTTGTATCCTGCTACATTGCCGAATACATTTATTAGGTTTAATAATTTTTTGATAGAGTCTTTAGGGTTTTCTATGTACAGTATCATGTCATCTGTGAAAAATGACAGTTTTATGTCTGTCTTCTTTTCCAATTTGGATACCTTTTATTTCTTCTTGTTGTCTAATTGCTATAGCTAGCACTTCCAGAATATGTCGAACACGAGTGGTGGAAGTGGGCATCCCTGTCTTCTTCCTGTTCTTAGATGAATAGGTTTTAGGTTTTGCCCATTGAGTATGATGTTGGCTGTAGGTATGTCATATAAGGCTTTTATTATATTGAGGTATGATCCCTCAAATTGGACAGATACATGCAAAAAAATGAAACTAGACCACTAACTTACACTATACACAAAAATAAACTCAAAATGGATAAAGGACTTAAACATAAGATGGGAAACCATAAAATTATTAGTGAATCCACAGGCAGCAAAATCTGAGACATATGCTGAAGCAATATCTTCACTGATACAGCTCCTAGGGCAGTGGAAACTAAAGTAAACAAATGGGACTGCATCAAAATAAAAGGATTCTGTACAGCAAAAGAAACCATCAACAAAACATCAAGAAAGCCCACTGCATGGGAGAACATATTTGCCAATATTATCACCGATAAGGGTTTAATCTCCAACATTTGCAGGGAACTCAAACAACTTAGCAAAAGGAAGATAAACAACCCAGTCAAGAAATGGGCTATGTACCTTAATAGATACTTTTGGAAAGAGGACATACAGGAAGCCAAGAGACATATGAAAACACAAAGTCACTAATCATCTGAGAGATGCAAATCAAAACGACAATGGGTACCATCTTACACCTGTCAGAATGGCCATCATCAACAAATCAACAAACGACAAGTGCTGGAGAGGATGTGGAGAAAAAGGAACCCTCATGCACCGCTGGTGGGAATGGAGACTGGTGCAGCCACTGTGAAGAACAGTATGGAGTTTCCTCAAAAAACTAAAAATGCAACTCCCATTTCACCCAGTGATCCCACTCCTAGGAATATATCCCAAGAAACTAGAAACACCAATCAGAAAGGATATATGCACCCCATATGTTCATAGCAGCACAATTGACCATAGCTAAGATTTGGAAACAGCCTAAGTGCCCATCAGCAGATGAATGGATTAAAAAACAGCGGTACATCTACACACTGGAATACTATGCCACGGTAACAAAGAAGGAATTCTTACCACTTGCAACAGCATGGATGGAACTGGAGAGCATTATGCTAAGTGAAATAAGCCAGTCAGAGAAAGATAAATATCACATGATCTCACTCATTTGTGGAATGCAATGAACAACATAAACTGATGAACAAAAATAGATCCAGAGACAGAGAAGCATCGATCAGTCCGTCAAACCTCAGAGGGAAGGTAGGGTAGGATGGGGGTAAGGGGAAGAGATCAACCAAAGAACTTGTATGCATGCATATAAGCCTAACCAATGGACACAGACACCAGGGGGGTGAGGGCATAAGTGGGGGTGGGGACAATGGGGGGATAAGGACACCTATGTAATACCTTAATCAATAAAGAAAAAAGTTATTATTATTACCAAAATAAGTTTAGTTTATGCTCCTCTTTTCTCAAATTCATTTTTTCTCAGTTGATGCCTCACAATCTATACCACTAAGATAAATAACATTTGTGTTTTATGCTTTTTTGTCTGAGAACAGAAGCCAATATAATGCCTCTAATCTGGACAATACTGGGCTCTTAACTAGTCAACTACAATGCCTTATGTTTTCATTGTCTCAAATGGGCCTGAGGACAATGGACTAGGGTCATAGAGATCGGAGTTAGTTTGATTAGTTTGTTTATTACTTCCTTTTGCAATCACAACAAGGAAGTTCATTCTTGTACCTATGCACTTGGTATTATGTACACCTCTAAACTTTGATAGAAAGACAATAGCAGTGAAGTCAGTGCAGCCTAGATTCCAGCTTTTACTAGCTCTTCGGCAAACAGGCTAGACTCTCTGCACCTTATTTTCAGAATCTCTAAAGATGTAATAATATCTGGGTGATCTTAAGCTGGCAGACACCAACATGAGATCCCCTAGCCAGCATCACTCCTGATTGGTTGATGCTCACGCCAGTGACATTGTTAAACATTTTTAGCAATCCTTATGATATCTATAACATAGGATACTTTCAGAAATTAATAGATTGTGTCTAGAAAGTTTAAATACTTAATTCCCTGCTTTCAGTCACTATTAATGTGTAATATATAATATATACCAACTTGTTGACACACTTGCAGATGCATATTATATACTTTTTCTTTAAGGCATGATATTGGAAGAAGATGGTCATACTGCTCTGAGTATATGAAAGCAATAACTATCCTCTTACATGTAAAGATGAAAGTTATGTCAGTGCTTCTCTAAAACAACATTCCAATGGTAACATTAATATATTTTTACCTTAATATATTCTTTATTTGATAAAGATTGAGAATATATTTGTTTTGTATTATACTTAGTACTAGAGGCCCAGTGCACAAAAATTTGTGCACTCGGGGGGGGGGGGAGAGGGGGTCCCCCAGCCCGGCCTGTGCCCTCTGGCAGTCTGGGACCCCTCGGGAGATAACGACCTGCTGGCTTAGGCCTGCTCCCGGGTGGCAGAGGGCAGGCCCAATCCCTAGGTGCAGCCCCTGGTCAGGCTCAGAGCAGGGCTGATTGGGGAGTTGGGGCGCCGCCCCCTGTCATGCACAGAGCAGGGCAGATGGGGAGGTTGCAATGCCACCCCTAGTCACATTCAGGGTAGGGCCGATTGGGGGGTTGGGGCACTGCCCCGTCACACTCAAGGCAGGGTCGATGGGGAGGTTGCGGCGCCACACCCTGCCATGCAAAGAGCAGGGCCGATCAGGGGGTTGGGGCGCTGCCCCCTGTCACACACAGAGCAGGGACCATCAGGGGGGTTGGGGCTCCGTACCCTGTCACACACAGAGCAGGGTCAATCAGGGGTTTGGGAAGCTCCCCCCTGTCACACACAGAGCAGGGCCGATCAGGGGGTTGAGGAGCTCCCCCCTGTCACGCACAGAGCAGGGCCAATAGGGGAGTTGGGGCACCACCCCCTGTCACACACAGAGCAGGGTCCGTGGCGGGGGGGAGGAGTTGGGGCGCCACACCCTGTCACCCACAGAGCAGGGCCGATCAGGAGGTTGGGGCGCCACCACTGTCACACTCAGGGCAGGGCCGATGGGGAGGTATGGCTCTACCCCGTCTCACATAGAGCAGGGCCCGTGGGGGAGGGGTTGGGGTGCTGCCCCCTGTCACACACAGAGCCACAGGGCAATCAGGGGGTTTGGGCGCTGCCCCCTGTCACGCTGATCCCGGTGCCGGGAGGCCTCGAGGCTCCGCTGATCCCGCCCGGCAGGGTCACAGATCCGGGTCCCAGACCGCAGACAGCCTTGCCTGCTGCCGCCTGCCTTCAGTATGCAAATTAGCCGCCATCTTGTTGCTTCAGGGTGGGGGTCCCCACTGGGGTGCCTGGCCAGTCTGGGTGAGGGGCTGAGGGCTGTTTTCAGGCTGGCGGGCGACTGGAGCTCCAAACCTCTCCTTTTTTTCTTTTTTTTTAATTCTGGCATTTATTTACCTTCTATGGCTGTCACTGGAGCTGAGAGCCGGCTTTCTCTCTGAGGCTCGGCTGAAAGCAGGTTTCTGGCCTTTGTTTTCTGTATTCGAAACAATGTTGCGACTCCAGCTCTGAGATCCCGGCTGACTGACAGGAGGTTTCTGGAGTTTTGTTTATCTTCTATAAATGTTACTATGTTTCCAACTGAAGCTCAGAGGCCGGCGGGGAACGTTGGAGTCCTCTGTCACTGAAGGAAGCAAGCCTCCTGTTAGCTTCCAGCTGCCTGGCTGCCGGCCGCCATCTTGGCTGACAGTTACTTTGTATATATTCACTGATTAGCCAATGGGAAGGGTAGCGGTCGTACGCTAATTACCATGTTTCTCTTTTATTAGTGTAGATATTACTTTAAATAATTATGATAACTCATAAATTAGAAATGTAATAAACATGCATTTCTAACCCAATTGATTTAAAAGAACTTTCCTGTTACATGTCCTACTTCTCGTAACTTTTAGTTTTCCAAAGGTTTTATGCAATGCATCTCAAATGAATGTGTACAAAATATTTAATAATTCAGATATTTCAAAATAGTGATAAAGAGATAATTGTAAAGTGTCTTGTTTTTTTTTAAAACTCAAAGTTCTTTGCAAGGATAATCATCCACTGTAGCAAGAACATTTTAATCCATTATTTAGAGTTTGACTGCCACCTACAGGGGTAATTTATTCTTGTTGTCTCCCATTTACAAATAATCAATATGACTAAATCTTCCCTAATTTGATAAAATTGGGGCAGGGGAGACTTGTAAAAAAGTAATTTGTTTCACTTAAAGATTGCTCTTAAGAAAATTTAAATGATCACTCTTTAAGCTCTACATGTGATGTAGTGTGCATTGATTTAGTGTCTTATTGAGATATGGACTAATCATTCTCTTTTACATGATAAAATGCTTAAAAGCTCATTTTAGGACCACAGTATAAAAAACCTCCCCATAAAACGATCCTAATTTAATGCCTAGTTTATTTCTTTAATCGTTTATTTTAATAGAACTTCTAAATGCTTCAGCCAAGAGTATTGATAAGACAATGAATGAACCAAACATAGTTGTACAAGATAAATAGCAAATGGTTTTATGGATCTGATTCAGGAAATGATCAGGCTAAAAGCAAAGTAGAAAATGCTTAAGTTAAAATGATTGAAATGAGGAATCTTTTTAAACACAAGCTCTATTTTTTGCATGACACATTTTTGATGAGTTTATTTGTATATGTGCATCAATATATAAAAGTATTCACTTATTTTTAATAATAAAATTAATGCATATATTCAATAACAGAATAAATAGTCACATTAACTCTAGAATATCTGACAAAATCTTTTTAAACTAGCCACTCTTCTCTCATTTCTAACTTTATCTCAATACATAAGAACTTGTGCTTGTTAGTCTTATGATTTAAAAAATATATAGTATTAACACATACGTGTGTATATTTATACATATATACTAGAGGCCCAGTGCACGAAATTCGTGCACTGAGGGGCGGGATCCCTCAGCCTGGCCTGTGCCCTCTCGCAATCTGGGACCTCGCTCCTTACCGCCCACCGGCTCACTGCTCCTTAGCACTGCTGTGAGCCTGGCTTCTGTCTGCGCAGTGCTCCCCTGTGGGAGTGCAATGACCACCAGGGGGAAGCTCCTGCATTGAGCGTCGGCCCGGGGTGGTCAGTGCGCATCATAGTGACCTGTCATTCTGCCCTTCCATTGATTTGCAGGTTAGGCTCTAATTATATAGGATTTTAAACATAACATATGTGTGTACCTTCCAGATAAGATTTATTAAGATGCACTGCTTCCTGATAGCAGCCAATGCACAGCAAAGCCATCCTCCCTTAGACTGCCCCCAAATCACACAACACAAGCCTGTATTCTATAACATATTCTTTCTCACACCTCTGATTGAGATGCCCACACAGTTCCCATGGTGCGTGTTTCCCTTGCTGTAACCAAGTAATAAGCCCAACTTGTTCAGATACAGGAGGGTCCTAATGGACTCTGGCAGAGGAACATCGAGTCATTTAATATATAATGTAAGAACAACACATATATTAGTTACCTGCAAACCATTCCAAAAGTAGATTAAGAAGGAAACTAAAAATGGACTTTTCTCAGAAATGTTTGAATAAGCTTTCAGATTTTAACTTTTAAGATTTCATTTTAATTAGCACTCTTTCGATTGAAAAGCATGGAGATCTGTCTCCATTTTGATTCTGAGAGAGCCATTTGTTGTTCCAGTTTTCTTCATTCATATATAGTACATTGTCTCAGGAGAAGCTGGGACACTCCCTTTATATCCAAATGTGGGCTGTAGGGTACCAGAGGTAATGCCATTCCCCTCCATAGCAATAGCCCCAGGAAGAGTCACATCACCCAATTGTGGCTAATGAGGTGCCACAGATGATCTGTTGGAGGGATTCTGGGTGAGATCATAACTAGATGCAATAACTGATATTGCTACAGTCATACTTTCAACAGCCTGGGGATAAGGGCAGCATGGAAGATGGAAAAGTAGAGAGAAGAAAAGAACTGGGTCCTTCAAGGTATTGTTAATACATAAAGTTAAAAATCCTGATGTTCATTCTACTTCCTAAGTGATCCAGTGTGGGATATAATAAATGAACTTATTGATTAGTCTAGAATTAAGTGAGATTTCTCTTAGAGGCATCAGAAATCTCTCTAAAACACTCTATCTTTTTCACATAGTAGATGAAAATAACTATCCCATGGTTCCTGAGCCAAAATTACCACCCAAAAATGTTGTAAGTCTTTCAATCTCTCTCTCTCTCTCTCTCTCTCTCTCTCTCTCTCTCTCTCTCTCTCCCACTTCCATCCCTCCATCCCTTCCTCATCTCTGTTATACTAGCAGAAATCTGCCCTTAGATCAAGACTAACATTAGAGTTGAAGAGCCCAGTATGGACCCTTGAAATTAAGACAAGACAAAGGGTTCCTTTGAGAAAGTGGTGCAAGAGCCTAGACAAATGTCAAGGATTTCTGAGAAAAATGATACACTGGTAGGATCATATGTGGGGGAGCAGAGGTAAATTTAGAGCACTCCAGAATTCATGTTCAGAATCTAGCTATATAAAGATTTCATTCTGAACATGGTCTTATTCTAATGACCATTTTAAAATGAATTTCTCAGTAGTATAAAAGATGGATTGGAAAGACAGTGAAAGCGCAGAGAAAATGTAAGGTTACCTATGTCAGGTTTCAGGTGAGTTGAAGAAGACAATTAGTAAAGCCAAGAAGATATATTAGAATAAATAAGACATGATAACCTTTGGAAAATGAGTGGATGAGAAGTCAAAGGAGATTTAAAATATCAAACCAAACAGAGATAGAAATGAGAAAGAGAACACACATTTTGAGGCAAATGTTACATGCTTGTTTTAAGACATGCTGAAATCTGAGTTGAACAATCAGTCAAAAACTAGGTATATATTAGAGCTTAGAAGAGGACAGGGCTGGGAAAGAGATTTTAATATAAATAAACTGAATACAAGAAGTACAATAAGTTTTAAGAGTATATATTTCAAATTGCTTGATTTTTACAGTTTATACTAAAAAGAAAATAATGGACCCATAAAGATGCCATTATAATCCTATATAATAAAAGCATAGGATGCAAATTGTCCCCTCAACTGGAGTTCTTCTGGGAGTTTGACCAGGGGGCAGGCCGTCCTGGGGAAGGAAGGGAGGCCCTGCCACTGGCAGGTGGCTGGGGGAAGGGAGGGAGGCCCCCGGCTAGTGGCAGCAGGCGGCCAGAGGAAGGGAGGGAGTATGCAGCCTTTAGCCGGCAGCCTACCAGTGCACAAATTTCATGCACTGGGCCTCTAGTGCTTTTTATGAAAAGGCTCTATCAAAGCTCATTTCACCTTTAGTCTTTCAGTCCTTAAATTTTAACTGTCATTATTTTAATTAACTATGATTTAATCATTATTTCACATTAGAATTAGCCATGCTTTATTCTATTATCATATGCTATAAATCAAGATACATGCAAAATACAATTATCCTATATAATAAAAGACTAATATACAAATTGACCAATAAGCAGAACAACTGGTCGCTATGATGTGCACTGACCACCAGGGGGCAGACACTCAATGCAGGAGCTTCCCCCTGGTGGTCAGTGCGTTCCCACAGGGGAAGTGCCACTCAGCCAGAAGCCAGGATCATGGCTAGTGAGCACAGCGGTAGTGGTGGGAGCCTCTCTTGCCTCCGTGGCAACACCAAGGATGTCCAACTGTCCAACTGATGGATTAGGCCCACTCCCCGTGAGGGCTCCCGGATATCCCCTGAAGGCTCCCAGACTGTGAAAGGGCACAGACCAGGCTGAAGGACCCCCTCCCCAAGAGCATGAATTTTGTGCACTAAGCCTCTAGTTAACTTATAATATTGCTTACATTACAAGTTGGGAACATATGATCTGGACAGTTGACAAGTAATTAAAAATGTTAATATTAATGCAAGTGAACGTACTATTCTTTTATATAGCACTATAAATTTGTTCTCATTCTGATGTTTATCAAATTAATAAAAAACGAATGCAATAAGTTTAACTGTTGCAATTAAAGGGTTTTGGACATTGTATTTTTAACAAATACTGGCTGGAATCACGAATTGAAATTAGTATCCTATTCTTCTAAAACAAGTATTTGTGTGTGTGTGTGTGTGTGTGTGTGTGTGTGTGTATGTGTTTAAGTTCTTTATAGTTTAATGTATTACATAATTCTTCTTTTTCCCCCATTGACCTCTCCCCATCCACTCCCAACCCCCAGCACATGCCCTCACCCCCTCCTGCCCCCGTCTGTGTCCATTGGTTATGCTCATATGCATGCGTACAAGTCCTTTGGTTGATCTCTTACCCTTTCAACCCCCGCCTTCCCTCATAGGTTGGACAGTCTAGTCAATGCTTCTATGACTGGTTCTGTACATCAGTTTATGTTGTACATCAGTTTATGTTGTGCATTATATTCCACAAATTAGTGAGATCATGTGATATTTATCTTTCTTTGACTGGCTTATTTCACTTAGCATAATGCTCTCCAATTCCATCCATGCTGTTGCAAATGGTAAAAATTTCTTCTTTTTTACCACAGTGTAGTATTCCATTGTGTAGATGTACCACTGTTTTTTAATCCATTCATCTGCTGATGGGCACTTAGGCTGTTTCCAAATCTTAGCTATTGTAAATTGTGCTGCTATGAACATATGGGGTGCATATATCCTTTCTGATTGGTGTTCTGTTTCCTTTGGATATATTCCTAGAAGTGGGATTACTGGGTCAAATGGAAGTTCCAGTTTTAATTTTTTTTAAGGTAGAGAGAATTCTCTCTGTGTATCTTATACTTTTGATTGGAGCAATGTTCTTGACAAGAGCTTTTACTCATTCTCAAAGATTAAAAAAATAATTACAAATGGGTAATTTCAGTAATTCATTTATCTTGTAAGCCAAGGTTGAGCTCAATTGAAGTAACACACAACTCAACAATGTAAGAATGTTACTTCTGTACATGTAAAACAATTTTTTTGAGAAAATATCTAAATATCCATCAAAGTCCAATAATGGCTTAAATAAGCTCAATATAATCTCCCAGTGCAGAACTGTGTTGATTTGCTGATCTGAGGACACACATGTGTGGCCTCTCTGAAGAGGAACTAGTTGAGCAAAGAGAATTTTGGGTATCCCTCAGTACTTTTTTTTCATCTCCATCTCCTCTGTAAAGCAAAAGTTTAGCTAAAGCCTGACCAATTAAGTAATAAATGGGTACTGCATACTAACTTATAAAATATGAATGCTGTATTTTTGTGTATTTGTGTGTGCTTTTTTTTTGTTAATCCTTATCTAAGGATATTTTTTCTATTGATTTTTAGAGAGAGTGGAAGGGAGGAAGAAAGGGGGAGAGAGAGAGAGAGAGAGAGAGAGAGAGAGAGAGAGAGAGAGAGAGGTGAAAGAGACACATCGATTGATTGCCTCCCACATGCACCCTGACCAGGGCCAGGGCCCAAGCCTGTGACCGAGGTATGTGCCCTTGACCAGAATTGAAACTGAGACCCTTCAGTCCTCAGGTCAATGTCTACCCACTGAGCCAAACTGGCTAGGGCTGAATGCTGTATTTTAAACAGAGGAAATAATATAAAGATGGATGCTCATTTTCAAAGTTTGAGAGGAAACCCCAGGACTGGTTATATGTATATCCATGTGGGAAAAATAAATAGAACCTGTGCACCAAATCCTACAAAAAGTAATTCCAGATAAACTGTAGCTCTTGGTAAGAAGAGCAAAATGATAAGACTTCCAGAAGATAATACAGGAAAATATCTTCACTGCCTTGGTTTGGAGAGAGATTTTTTTTAACAATATACAAAAAGCATTCATCTTAAAGGGAAGATCAATAACACAAACCACTATACAATTAAAAATGTCTGTTCATCAAAATGTACTATACAAAATACAACATGAAGCATGTATCAAGAAAAGCCTCATGTCCATAATGATTTTTAATAAACTCACATCGATCTATAAGAAAATACATAGCCAACACAATAGAAAAATAGACAAAAGTCACAAAGAGACTAACAATTAAAAATGGGCTCAAACCTCACTGGTCATCAGGAAAATTCCAATTAAGACTTTAATGAGATATTACTACATATGCCCTGACATGGCTAAAACTGGAAAGAATGGCACCACCAATCACTGTTAAGGGTGTGGAGCAACAGAGACTCAACACTCCTTTCAGGAGAGTAAATGGGTAAAATTATTTAGAAAGAGAATTTTACTCACTACTACTTTGAACAGACCCGTAACAGAAGGCTCTTACAATATACTCCTAGGTGTATTAGCAACAGAAATATACATATCTGCATCTACATCTACATATGTAAGTATATCTAAGTATTCCAATTCATTATCTTGCAAGGCAGGGAAAACTAAACTACTATATTAGAAGTCAAGATAGTGGCTACCTTTGGGAAGAAAGGGGGGGTTACTATTTGGCAGGGGGCATAGAGGTGCTTCCGGACTAGGGCCAGGATTCTATTTAGACTTGGGCAGTGGTTACATGGGTGCTCACTTTATGAGAGTCTATTGGCTATAAATTTATATTTTTTGTGTACTCTGCTATCCTGAGCCAAGGCATTTCCCAATAAGAAGATGTATTTAAAGTTTAACAACTTTATTTTTTTTTTTAAATAAACACAGATCTTCCTATTTCCAAATGAAGAGAAGTGTCTGTTACCTGAATAGGCAGATATTTCAGATTTACAAAACACAGATCTCCTTCAGTGCCTTGCGTGGATGATAGAAACCCAGCCACTTCACAAAACAGAGCTCCATCCACTGAATGTCACTGATGAAAAGCCAAGGATAAGTGTAACATCAACACAACAGGAAAAAAAGAATTCCATGCTGAGAGGAGGCAGTTGGTCTAAGCCCTTGTCCATATTGTATCTTCTTCACAGAAATGTGTTTACTCCTCTTGAAACCTATTAATCCGAAAATGAAGGACCTTGAGCGATTTCAACCTCAATGCTGCATTGTTGGGGAATGATTTTATTTGAAAAATTATTTTTCCTTTGCAATGTTTGATGGAAATCCTGCACTGCAAAAAAATGTAGGTCTTGGAGTCAAGTTCCCTTGAGAAAAATGAATATTTTAGAGGCCAAACCCTTTTTATGTCAAAGCTTAATGTGGATAAGCAGCATATAGCAGACTGGAGGATTATATTTAGCAGATTAACCCGAGTCCCCAAAGTGTCACACATCTCTGAAGCTACTCGGGGTGAGCTGACAGCTTCCAGAGAAGCAACTGGCTGCAGTGGGACCCGCACTGTATCTGAAGTAAGACCAAAGACTGAATTCTGCTCTGAGCAAAGAAAATCAATGTGAAAAGCAGCCTCTTTATTTTTTTATATCCCATGGGTAACGGTAAAATATCGAGTGAAAGAAGTGATGAACATTTTTCTAGGTTATTAAACTGCTCCCATTGTCCTTGAGACATGGGGCCCAAAGTCAGTTATTTCTGTTGGACAGAAAGTAAAAGTCCGGACGTGGAATCTGGGGCTTAATAGAGCATTAAGAAATAACAAGGTGAGCGAAGAGCCAGCCAGGCCTTCAGCATGCGCCAAGCTGGTTGTTAGAAGAAACCAGACCCTGGCCGTGGAAAGCATTCAAACCGAAATGAAACCAAATTGACTACCTGGACAGGCCCAGCATTGCAAAGAGGCAGACTTCATTGTACTCTCCAGTGAAGGCAACAACTCAAACAATAAATCAAAGAATGAATTTCATGACCTTTCTCTCTTGCCCATAAAATGTGGTATGCTCTGGGACAGAACTGCATAAAGCAAAGAGAAATCTATTTCAGGGAAAGAAAACCCTGCAGCAGATAAGGGGACCTTGTGTCTGATAATCCCATGCTTGGTTACGACCAGGCTGGCCAATCAGCATGGGAACCACTTCTCCGATTGAGGAGTTGCCTCCCCTACCAGCTGCCTCTCTGGAAAAAAAGGATGTATAATTGGGGGGTGGGGGGGAACCTCTTGAGACTCCTTCCAAGTAATCAGGAAGAAGCACTACCTCAGTATCTCAGCCCATCAGCGTCTTGCACCTTCTGTCTGAACACAGATATGGTTAAGCTTTGCTTTAGGAATGCGAGAAAGATGAAACAGCAAAATATCAAGTGATTCTCTGGATACTGCACCTTGCATGAGATTTCCCCCTCTGATTTGCTCTCACAGGATTGCCTTAGGTCTCTACTATGGAAATACAAGCCTCTCCTACCTGTACAAACTCATAAACACCAACCATAGCTCTTATCATAGTAGAGCTTTATTTAATGCACTGTAATATATAGCTCCCAGACATGTGCCATTGCTGTTTAAGATTTCAAATCTCTTTTTTGAACTGCACAAATAAGATGTATCATTATTAATTCATGTGGTTGATATTTGTGCAGGCTTACCCACAAGTCTACCATTTTCAGAGCTGGCTTCTCAGATCATCGGGGATCATTTTTATTTTTCCTGGACCGTATTTGTTAAAATTCTTTTTAGTATAGTCTGTTGGTAATAAACTCTCTCTGTTTTGATTTATCTAAAGCTCTTTGTTTCACCCTCATCCTTGAAACATTTTTTCCAAGTCTATCATTTTAAATGATAGTTATTTTCTCTCACTCTTTTAACTGTATTATTCCACAGTCTTCTGGCTTCCTTTGTTGTTACTGAGAAGAAAGACATCAGTTTAACAATAATTTATTTATGTGTAACCCATTTTTCATTCTGACAGCTTTTAAGATCTCTTCTTTTTCTTGGATTCTTTTTCTACCATATCTATTATACATAGATTGAATTTACTTTTATTATATTTGGTATACAGTTTGATTCCCATATATGAGGATTATTATCTTTAATCAGTTCCAGATGATTATCAGTTTTCATATGTTTGTATTATCAAATATTATGTATTTTTCATTGTGTTGCTTCTCTCATTTCCTCTTGGAATTTAGATTATGTCATTATTAGACTACCTCACTCTATCTTCCAGTTCTCATTATACTAATAGGAAACAAGAAATAAATAGCCCTTTCGACCAGAACCTCCATTTTTCCAGTAATTTGTCAAAATGACTAACACAAAGGGAAAGAGGAGAGGCACCCGCTATATGTTCTCTACGCCTTTTAGAAAACATGGAGTTGTTCCTTTGGCCACATACATGTGAGTCTACAACAGGGTGATATTGTGGACATCAAGGGAATGGGCATTGTTTAAAAAGGAATGCCCCACAAATGTTACCATGGCAACACTGGAAGAGGCTACAGCGTCACCCAGCATGCAGTGGGCATTGTGAACAAGCAAGTTAAGGGCAAGATTCTTGCCAAGAGAATTAATGTACCTATTGGGCATGGTAAGCACGCTAGGAGCCGAGACAGCTTCCTGAAAAGTGGGAAGGAAAGTGATTAGAAAAAGAAGGAAGCCAAAGAGAAAGGTACCTGGGTTCATCTGAAGTGTGAGCCTGCTCCACTCAGAGAAGCACACTTTGTGAGAACCAGTGGGAAGGGGCCTGAGTTACTGGAACTCATTCCCTATGAATTCATGGCATGATAAGTATGAAGAAAAAAAGACCTCTGTACTGATAAAAATGTTTCTCTTAATTGAGTAGAAATGTGATGTCCCTTCCCCTCCCCCCCAAAAAAATAAAGAAAACTTTTGTCTTAAAAAAATAAAAGAAATTAAATGAATAACACACCCAAATTGGACAAATTCAAAGAGAAAGATGTAGCATATAAAAATGCCTATTTAAAAGTTGGACAGATGAAGGGACCATGAGCCTTCATGCAGCAATCAAGTCAGTTAGGATGAATGAGTTAGCAGCTTAGGCCACAAGGAACAAGAAGATGAAGTGGGTCCCAGAACTCAGAAAGACACGGAGCTGTGTATTGCAGGCCATTTTGAGACAAGCAAGAACATTTTGGGGAAGGGTAAAGCTAATGAAGGCAACTAGTCAGAGGATTAATTATCCTTGTCATTCTTCTTCCTTCCTCTAATTCATTACCAGTGCTCCCCACCAATTGGCTCCAACTCAAAGTAGAGGGCATGGGATATCGTCCATACAAGTGAGCCTGAGACAGAGACTAAGACAGAAAATTAGTGCTGAGATTGGAATGCTGCTGTAATAAATACCAAAAAATGTGCAAGTGGCTTTGGCACTGGGTAATGGGCAGAGTCTAGAAGATTCTGGAGATGCATGTTTGAAAACACCTACACTACTGTGCACGAAATGGTGAAGGAAAGCTGGTGAGGCCTCAGAAGAGGAGCTCTGGAGAGAAAGTCTCAGTCTTCTTAGTGTGGAGAGCAGCTACAGCGTTTGGACAGGTTCAAGACTCAGACTGCGGAGGGGGCACAATCCTCTGTGGCAAAGCCACATACAAGTCCCAGCTTGGAGGGCAAAGCCCTCCCAGCACAATTATAGCCAAAGGCTAAGGTGCAGCAAGTGCTGCCAAAACAAATTTTGCCTCTCCTCTTTCCATTTGTGTTAGTCATTTTGGCAAATTACTGACCTTCTAGTCCGACTCTGTAGTCCAAGGTAGCTGAGGGATGTGGGCTGCGGGAGGTGCAGCAAATGCTGCCAAAACAAAGCTTGATAGAGTGCAGAGAATTGCAACAACAGGAAAGAAGTAGATTTGAAACGCGAAAGAACATAGTAAACATCTTGACCACTCCCTTGTTTTGCTTTGTGTGATCTGACCAGAAAATAAAAACTCAGCTTACAGGCTGTGTCACTGTTTCCTCATCCAGGCACAGTGATCCACCTGACCCCAACTATGTTCTCTTGTCTGTTTTATTTAATCCTTCACGGCCCCTCCTCAGGTTCACCACTTGGCCAAGATGGTTGATCTACACAAATCAACCATCTCAGTGGAAGCTAGGAGTTCACTTAAGTGCTTGTGAACAGAATGTTGGCAGAGATATAAATAATAAGGGCTATTTGGATAAGGTCTCAGACAGAAATAAGAAGCATTATTGGAAACTGGAAGCCAGGCGAGATCCTTGTTATAAAGTGGCAAAGAGCTTGACTAAATTGTGTTTGTGTCCTAATGTAAGATAGAACTTTTATTAAAAAAAATATATTTTATTGATTTTTTACAGAGAGGAAGGGAGAGAGATAGAGAGTTAGAAACATCGATGAGAGAGAAACATCGACCAGCTGCCTCCTGCACATCTCCCACTGGGGATGTGCCTGCAACCCAGGTACATGCCCCTGACCGGAATCGAACCCGGGACCTTTCAGTCTGCAGGCTGATGCTCTATCCACTGAGCCAAACCGGTTTCGGCAGGAAGATAGAACTTTTGAGCAATAAAATTGGATATTGGGCTAAAGCTATTTCTAAGCAAAGTGTTGAAGGAAAAGCTTGGCTACTCTTGAATGCTTACAGTAAAATTCAAGAAGAGAAAAATGATTTAAAGATAGAACAGCTAATAAATTAAACAGAACTTAAAAGTTTGAAAAATTCTACCCTTATTATTGAAAAAAATAAGAAGCTGTATTTAGTTGAGAACTCAAAGCTTGTGGCCAATTTTGATACAGGGATTTGTGTAGATCAACCATCTCAGTGGAAGCTAGGAGTTCTTCATCAAGACAGTGGGAGATCGGTCATCCATCCAAACATAGCCAGGACCTATTGTTCAAGGACATGAAAAATGACCCTGTAGACATCTCAGAGATCTTCAGGGTTGGCCCTCACCAGAGCAGAGGGCAAGAGCCTGCAGGGCAGAATGATGTCAGAGGAAAAGTTTCTGTTACCCAGAGCCACTTCCTGGGCTCAGCTCTAGAATTCCAATTTTGGCACCATAATCCTCAGGTATATAACCTTGGAGGTGGCCCTTCCTCCAGAGGTGCCTTCTCCATCAGCCTACAGACTGCAACCTAGATTTCAAAGGATGTCCCTGAGAGCTTCCATCCAGGCAAAGAAGGCTGCCATGCACCAAGGGCATGGAACGGAGTCACTGCCGGGAGCCATGGGGCAGGGCAAGGTCATCTCGTCCAATACTAGATCTACCTGTATGCTTCCAGTTGAACCATGAGAGCTGCAGTGTGGGCTGTGCCTGGAAGAGTCATTGGAGTGCCCCCTCAAAGTCTTGGGGGACCGAATGCAGCCCCAGCAGGTCCATTATGTGGGGCCCCAAGCCAAAGAGGATTGTTCTCAAGCTTTGGGGTTTAATGTTGTTTACCCAGTTAGGTTTTGGCCTTATTGCTTTTGGAACAGGAATGTTTATTCTGCGCCTGCTCCACCATTGTCTTTGCAAAGCACATCACAGTTTGCTTGATTTCACAGGTTCACAGCTAGAGAGCAATTTGCCTCAGGATGAAGGGTATATTGAGTCTTCCTCGTATCTGATTCAGATGATAGTTGGATGAGATTGGACTTAGATTTTTATTTGATCCTGTGAAAAGTTAAGGCTTCAGGAGCTACTGGAATGGAATGAGTGTGTTTTACATATAGAAAAAGACATGAATTTTGGGGGTCCAGGGGCAGAATGCTATGGTCTGAATGTTTGTGCTTCCCAAAATCGTGTGTTAAAATCCTAATGCCAGATGTGATGGTATTAGTAGGTAGGGCCTTTAGTGGGTGCCTAAACCATGAGCATGGTGCCCTTCTAACTCAGATTAGTGCTTTTTAAGAAAGATCCCTAGCCCCTTCCACCGTGGGAGTTTGCAGATAGAAGACATGGCTATGATCCAGGAAAAGGGCCCTCATCAGAAGGCAACCATGTTGTTGCCTTAATCTTAGACTGCCTGGGCTCCACAACTGTAAGAAATTAAATTTCTGTTGTTTTTAAGCCACCCAGGCAATAGTATGACACAGCATCCCAAACATACTAAGACAGGAACACTAATCAATCTAGCTTGAGTTTGTTCAGGCTACATAGCACTTGTAAAATTTGACTCCAAATATGCATATAGTTGGGAATTCTCAAGGGATATATATAGTTTTGACTACTCTCTTCAGAGACTAGACTGGGACCCACAAATGCTCGTACTGTCCTCCTCTGCAGAATAGATTATCTCCTAGGTAACCACATGATTGTGTTCTATTTTGGAGACTCCAGCATTATTTGCCAATCCCTGATCCCTCATCCCGCCCTTTTTATACTCCAGGCCTGGTTCCCTCTGCCTTATTCGCACAGCCCAATGAAGCCACCAAGGTTAGACAGATATTTTCAAGTCTAAAGCTACTTTCTTTTTCACAGATTTATAAAATTGTATATATTTAAAACCATATAGTGAAATAATCACCACAATCAAGCTAGTTAACATATCCATCCCTGCATATAGTTAGCATTTGTGCATGGATGACTGTGTGTTGAGAACACAAGAGCTATACCCTTTTAGCAAATTTTAAGGATACAATACAGTATTATTAGCTACTAGAGGCCCAGTGCACAAAATTCATGCACGGGGGGGGGGGGGGGGGTCCCTCCCTCAGCCCAGCCTGCACCCTCTCCAATCCGGGACCCGTCAGGGGATGTCCGACTGCCGGTTTAGGCCTGATCCCTCTCGTAATCCTGGACCGCTGGCTCCTAACTGCTCACCTGCCTGTCTGCCTGATCGCCCCTAACACTTTGCCTGCCTGCCTGATCACCCCTAACTGCTCTCCCCTGCCAGCCTGATTGCCCCTAACTACTCCCTTGCTGGCCTGATCGCCCCTAACCACCTCTGCCTTGGCCCCTGGAAGGATGACCGGGAAGATGTCTGGTCGACCTGGTCTAATTAGCATATTACCCTTTTATTAGTATAGATTAGTCAGCTCAGACAGCCATAACAAAATATCATAAATTTATGTGGCTTAAACAACAGAAATGTATTTTTTCAGTTCTGGAGGCTGGAATTTGGGGTCAGGGTACCAGCATAGCATTGTCCCATACACCAGAAAGTGGTGGATTAATTGTCAGTCAGGGACATGCCCAGATTGCAGATTCAATACCCAGTCCAGTGAGTGCAGGAAATAACGGAACAATGTTTCTCTCTCTCTCCCTTCTTCTCTATGAGATCAATTAAAATGAATGATAAATAAATAATGTTCTCTAAGTATGGTTTTAACAGGAAAGACATTAGTGATCCATGAAGTAAAAAACTCATTATAACACATATATACAACATGACCCCATTTTAAAAAAATAGTATTTATTGATTTCAGAGGAAGGGAGAAGGAGAGATAGATAGAAACATCAATGATGAGAAGCATTGATTAACTGCCTCCTGCATGCCCCTCTGAGGATCAAGCCCAAAATTTGACCAGGAATCATATCGTGACCTCCTGGTTCATAGATCAATGCTCAACCACTGAGCCCCAACAGCCGGGCGGGCCCTATTTTTATCAATACAAGGCACATGAGGTACATTGGCAAGATCTCACTCTTAGATGAAAGTCTGAAATTGCCCAAACTCCTTTGCAGCTAGGTTTCTGGATATGAATTCGTTTCTGCCAATTGGATGCCCTTGCATAATATTTTGAAGGCAGAGGTGGGGCAGAGGCATCTTCCCGCAGTTTGGGCTGTTTGCTGCTGGTGATCATGTTTGCAGAGATGTGGAGGTTTTCTGCAGTGGAATCCAGGCTGTGCACAGGCAGTTGTGGCAGAGGCAGTGCCCAGTGACCTGTTTTGTGTGAGCTGGAGGGCACTTGTGGGGGCAGCAGTTTCCCGATCCCTGGGTCACAGCTGTGCCAGAGTGTCCTAGAATTCAGTTGTGGCTGAGGGGGCAGCTCCTCCCACTGGCCAGGGAGTCTTTCCTGGGGGCCCAGTCTAATACCCACTCCTCCAGCTTTCCGATGATTTCCCAAGCACCAATTCCCTGTGCTAAATTCTTTCCTGCCTAAAATAGCAAAGACCTAAAAACATTTTGGATCCTCTACTTTCAACGAAAACAATGCTGCACAGGGTCAGGTCTGAGAAGTGGGTGAGGTGTTGGGGAAGGCTGCCTTCTTTGAGTCTCAGCTTCCTCTTCTGTAGGATGGAGACCACAGATTAGCTGTTCATAGTTTCTGAAACTGGCAGCTGTGTTTCCAAAGATAGCCACAACATTTCCCATCCCTCCTGTGGCCTTGCCACTTTCCGCCATGTCCTCTCTCTTAAAGCGGGGTTGACCTCTGAATTACAAGGCCAAGGCCGAAAAGGCACAGGGGCTGCAGTCCCACCCACCCCACCAGGGTTTCCAGCTTTGGCCCCGCCCACACCGCTCAGGGCTCTGTCTGGCACGGGGCCTTGCCCTCCTGGCTTGCTTCCCCTCCCATCTGCGGCCCAGTGCCTCGCTACACATCATGGCCCACCTGCTGGTGCTGCTGGGCCCAGAAGGCAGTGTAAGTGCCCATGTCAGGCCTCACACCTCCTGGCTCCTGTGTGCCTCTGCCCGCTGCGCCCCGCAGCCCCTATTCCTGCCACTGTTCCAACGGGGCCAGATGCCCTGGTGCTGAGCACAGCTCACAGGGACTTCTGAGGCCACCAGAAAAGCCTCCCTACTGCATCCAAACTCCAGCACTCTGATCCTGGGTCCACTTCCACCAAAGGAGAGCTTTGCCCACGCAACTGCCCGAGACTGAGACCAAGCACCTCCAAGGTCTCCAAACCCCAAATTTCTGCCAGCCAAGGTGGTTAGCTGGCTGGCCCTGCCCTGATCAGGGTGTTCAGGATCAGGCCGGTTCACTGGCCGCAGTGGGTGTCATAGCGACCGGTCATTAGGTCATATGGTTGTGATGGCGTTATGGTCTCTGGCTTTTTATATAGATAGATAGATAGTCATCACACTGTACTTGTGCATTTTTTAAATCTTTATTATTTAAAAGATTACATATGTCCCCTTCCTCCCCGCCCACCCCCCCCCCCCCCATTGACGCCTTCTAGCCCACACCTGACTTTTGCCCTAGGCCGTCACCACCCTATTGTCTGTGTCCACGGGTTATGCATACAGGCATACAAGTTCTTTGGTTGATTTCTTCCCACCCACCAGACCTCCTGAAATCAGTGCTCGGTAAACCTGTGAGAACTTGTGCTTTCTCATCATTTCTGTTCTACAAGGAATTCTCCTACTTCTGGCTCTTCCCCCCTATGCACATTGCTGTAGTTGCTGTTTTATATCTGTGTCCAATGCTTTTGGGACACTGTAGCAGGAGAGTTCCTCTGAACATGCAGTCTGCCACACTGTTTGACATGAAA
Organism: Myotis yumanensis; assembly: GCF_028538775.1. Lineage (NCBI taxonomy): Eukaryota > Metazoa > Chordata > Mammalia > Chiroptera > Vespertilionidae > Myotis > Myotis yumanensis. The sequence goes on from NW_027223754.1 coordinate 14,639,039, forward strand.
GTGCATATTCAACTTTCGAAACTTGACAGATGAATTTGCTGAATATATTTCTTTGGAAATAGTAAAATAAAAGTGATTGAACTCCCATCTCCTTTATGAGAAATTATGCATGGTGGCCAAAGGAAAAATATTGTGTAGTCCATAGTTCCTCCTTTATTTCTCATTTTGATCTTACCCCATAATGTCTGTGCTCTCCTGAAAAAGCATCGCAGCCATAGTCACTGCTTATTAACTCCAATTACAGGAAAGCTGCCTCCACTCACGTTCACCCAGTGTCTGTGGCTGCTGCCTTCGTAATGGCCCCGCCTTCTCTGAGGTGGTGACTTTCAAAATGTGCTCAGGAGACCATGTAGCTAAAAATCACTTGGACCTTTAAAAATGGCAAGTCAGGGCTCCCAAGGCTTATAAGGATCATTATGTTTAGGAATGGGTGTGGACATCGTATGAATTCAGCCTCTCTCTAGGATAAGAATTTTATGCAAACCCCTTCATTCTCTTTCCAAGGTCCTTTGGAAAGGGTTTGAATATCCTCAGGCAGAAACAATCATGACTTCTTATAGGGAGTAGACTCCCTGATTCATTAGAGTTAACACAGTTCCTGCTTTATTTTCTCATGGTCTTTTTATGCCTTCATTCTAAATTAATTTGATTTCTTAATGTATCTATAAAAAGGGGGAAAAAATGAGTTTTATATAACTTTCTGAAAGTACAAGTCATTGTACTTAACAATTACATATTAATGGAGTGCTTCAATTCTGATAACATGCTAGATGCTGGGGATACAGAGGTAAACAGCCCAGTCCAGTGGTCGGCGAACTGTGGCTCACGAGCCACATGCGGCTCTTTGGCCCCTTGAGTGTGGCTCTTCCACAAAATACCACGTGCGGGCGCGCACGAACAGTGCGATTGAAACTTCGTGGCCCATTTGCAGAAGCCGGTATTTTGTGGAAGAGCCACACTCAAGGGGCCAAAGAGCTGCATGTGGCTCGCGAGCCACAGTTTGCCGACCACTGGCCCAGTCTATCTGGAAAAAAACCCAGCTACATTGAAACATCTAAAACTAGTGCAAATGTTTGTATTCAGATACAGTTACTGCATGCCCTGCACTGCTCTGCAGTTGATGAACATAATAATAAACATACTATTAAAAGGACTGGGACAATTATTTAGCAAAAATACATAAAACAACAAATAAAAGACCTTAGGTATAAAAGTAAAATTTCACAAAAAGTCACCTTTGCATCCTAGACACTTCGATATTATTTTTCTTGTAATTCTCTCCTAAACTCTTAGGCAATTAATTCAAAAACAGTTATTATTACTAATATGTATAAGATACTCTGCTGGCTTCTGAGGATATGAGGATGAATAAGATATGTTTGAGTCTTCAAAGAGTTCTCAGACTTATGAGGGAGACAGATACACTCACACATACACACATATGCACACAAACACAATACCAATTCCCTATCCTATTTGATGCATTCTCTATAAGCTTCATAACTCCCTTTAAGATAGATAAATTATCTATAGAATGCAGATAATAAATTGAGGCAACTAGACTTTAAGTCATTTTCTTCTTATTATTATTATAAGAAAAGCTCATTATTATAAGAGACTTCATAGTTTAAAAAGTCCAGAAGTAATTACTGGGCACAAAGGCCAAAATATTTATTTGTTTTTAAAAATATAGGATTTTCATGTTTGTTTTTTTAAAATAGAGTATGTATTGCTATGGTAACTATGCTAGAATCAAATTGACATAATTATTGTAAAAAATATAGAAAAAATGTTATAGGAGCATAAAGAAAATAGTTAATAATACTTAAACACACATTAACATAATTTTAAACGGAGGCAAAGATAAAAGTGAAACAAATGACTCAAACTCTCAATATCAAGATAACCTAGATTATTTTATTAAAAATAAAATAAATAAAATTAAAATATGTGTAAAATAGAAATTAAAACAATATAGACATTTAAAAAATAATAGAACCTCACTTTCATTAAGCCTTTTGCTCCCAAGTAACCATTAAGAGTTAAAAGGCCAGCATGTATAATATCTTCTATTAAAATTATTCAAATATATATTTATGTATATGGTATTTATTTAAATTAATACAATAATACACGCTGTTCTTCACCTTGTTCCTTAGATTTTTCTAATAAATCTCGGAACTAATTTCATTTCAGAATTATTTTATTGTTTTAAACACTATGTAGTATTTTGCTGCATATATGTATTATAATATATGAAGAGGATGAATCATTATTTCAAACAAAGCTCATGGGTATTTGTAGCTCACAAGATTTAAATGATGTTTAACTGTTTTCATACATATTTGAAATGCTTTCAAGTCTTTGGTGTCAACTTCCACAAATTCCAGCAGATGGCGCCATAACAACATGACAGGAAATGTGAATAGGAAGCTAAGCTATTCCAAGTCAGCAAAACCACTGTGTCCTTTCCAAAGTGAAAACACACACACACACACACACACACACACACACACACACACGTTCACAAACGCCATTCTTTCATGATTTAAAGGCAATTGGCCTATGGTAATGTGTGCTTCATTTAAAAGCCTTGAAAAAAGTGTGGCAACTATAGAAATGAGTCAGATGACCAATATGATGAGCACCGGCAGTGAACGTAGTAGTAATTTTTAGAGTCTCATTACTAGTGACAAATCACTTTCACTCACAATATCCGAACTGGTCCCTACAATGACCCTATGAGATCAGGAAGCCAAATGTTATCTTCATCAGACAGATAAGAAAACAGAAATCCTCGTGCTTTTCAAGGGCTGACACACTCAGGGCTCACATGTGGGTCTTCTCACTCCCAAATATGGAGCTGTTCTCCATCCAGCGATTCATTTGTGGGATCTTTTATTGGCTTTGCTGTTGGTTTTGCTTACTTGTTTGGCCTGACAACTCTACATTATAACATTTCTAAGATGAGATAATACATTAGTATTTAATTAGTACAACCAATATGAACTCTCATCCAGTTGAGAGAAAAGAAGAAAAAGAATGAAAGGTAAAAGAGAGTCAGAAGGGGGAGCAGGGGAACGGGAAGTGAAGCTGGAGGAGGCAAGCCAACGGCAGGACTGAGAGAGTGAGGGAAGAAGATGCAAACCCAGCCGGGCAGACTGAGTTGGTGTGTCAGTCCCAAACACTGATTACACCCTCTACTGCCCACCCATGGACCTGTTACCCACCGCCCCCAGAAATGTTTCAAATGCTCTGATTTTGAATGTCTTTATGTAAAGAATATGCGACGTGTGTGCACACACTGCTTGACAGATAAATATACTCGCATTTTAAGTTTTAGTATTTAGTATTTTAAGTATCACCAGAAAAACACACACCTAGCACCGGATTCTTCACCAGGGTTTGCAACACACTTGCAGGTGACGTTGAGCGATTTAAATCTTACCTCCCATCTACAGAACTGAGAAGTTGAAAATATAGAGTTATTGTGAGCCTTAAATAAAATGGTCGCATGGCAGGTATGCCATGTTAACTTCATTTCCGCTCATCCACAATGACTATAGATGTTGGCAGTAAAGCTCTGAGCCTGAGAGAACTGACCTCTGTTTATTTCTCCAGCTGTATCTGGTCCCTGGTTTCCCGTCAGTCCAGCAAAGACCATGTCCTTCCGGGTGTTTGTTTGCTTTGCTTCTTGTGTTTTTACTTCACTTTGCTCTTTTCCTCTTTAAACCCTTTTTTATCATTTTTTTTTCTTGATCTCAAATGCTCACTTGACTGTACACAGCAAGGTCAGTATCATGCTTGCTTGACTCACCCCATCGTGAGGCACCCAGCTCACAGCATAGGGAAGACATGTTGCAGATATTCCATTAAACCATGTGCATCTTAGTACTTACAACAAATTAGTATGATAGTGCTTCTAACTGCCAATGAAGAAATCAAATTTTCTTTTGTCTTAAGGCCGGCCAAAACTAGATACCACATCTCGTTAGTAGACCACATCTTACTTAGGTGCTTTTTACCACACTGCATTGTACGTTTCAGGACATCAAGGAAGTGATCAGTTCATCTCTATCAATATACTAGTAATGTCAAGTTTGCTGACATCGCCTACACAGCCTCCAGCACTCTGCCTGGGATGGGATTGGGATTCTTCAATGTTAGGGCCCTTGAGTTGCCAAGGTTCACTCAGTCAAGGGAGCTGGTGGGAATAGAAGGTATAGCCAATAGCTCAGTTTAGTGTGGGAAACATTTTCTGATTCTTTTTACTATCTCCCTTAGAGCAGAAATATTAAGCACAAAGTGTCATCCACCCACTTTACTCTCACCTTAAGGCAGGTTAAAGACGACATCCAATCGCACACTATTTCGAGACACTGATTGGGCAGAATTATCTTTACAGACCTTTAAAAGAAGCCAGCATACTTTTCAGACAAAGAGGCTTAGGCCTGAAGATTCTCTAGGTATACCAATTCCTCCTTCTCAATATTATCTGCACTTCTGTAAATGGTTCACCGATCTTGATGCATTTATTTAAGAATAGTAGACAATGGCCCTCATTAGACCATTCCAACTTTTCCACAAGAAAAGAAAAATTATCACTGGCTAACTAGCAGAGTGTTCATTTCTGTGAGAGGTGATGAGACTGAGCATCCCTCAAAACTAACCCCAAAATTTGAACATTAAATCTTGGTCAAAATATAGAAAAAGCTTGCTTTAATGAATGAGAAAGTCACTTTGTAATTAGATTCTTTATTCCTATTAAATATGAGTCTTGTGCTATGTTTCTTGATCTGGGATAGAAAAAGAATGAGCAATGGAGCTGAGGCCTCCCTTCAATTATCATTCTCTCCTTCCTCTGCCTCCTCCCTGAGTGTCACGTGTGAATTCCAATGTTTTCAAACAGTAGGTAAGGCATAGAGCTAAAAGTTGTCGCCTTCATGTCCCGTAAGTTAAACCAGAAAAGTGCCGACTGCATACTGAGGCACAGGACAGATTTTTCTTGCCCTGAAACACAAGGGGGTCTAGTTATGAGTAGCATTCCAAGGCTTTAGTTCTTTTCTCCATAGTCAATAGACAACATACTTTCTGTGTCTACAAATTTCAAAGATGTGCAATGGATAAAATGCAAATTCATTAGCACGCTTTCATAAAACCCTTTCTGAGAAGGCAGGGGTGTCCCTGCTATAAAAATTGCCACGAGGTGGCAGTATTTCTTAATGTTAACTTCTAAAAGTCTAGTTTGTTCTGAAATGTGCTAGACTTCCAAACTGGGACGAGAGAATTCACTATCTTCCATAGCTCCAAGAATTATGTACGTTTGACATTCTGGTAGGTCAGATGATTCTTTTTTTATGTGACAAAATACACTTATTTTACTAGAAGTTTTAATAAAAAATATTTTTGGATGGAAATGATGCTGATGGTGAAGAGGTACTTCTAAATATGGAGGACATTAAGGAAGCGCCATGGACTCTGGAGCCAGAAGACTTGGGTTCGAATTCCAGCTCAATTGATTTATTCCCTGAATAAGCTGAAAACTTAAACTTAATGAGTCAGAATTTCCTTATCATCGTTATACACTCCTGCTGTAGTTCCTCTGACTGTTAAGTCAGATAATGTACACACACCGAACATGCTAGGCTTTTGATGTCCATACACACCCTCATGCCCATACACACCCTCAACTGCTAACATGCGCCCAACTTGACTGTATATCATGGTGATTTCCTTTTATTCTCTGAAATTAAAATTGTGTAACAATTTGTTCAACCCTTTTAACCCATCTTTTCCTTGGATCTTCAAACCAAGGAAAAATCTGAATCACATTTAAGGTATAAGGAAAATCTATATCCTATTTAGCCTATATATTGAGTGCTTACTATAAGCCAGATATCTATTATCGGTGTGTTTAAGACATATAGCAGTGAACAGGAAACAAAGTCTGCCTTAAAAAAAGAAGATAAGGGAGTGTGCAAACCAATAAGGTGAGGTAGAGAAACCAGGAGGGCTTCCTGAAGAGGTGATATTTGAATTAAACTTAAATGTTGAGAAAAACACATCCTTGTTAAGACCTGGGGGAAGAGAATGACAAGAACAATGAGCAGAAAAGGTCCTGACAATGTAATTCTCTTGAATTGAGTGAAGGCAGAAACAAAAGTTAGCATGGTGGAAGTACAGTGAATCAATGAGGCAGTGGAGGGAGAAAAGTTAGAAATGGATCGTGTAGGGTGGTGAAGGCCCTGAAAGTGATTTAGATTTTATGCTGAGATGAGACGTCTCTGGGGGTCTTAAGCTGTAGCATCACTTTATTATTTTATGCGTATTTCAGATAGATAAACATGGTGTAAACAGTAAATGATGGATTGCATTGCTTAGTCATATTGCGTAATAATTCCCGAATGAGTGCTTGTTTGCAACCAAAAGCATCATACTTTCTGAACATTTAAGAAGAATAAACATTGGACCCTGTGGTGTCAACATAATTTAAGAGTTGTGTACAAGAGAATAATTTTCAGACTATATTAAACACACTAAAATTATGTCTCAATCGCATTAATATTCATGTAGAAATATATATTTTCTCCTGCCTCAAAGATACTACTAGCTGTTCTCCGAAAACCTGTGCTTTCCTTCCCCAAAAGTGCCGTGGTTGCTCAAGGCATGCTGCAAGCATATATGTTGTGTGAGTAAAAAGGTGAACAGATGAGTGAATGAATTAATAAATCAATGCTTATCTCTGTCGCTCCCTGGTTATCAACCTGGCAGATGGAGATGGAATGATTCAGATTTGACTGATGATCCTCACTCAAAATGTGGATATGCACCTGTCCTCCTGCCTTATCCTTCTCCCCGTAAGAATCACTCTCTGAAAATCGCCTTGAGGTATTGGGGAATGAGAGTGGAACACTGACAAGCTTAAGATTATTAAGATGAAAGAAGTGGAAAGTGTGGAGTAGGACCTCCAGTCACCTGAAGGCATGGTTCTAGATGAGCAATGAGGACTAAAATATAAAGCAAGAAAAGATATTCTAATTTAGCCTCAGAGAGGTGAGAGAAAGAAGGAAGTTTCAGAAAAAAAAACACAGTCAAATACTTGATTTGATGTTAAATAAAAACCTATTTCTAATTCAATGCCTACCTCACATCCAGCCCTACCTTTTATTCACCATCTATGCACAAGATAGTAATCCTTTATCCCCACTAGAAATATTCAGTATTTCAACCACATTGTATGGTAAATATATTGGCCTGTGACTTCCCATTTAGAATAGCTGTTTTTCAAAACAAACAAACAAACAAACACAAGCAAAAAAACAGTATGCTACCCAATTTCTTAAAATAATTTTTGGTACAGAGGCAATACATGGATAATTTTTAAATGATCTATAATTACTTGATTTTGCTTAATAAATGCAAAGCTGATTGACCTAATTTATTAGTACTATCTTAGGAGAAAACAACACAAGATACAGAATAAATATTTTTTTAAAAGAAAGAAACATAATAAATTTTAAGACTTATATATGACCACAATATTTTAAATAGACTTATCAGGGTGATCACTTTGAAAGGTATATAAACATCTAATCCCTATGTTGTACACCTGAAAAGAATATAATATTGTTATGTCAACTACAATTAAAAACTAAATTTTAAAAAGTGTATCTTAACCTTTGCTAATAGTGAATTTAAATAGTTACTAGCAATAGAGTCAGGCAGTTTATCTGGTTGATGTAAGTTCAGTATAATAATGTCCTTAAGGTATATATTTTTAATTTACTTTTACATGACTTCAAAACACCTACCCTGAGCCTAGATCTCGCCATGGCAGTCTTTCCAGATCATCTCTAGCTTGCAGTGTCTCATTAAAATTATAATTGTAGGCACCACAAGGCTCTATTTGCAGTAGACGCTGTCAAGTGAATCCTACTGAATTAAAGTGCCAGGTATGTAACCTTTATATAAAGGTGTATATATAGAGACCACACTGACCACCGTGCATGATTTAAGGACTTTAAAGAATTATCAAGGTCATTGGTCTGACCACTCTTGGACTCACCTAGTTCTGAATACAGTTTTCTTTGTTTTTGTATTTTCTTCTTTTCAATAAAAGCAGTCTGTCCATTTTCAAGGTTCTATTTCTCTTTGGTTACCCAAGACAGTTTTACATTTTCTGATAGTCCAGCAACTGCGTAGCTGGGCTGAATGACCTCATTGATCACCGGGCACCAGACAAATGTGGATTTGAATCTCGGCGACCTTCAGCTATTTACTTAACCTCTCTGAGTTTGGTTTCCTTCTTCGTAAAATAGAAATAATATTATCTAACTTGAAACAGTTGTGGAGGAAATGAATGAGTTAAAGCATGTAAAGCAGTAAGCACAGTGTCTGGTACATTTGAAATTAAATGATAGCTATTGCCAAGTCTCCTTCCGATTTTCAGGATGAGCCCTACCAAGCTGTCCCCGGAACTAATCTACCTGGGTAACTAGAAATCCTCCTCCCTTCCTCTATCATTGTATCTGGCACTTTGCAACCTCATTTGTTCTTCCAGAGCCAGCTGTAGTTTTTCATTTGAATTTCCCAAGTTCTATCATCAAATGGAATTTGTCTCTTCACCTTGTTCCTGCCAATCTCTATTGATCCGTCTATTACAACCTTGCCACGTTTTATTATTACTTATCTGTTTGAACATCAGCATCTTCCAATTGACCATGAACTTTGCAAGATCAGAAACCGTATTTTATTCATCTTTGTCTTCCCAGTGCATCATACAAAGCACGGCACGTAGTAGGTCCTCAGTAAAGATTTGTATTAGTGAATGACCCTTCGCAGACCTCACCTTGACCGCATTTCAAATCTCATAGTTCCCACAGTTCTCGGAGTGGATTGCGAAAGCAGTTTGTTCCGCACTTTTCCCAGGATGGTGGGAGGAACTGCTTATCTAGTCCCTTTGATTTGGGGCCAAAAGGAATTACTTGTGGGAAGATTGCCCTGCTGGAAACAGTAAAACCTTTTACTCTCTTTTTTCTTGACTTCCCTTTTCTAACTCCCTGTGTCATGTCAGCCTAAAGGATTTAAGTCCTGTTTCTGTGCCTACCGAATGCTCCTGTCAAAGGTAAGGAAGGAAAAGGCAAAATTGGAATTGCCCTGTTAGATTTCTGGCACTATGGATAATAGAAATTTATGATATAATTTAATGTTTGAAACTTAAAAATAGAGGAAAGGGCCCTAGCCAGTTTTTTGCCCTGTGGATAGAGTATCAGGCCTGTGGACTGAAGGGTCCCAGGTTCGATTCAGGTCAAGGGCATGTACCTCGGTTGCAGGCTTCTCCAATGGCCCAGGTCCTGGTCAGGGCACCTGCAGGAGGCAACCAATCAATGTGTTTCTCTCACATCGATGTTTCTCTCTTTGACTCTCTCTACACTCAATAGAAAAATATTCTCAGGTAAGGATTAAAGAGAGAGAGAGAAAGAGAGAGAGAGATAAGAACAGCCCATGATTGAAAAAAGTCCCACTGCTCTATTACACCAATTTTCTACTCTATCCAAGATAATCTAACCAATAATGGCTTTCTTTTTTAAATGGCAGTTACATGACATGTGGGAGACTAAAGAACAGATTGGTTGACTTTTTAATTTTATTTTTCTACTTTTCAACTGCAAGTTGTGTGTTTTGCTTAATAAGGTCTATCATTTAGTTAAGGTGAGAAACACAATGAACCTTCCTGAATTCAAATATGATCTTTAATCCCAACTTTTAAACTCCAACAGTAAATACCTCCTATACTTCATATACCTGTCTAAATAAAACCCAAACCCACTATCTATGAGAAAGAGTCACAATATAGTACATCTTTGCCAAAATGTAGCAGGGGTTTGGCGATACTACAGCAGTTTCATGGGAACTTCCTCTGTCTTGAAAAAGAATATGGCTTGAAAAAAAAAATTCATTCAAGGAAACTCAAAAGTGGGATTAATTACCCAGTGGAAAAGAAATGGTAAGAGTATCATAATAAAACATACTACGATACCCTCAGTATTAAAAGGTTACAGGTGCACAAGAGCTGGAGACCAGCTCCATTTGCACAGGGCAGGGTGCCTGACTGCAGGTCATCACGGCCTAGGCAAATGCCCAGGGGGCACGCCCTCCTGCATGGACCTAGTGAAGTCCCACAATTGCCTGCAAATAGATGTCCACAAGGATCAATAATTTAACCTTTTAAAGATTGTTTTCTAAATGTTTTTAAAGACTGAGTCCCAGTGCTTTGGAGGCACCTCCCCATCAACCCACATACTTGCCAACACATTCTAAGTGACAATCATACGTGTCATTCATGAAAATCAATCCTATGAAGGATCAACTTCACCTTCAAATAAAGGCTTAACTTCTAGGGTATTCTCTTGGGATTCCAGACACTAAATGAACTCTCACGTGGATACTTTGGTTCATATTAGATCATTTAAAGACATTATCTCTATTTACATAGTCTTTTCCTCTTCCCCTGCGTTCTCTCCTCTCTCTATATGTTTTGTCCTTCTATATGTCTCATGATTTGGAGGTTACAAGTGTGTAGATAATTGGGGAAAGCAACATATTACACAGTAATTGGCTCTAATTGACATTTTTCAAAATCGTGTTTCTCCCCAACAAACAAATTTAGGAATTTGATATAACTTAATTATAGGAGGTACAAGAAGGCAGGTAATAAATGTTAGTCTAGGCCAGTGATGGCGAACCTATGACACGCGTGTCAGAGGTGATACACGAACTCATTTTTTGGTTGATTTTTCTTTGTTAAATGGCATTTAAATATATAAAATAAATATCAAAAATATAAATCTTTGTTTTACTATGGTTGCAAATATCAATAAATTTCTCTATGTGACACGGCACCAGAGTTAAGTTAGGGTTTTTCAAAATGCTGACACACCGAGCTCAAAAGGTTCACCATCACTGGTCTAGGCCATCTTCCTAGAGTATTAATTCCTTTCCCCATGCTCCAACCATCTGGTGTTTATGTGACATTTTCAAATTTGGGAGTCATATTCATGATCTCCTGTGTAATAAGAGTTGGTTATATTAAACTTGCAAAAAACAAATTTAAAAGAGAACTTAATCAGAAAGTATTCTTGAGTGGGATGAATTTTGTAATTAGCCATTAAGAAAATTATTCAAGATTTACGTATCACAAACTTTGTGTAGAGAGATCAAAAACACAAATTGTGTGACAGGTCAGAGAAAAAGCAAGGGAGTCAAAATAGAGGAAGTCAATCTGAGGACTGAGGATTTCGGAATGTCTTCCCAAGGCAAGTTAAACAAAATCAATTGCAAAGTATAACTTCCTGATTCTGGGGAATGTTTTAAATGTCTAGAAAATGGATCAAAGTTAAAATTTAATTTAAAAAACTACTTTAAAAAAAAGTAAATATTTCTTATCAGAGTCTGCATGTTCCTTTCCTTGGTCCCTAAGAGAGGTAGCAGTTCTTGGATTGCCCTCAAGATCATGCCTCCACAGTCACATGCCATGGAAGTTCTTATTAGCCAAGAAATAAGAACTCACCAACCCCATTTGTGCAATTGTAGTACTCTACAATTCAAAGATTGCCACCTTTATGAATATATTGCTACAAATAATATTGAATAATAAAGCTCATATTCTTCTAACTTTTATGCAAGTTATTCCAATTAAAAATAATTCAGAGGTTAATGGATAATCTGACATCAAGAAATGGCAACACATCAAACATAATTGATTCTTACACTTAATTTATGTTGCTAAATGATTTATCACTAACCACTATTGAGTATTCCTAATCTATAGTGAATTGAAACCTCATGTTACTGAATAATTATTTGATGTTCACAAAGAAGAGATTATATTCAGATCTTGTGCAATTTAAAGTGCATGTGATTTTTATTAGGGCTTGGCTGTTTGCTTCCATAATTGTTCCAATTTTTTTATACTAAAATTGCTCTAAATTGAGTTTCATGAGCAAGATGAGTTCTTATTTTATTATCAAAGTTTCCAGCACACAATAATAAAAATCTGTGATGCAATTGTACAAATATCTCAATTGCCTAGTAATGAGAACAAACACACAAATAAGATAAATAATTATCAAGTGAGGAGCACTCCAGAAAATTATCACAATGTTTTTATTCTAAATCCATTGTTTCTTTTTTTTTTTCATCAAAGGTGTAGCACCATTTTTATCTATTGGGATACAGATGCACTTTTTATTATGTTCACTTTTTTAATATTACTGAAACAAAGTTATTAGATGGACATATTAGATAATTAAGAAAAGCATTTCATCACAATTAAAAGTTTTTAAATGTTTCAGAAATTCTACTACTAACTAGCAATAGCAGACCTTTACTTTAAAAAATGTTTATCTGAGAAATACATAAAACACACATGTGGTTTAAGAACCCAAATGTTTACTGAAAAAGTTAGTATGAAAACAACAGTCATCTGCCTAATCATTATTTTTCTTCATTTTTGCTTTCAGTGGGAAAATCATTTTTGTTCTGAATTTTTTTGCATACTTATCACTTTATGTCTTAACTAGAGGCCCGGTGCATGAAAATTCATGCACTGGAGGGGGGTCCTTCAGCCCGGCCTGTCCCCTCTCACTGTCCAGAAGCCCTCAGGGGTGGGAGGAGACCTAGAAATCAGGGGAAGGCGATGCCCCATCACACCTCTGCTGCTGCCACTGCCGGCAGTGCAAGCCTCAGCCAGCCCTGGTTACCTGAGACTCAGGTGGCCCTGGGCGGTAGGCAGTCGCCATCCGAGGCTTGCCTGCACCTCAGGCCAGCCCTGGGTGGCTGGGGGGGCTGAGGGGACTGGGGGACTCCAGAGGCAGGTGCGCAGCAAGGCCCCAGCGGGGCTGAGGGGACTGGGTGCCACCATCATTGAGGGCATGGCAATCAATTAGCATATTCCCTCCTTATTGGCTATGGGTGCCACCATTTTGAGGGTGGGGCAGTCAATTAGTATATTCCCTCCTTATTGGCTGTGGGCACCACCATCTTTGCAATGGTGTGAGGGTCAATTAACATATCCCCTCTTTAATAGATAGGATATGTGATTATATTGATGTTTTTTTGATTTATTGACTGCAGACATTGTTTACTGACTTTTTGATAGAGGTAAAGAAAATTCAGCTCACTTAAGCCACATTTTTTTCTGCTCTTTCCTCTCAATAGTGATTTCACTGCTTGCAGATATTTCTCTGGTTGCTGCTGCAACTTAAATAATCAATTTAAACCACTCATTCTTCATTCATTAATGATAGTTCCACTTTACTCCTCACTTTGGAAAATGAGAGACTTATCACTCCTGCCCTGCCCTCTACTCTCCTTCCTTTTCCATGTTCTTCTATCTGCATTTTATCAGCCTTCACCCCAATATTATCTACATTAACCAATGCATTATATAATCCTGATCTTAAAACCAAAACCCAAAAACCCCACATAGCACATGCATAGGTTTGAAACTAGAAAGATCTTTGGAAGAATTCTGGGTTTTCACTTATTTTGTGAGCTTTGGTGAGTTAGCCTCTGGACTTCACTTATCTAATCAGTAAAATGAAGATTATATGTGCTGTGGAAGGGAATATTTGAATAAATTATATAACTATTTTCCTAGATAGAAAAGTAGTAGATGTTCAATAAATTTAAATCATCTTCCATATCCTCACTTATTCATTCTGAAAATATTGATAGAATAGCTGCTATCTGCCTTTAGAGTTCCAGGTTTCCATGAATGGCCCTCGTGCAGGAAGCTTACAACCCTCCAAGAAAACCTATTCCATTTTGAATCAACATTAAGGTTAGAATGTTTTACTTCATGTTAATGGGAAATTTGACCCCTGCTATCTTCGCAGATTCTTCCATATGGCAGGCTTGTGATGATGCTTTCTCTCATCTAAGTCTTCTTTACTTCAGCTTAAATATTTCCATTTGTAATGAGCATCCCCCAAAGGACACAGCTGCTATTTTCTGGGTGAATTTCTGTCTGTAGTATTTCCATGGAGTGCTTCTTGCCTAGAACTTCACAAAATTCCCCATGTGTTTTCACACGAGGGCGTACTAGAACAAGACTGTCATCTCCTGAATTTATTTTACTCGTCATCACATTAACCTTTATTTTTTCAAGTGGCATCATATGAAGCCTCATGTTGAGGCTCCCAAGTATTTTCACATATGTTTCTGTTAAGTAAACAGAAACATATCATCTGTCATCTTAACGTTGCACATTTACAGATGACTTTTTGTACCTTAATTCAAAATTTACAAGTATTCTTAATACATTTCAAGCAAAAAGATTTTACTTGTTTCCTATTCTAATTGTCTATGATTTTAAATAAGCAACCAGTTTAATAGTAGAGAACATTCTCAACTTTCCCCCCAGAATTTGAATAATGTTGGATGCTAACTCTTATGTAATGTCTATTTGTGTTCATCCCCACTCATTAAAAATGACGTTTTGGAAATATTGACATCTGGGCTTTATGTGTGTGTACTTGTACCATCTGGTACATGTTATTTCCTTGTGGAATGAAAGAATTACATAGTATTCTAGGAAGGCTGGCTTGGCACACAGAGCTGTAAATATAGAACAAAATGAAAATAACAAATCGGTCACTTAATTCCAAATCTGTATTGATTAACAGGCAAGTAATAAATGTGAACATCTGGAATATGTAACACTAGAATAAATTTAAATCTAATTCTTAAATAAATCCTTCTTTTATTTTAATGGTAATTGATATTTTTGTGGTATTGACCCTCTATTTTATGTTTACATTACAAAATCAGAGTATTCATTTATCAGATAGTATTATGTTCCAAATAGATTATTTTCATTCATTGTCTTAAAGAACATCATTTTCCCTAAGGTGTTTGATAAGCATCTTTTGAGAGTAGGAGCACTGTGTCAGACTTTAGCTGAATCAAATTTTGTATTGACAGTAAGTATCCCTGGAGATTGAACTCAACTTCCTAGTACTTTTTGTGGTTTTCCTTAACTCCCTAAAAAACAGCAGTCATATATGGGGGTTTTTAAGTATATTCACCTGAAGTTTAATGAAAAATTATGAAAAATAAATTTGTTAAATTGAAGCATAGGTTGATAGTTATTGTTTTTGCTCACTTATTATGCATTCCCTCAGTTTCTGATATAAAAGCTTGATTTGCCTTTGATTAACCTCATCTACTTCACTTTTAAAACCAAGCTGTCCAAATCCATCCCATAGCTCCAAAGAGTGGGAATGTGATGCATGCCTGATCAGAGTCTATTTCATCCTTTTTGTTTTTTTAAATATGTTTTTATTGATTTTAGAAAGAGAGGAAGGGAGAGAGATCGAGAGATAGAAACATTGATGAGAGAGACACATGGATCAGCTACCTGCTGCACCCTGCACTTGGGATTGGGCCCGCAACCTGGGCATGTGCCTTGAGCAGGAATCGAACTGGGGACCTCTTGGTTCATAGGTTGATGCTCAACTACTGAGCCACACCAACTGGGCTATCCCATCCCTTTAGCTATAAGGCATAAGTGAATGACCATTTCACTTAAGTTAGAACAATACTATTACCCCTACAACTTTTGTTAAAATAGGGAAACAAGATCCATGGGTTTACTGAGATACTAAGCAAGTGGGATGTAAGCCCAGAGATGTTGAAATTGCTTGGAAATAACTAATCTAAAAGCAAAAGACCACATACAGAAAATGTAGCTGAGAGATAGAGATATATTTCTAAAAACCTTGCTCAATCATTTGGATCTTTGCTATACCTGAAGGTCTCTTTCTGTACGCTTCAGTTATATGAGCCAATAAAGGTCCCTTCTTTCCTTTAAACCTTCTTTAAATTGGTATTCTGACAATTTGAAATGGAAAGGTCCCGATTCAAACAAATTACAACCCTTCAATAATTCTCACAGTTTCTTCCCAAGCCCTAGTCTCACACTGGAAAAATATTTCCACAACAAACTACTAGATTGCTATGACAGTTATGTGTAACTTCCAACCCCACCCCCCAAATATACTCAGGATGTATAAAGATAAATGTAAACTTACTACATTTAATTACAATAACAATTAGGAAAAACTCCATAAGAAGGAGACAATATAAGCAATGTGTTTTGCAAGGAGAACAGTAGTCAGAAAAGTATGGCCCATGGACAAAATCTAGCTCACTAGCTGCATTGATAGTTTTATTCTAACACAGACTTCACCCTCCCACATTGGCTCTTTTTATGTCCCAATGGCTAAGTTGAGTAATTGAGACAGTGCCTCTATCACCAGCAAAGCTACAATATTTACTGTTGGGCCCTTTACACAAAAAGTGTGCAGACCCTGCTGCTGGTGAATCACCAATTAAAAAGTGCATGATGGAAGTGATAAAATATGGTCTTTATAAGCCCATAAGCAGCATTTGTCTGCTCTCCGGAGACCAGAGTCCAAAGCTAGGCTGAAATGTAAGTTTTATGGTGTCCAAATCTGTCATATGAACATTCAGTGCCAGCCAGTGGGAAAGGAAATTAGGCAGTGTCTGCATAGCTTTTCACTTCTTACTGGACACACAATTAGACCATTTCCCAGCCTCCCTTGCAGTTGAGGTAATAAAATGTGGACAGAAATGATGTGCACCAGCATTTCTGAACCACACTATAAGCCCCTTCACACATGGGATTGTCCCCTTCCACCAGCTCGCTACAAAATGAGCATAGTCAACCTGCAAGCTGCATGTTGAACAAGGCTCTCTCTCTTTTCCTTCTAGCACCCCCATGATGTGAATGTTGGTTCACTTGAACTTGTCCCAAGGCTCCTTATGCTATTCTCATATTTTTGGATTCTTTTTTCTTTTTGCTGCTTTGATTGGGTGTGTTTTGCTTCCTTACTTTAAAATCTCTGATTTGATCCTCTTTATCTATTTCATTTTTGGTTCTCTGTAATAAATTCATCTATATATATACACACATACTACATGCACATATGTATGTATCTATGCATATATGCATGTATATCTCACAAGTCATATGTATAGATATAGAAATATAGGTATCTCCTATTTGTTCTCTGTCTCTGGAGAATTCTGACTAAGACAAATAGCTCAATATTGGACACTTATCTACTTCTATTTTAATAATCACATGAAAATAAGTTCATCATAAAACTAAAGGGATGGAAAACATTTTGTTAGTATTTCAGGATATAAAAGAGAAATAATGTATGTTATTTCAACAATTGAATCCAGATAATTAAATAGCTCATAGTCCAAACCTAGGCTGAAAGTGTGAGTTTTTATTATGTCCAGATCTGTCATATGAGCTTTCAGTACCAGCTGTTTCAAATGGTTTTTATGAACCACAAAAGAAAGAAGAAAAATAAATTAATTAAATTTACCTAAGACTATCTCTTTTAAGGTTTATATGTATAAAATCTAGGACTTCTCACATCCTTTGTATACTGGGAATAAAAAAGTGAAAATAACTTTCTTATGATATATAGATATCAAGACACTTAGATCACTGAGTGCTTTAGCCCAGAACTTAATTCATTTGGCTTGGTGTTTTTCCAGAAAATTTGTCTATGTTTGCAAAACTACAATATGACTTTAAGTACTTTATTTACAGAACATAAAACAGACATGACTATTAAATTGTGTGTGTGTGGTTGTTTTCCTTTGTGACTCATGTTTTCTCTACTTGTGTGAATTTAACAAAAAGAACAACTGAAGGGGGTCTCCAAAAAAATGTACTATTCATACTTTGCTTGAGGAAATTTCTGCTGCCACTACCAGAATGAAAAAAAAGTCTTTTTCAGAGATCGAATCCATAGATAAGCAATCTTCAAATGTTAATGTCTATAATAATTATTGGATTATATATCTATTTTCAGATACCTCCCCCCAAAGAATCTGATTCAGTGGATCTGAAATGTGACCTAGGCATCTATGGTCTAACAAGACACTAAAATAATTCTAATATAGAAGGTGGAAGGCCTCTGTTTTGAAAAAACCCTGCATAAATTTTCTGCCTCCAATGTCATGAATTTTCTCATCTGGTTGCATTAGTTAATTTTTGCTGTTTAACAACAAAACACAAAATGTCAGTTGCATGTAACAAAAGCATCTATTATCCAAGTAGCTGAAAACAGCTAAGTGTCTCTAAGCAGCTCTGTGTCTGAAGGCTGAGCTTGCTAATATGTCTGGGGGTGGGTGGGCCGATCTGCCCATCCAGACTGGCCTCAGTGGACACGCGCTTCTCATCCTCCAGCAAACAAGCTCAGACATGTCCCTGTGGCGAGGGCTGAGATGCAGGAGAGCAAGTGGAAGCACTCGACGTCTCTATAGGACCAGGCTCAGAACAGACATCCACATCCACCCAACTCCCTCGGACAAAGCGGCCACATCCACCCAACTCCCTCGGACAAAGCAAGTCACATAGTTGAACTCAGAGTTCCAGGCTAGGAAAACCTTCTCTGACCTTTCAGTTGAAGGAACTGAAAAGTAACAAAGGGTATGGGTACAGAGAGAGATGAAAACTTGAGGTCATTATTGACATCAACCCTTCAAAAGCACTGAAAAGACTAGACTGAAAGTGAGGCGTGAGCCATGACTTTTATTTGGGGGAACATGGGTTTGTGGACATGCCGATTCAAGGGCTTTTCTAGAATATACATCCAGTGGAAATGGGGTGGTATACTCCATTCTTATGAGATACTTATCTAAAGCCCATGCTGACTTTTCTTCTGCTAAAACAGTGGAGTATGTATATATAGCTGTGATAGTTCACACGGAGCATAAAGCTAGCCTAAGATGGTATTAACCTAACATAGTGCCACACATTAGACACATTTGATGAAGCCATCTAAGCAATCTAAGCAAATAGATAAAATAGAGTTTTATATAAGACTAAAGCCCCATTGCACTAAGAGATTCGTGCAATAGGCCTTCCCTTCCCCTGGCTGCCGGCACCGGTTTTCCTCCGGCACCCGGGGCCCAGGCCTTCGCACTGGCCAGAGCCTTCAGTCTTTGTGGCTCCAGATGGAGCCTTCAGTCTTCGCTCCACTGCTTTGCCCCTACATATGCAAATTAACCACTATCTTTGTTGGGTTAATTTGCATACTCTCCTGATTGGCTGGTGAGCATAGCAAAGGAATGGTTAATTTACATGTTTGTCTATTATTAGGTAAGATGTAAGGGTCCCAAACAATAGTTATAAACATTTAAAAAATATCATCCTTTTGAAAATTGACTTATTTTCCATGAAAAAATCTTAAGATTCCACATTTTTAAATGCACAGAACCCCGGAATGATATGTGCTCAACCAAAAGCTGTTATAATTATGAAAAAGTAAATATTTGAGTGTGAGAGAACATACATTTTCAAAGCAAGATTTTAAATGTTAACACATTATTTTAGAACTTTTAAGTTATTTTTATATTCTGGATGGGTATTAACTCTAGCTCACTCTTACCTGTTTATTAAACCATATTATCTCTAGATTTTGAACAGTAACAATTGATCCCCTGTGTGTGTGTGTGTGTGTGTGTGTGTGTGTATGTATACATGTATGTTGAAATCATAAGACTGGCTTCCTTTAAAAAGCTCCTGAAATGGGTACATCTTAATTCAGTCTGGTTTTTGTTTTAATTAATGTGGATTAGTGGGATTTTGCATTTTTTAAATATCAACATATCTCTTTTTTTGTAATAAATTACCCCAGTACTGGGAAAATTGAAGCTTCTGTATATATAACATGTAAATATTTAGCAGAAATCATTTTTGACACACACATAAATCAGTGCTAGAACAGTTACTCTTCTCAAAGTAAATACCGAGGGAAAAGATAAATTATTAGGCTTGTGCCTGCAGTTGTCATGGGAGAACATGGAAGACCTCACTATAATAAATAGACAAGTCTTTCTTGTAAACCCACATGATCTCAGACATTTATAAAAATAGAAATTACTGTTGATAAATACTCTTGACTTGGAATGCCCAGAGACATCCTGCTGAGGATTTTTTCCCTCAAAGTCCTTACTAAATCCTAATATTCAAGGACAGTTCTAAGGTAAAACTAGAGAAGGGAGAGAAGAGCTGATGGGACTGGAGTATTGAAAGTCAAAGTATTTATTTTAAGGACGTGTTCATTGTTACTAAGAATAGAGTGTCGTTAGCACATTTTTGTTACCTGGCTGGAGTTCTGCCAGCCTTTCAAAAATGCCAAGGGCATCTGCCAGGGATTCAGTGAAATTCATTGATTTGATGCTATAGACTCAGTAACACCAAAACAATCTAACTCAGAGCTATTTAATGAAGAATTAGCTAAGGCAGGTCCTTAAAGCAAAACTATCAGTCACATGCTGCCTATCAAATTATCCTCTTACTTTATTTCTTACCAGAGTCCCGGTGCATGAAATTCGTGCATTGGTGGGGGGGAGGGGAGGTTGTCCCTCAGCCTGGCCTGCACCCTCTCCAATCTGAGACCCCTCGGGGGATGTCCAACTACCGGCAGTCAGATATCCCTCTCACAATCCAGGACCACTGGCCTCTAACCACTCACCTGCCTACCTGCCTAATGCCCCCAACTGCCCTCCCCTGCAGGCCTTGTTACCCCCAACTGCCCACCCTTGCAGTCCTGGTTACCCCCAACTGCCCTCCCCTGCAGGCCTTGTTGCCCCCAACTGCCCTCCCTTGCAGGCCTGGTCACCCCCAACTGCCCTCCCCTGCCAGCCTGATCTTGCCCCTAACTGCTCTCCCCTGCCAGCCTGATGGCCCATAACTGCCTCTGCCTCTGCTTCCACCACCATGGCTTTGTCAAGAAAGAAGTTGGACATCCATAAGATGGCTGGTCGACCTGGTTTAATTAGCATATTACCCTTTTATTAGTATAGATGATTCTGAAAGGGTTTAAATTTTTGTTGCTGTTTTGACAACTTACTTTAAAAACATAATAGCTCTAGAAATATCTGTCCTTGAAACTGCTTATGGAACTGCAGTTGATACTTAAGTTAGGGTGCTACAGGTTCGCTTTCATATTAGAAGGGGGAGATTTTCAAAGAAAAGTTTTCCTGCATCAAACCCTAAGCTGAAACAAGTACGGACTCTTCAGCAGGAGGTACTTTTGCTGTTCAGACAATAAGAGACTAATCTTATGGTTCATGTGCCATATGTGTTGGGCACCCTTGGGGTATGTTTCCTGAGGAAAACTGAAAGGGTGTGCTTTCCACTAGCAGTATTACAATGAACCAATGAATTCCATGAGGGCAGGAATGTGCTTGTTCACTTGTAGGAAAGCAAGACCCAAAGCTCTGTTGGCACATGGTTTGTGTACAATCAATAAATGAATTATAAATTTTAGATATTTAAAGTTCCCTGTAAAAATAATGATTCTATTACAAATGTAAAGTTCTCAGATTGTGCTATGATTCCATAGCTACTGGTTTGAGACAAAGATCAAAAGTGTCCATAGCAGGACCTTGGAAGATAGGCTTCACCTTTTGTCTTGACATCAGTGCACATTAATTCCTAATCCACCCACCACACCCAGAAAAATATTTTCAAATTATTTTTACGTTGTGATTGATTTGAAGTAAATCAAAGAGCCGTTTTACTTGTTTCATAACAATATTGCCTAACATTCGCTAGTGACTCAGCCTATACCTGGGTCTGAGTAAGGAAGGCAGTAAGTATAAACATACCCTGTAATTGGCACATCATTAAAGCAATGTGAAGGATATGTTGAGGGCTAAGACCATCCAGAGAAAATTCTTATAAACATGTAGGTTAGGACAGAAGTCACTGCTTCTAGAAATCCCTTTCTTCTTCTAAACCATTTTCCACAAAGAAAATAAGAACCTCCAGAGAGCCATCCCCAGGTGGAGCAGCTTTACTGGCCGTTTCAAAGTAAAAGGCCCTCTTGAGTGTCACCTCTGCCCTCTTTCTTCAGCCTGTGGTCCAGCGTCCACATGTCCTTATCTGCACCTCCTGAGGGGATCGAGGCTTCCCTAATGTTAGGGCCAGTGCAGACCCAGACTCCCCAGGCTTCTCTCCACACTCCATTCACTTCCTCACCCGCCACCCCAATGACCTGTCCTGGGCTTCCCTGTCTACTTCGAATACTCTACGTAAGCAAAAGCTAGAAGAAGGAAAGAGTAACACTTCTTGGAAAGAATTTACCTGCTTCTTCCTCTATTCCCAGTTTTTCCCTGAATGGTCCCAAGTCAAATACCTCCATTACCAAAAATAACCAACAAATGTGTATTTTAATTAATTTTTTAAAACTCAAACTCAACATACTTATGCTTTTTTAAACCACTTCAATGAAGTATGGTCAATGTACAAATAATTGTATGTATTTAATGTGTATAGCTTGATTAGTTTAGAGATGGGTATAAACTTGTGAAACAATTTATGCCATAAACATATTCATTACTTCTAAAGATTTCCTCCTATCTTCTTTGTTGTTGTTGATTATTATTATTATTATTATTATTATTACTAGAGCAGACAGTAGCATGGTAGCTGCCAGGGACTGGAGGCAGGGAAACACAGGGAAGTATTCATCAAAAGGAACAAAGTTTCAGTTATGCAAGATGAAAAAGCCCTGGAGATCTACTGTACAGCATACCTGTAGTTAACAGTACTGGATCTATACTTAAAAGTTTGATGAAAGAGTAGCTATGATGTTAAGTGTTCTTACCACATATGAAAAAAAAAAAACACACCTGATTTTTATTTATTCTTTTGAACAGCTCTGCCATGATTTTTAAGTGAGCAAACTGAAGTGAATAACACTAGAATTGTTTGTCTTAAATAATGCTAAGAAATGTTGGCTCATTTCTATTCTTTTTTATTTGGTCCTTCCTTCAAGAAAAATGTGTACTAATTTAGACAGGGAATTGGATCCACAGAGGAAATGCATAAGGATGCTGAGGGAGAAACGAGCCAGGCACTTGGATTAGTTTAGCAAAATCTAGAAAATCTGTGGTGTGGGAAAACTAACAAGCAAAGAAAAACACATGCTCTAAATATTTTGCAAGTTTAAGAGCCAGTTGTTGACTGTAAAGGACTCAGTCCTGGTAAGTATCCAAGCTTCTCTGCTTTTCATTTCTTGAGAACAATTTTTTTTAAGGATGAATTTAAAAACTCTGACATCATGTTGTTGTTTTTATAATCTAATATTATAATCTTAGTCTACATATTATTAATAATGTACATTTTCTATGGAGTATTTTCTATGTATCACAAAGTATTGACTTTCTTGAATGTTCTAATATTATAAATTATATATTTTATTTTCTTATGAATACTTTTAGTCTTACATATGAAATTTTTCATTCCTATTGTCGGGATAGATGACTGACCCCATTAGTTTTCTCTGAATGGAGACAATGATCTTTACATTAGAGGACTGGTGCATAAAATTCATGCACGGGAGGTGTGGTCCTCAGCCTGGCCTGCACCCTCTCACAATCTGGGAACCCTTGGGGGATATCCAACTGCTGGACATCATCTGTCTTGCAATCCGGGACCGCTGGCTCTTAACCACTTGCCTGCCTGCCTGCCTGCCTGCCTGTCTGCCTGATTATCCCTAACCCCTCTACCTGCCTGCCTAATCACCCCTAACCACTCTGCCTGCCTGCTTGATCTCCCCTAACTGCTTACTGGCCTGCCTGCCTGATTGCCCCTAACTGCTTGCCTGCCTGCTTGATCACCCCTAACCATCTCTTCCTACCTGCCTGATCACCCCTAACCACTCGCCTGCCTGCCTGATCACCCCAAACCCCTCGCCTACCTGCCTGATTGCCCCTAACCACTCTACATGCTTGCCTGATAACCCCTAACTGCTCTGCCTGCCTGCCTGATCACTCCTAACTGCTCGCCTGCCAGTCTGATAGACCTTAACCGCCTCTGCCTTGGCCCGCCACCATGGCTTCATCCAGAAGGATATCCGGAATGATGTCCGGAGGTCGTTCGGATGTCCAGTCTAATTAGCATATTACGCTTTTACTATTATAGATGTGAGAGAGAAAGAGAGCATAGGTCCATCTGTGGCATTACACTCTTTCTCCATTGTGCTAGACCTTCTATTTGCTCTTCAGGTCTACACTCCATTTTTCTCCTTCTGCTCAGGATGGACTATATCAAAAGATCCCTTGTCTCCTGATTTCAATTTCATCTGAATGGAGGGCACCAGCAGAAGAAAGGGTGGAAAGAGAACAGGGTCAAGGATTTAATGCCCGTCTTCCCCTTCCCTCTCAGGAGAGTCACCTTGGAGACTAGCTACATCCTTCAACTAAAGGAGTCATAGTAAATGTCAGGCCACCCTCTTCATAAAATTCTCTCTCTCTTTCTTTCTTTCTCTCCCTCTCCCCCCCCTCCCCCACCCCATGATCTTATCATCTTCATAGCCCTGGGATCCTTGCATTCTCTCCATTTCCTTACAACTAAATAATATCTTTGAAAGTTCTTTACTAAACTTGCTTCTTCCCTAGTTCTCCAACCACTACTCTTCTTCTAACTATAAGTGAGAACATTTTGTTTATTGAAACAGTAATCTAT
This sequence comes from Myotis yumanensis, assembly GCF_028538775.1. Lineage (NCBI taxonomy): Eukaryota > Metazoa > Chordata > Mammalia > Chiroptera > Vespertilionidae > Myotis > Myotis yumanensis. The sequence goes on from NW_027223754.1 coordinate 14,663,628, forward strand.
GTCCTCTGCCTTTAAGTCCTCACTGTCCATCACTCCACTGAGCCTGCTATTATTGAAGCCATTGGTTGGTTGGCATTCACAAGGTGGATCTTTTAGAAATAGTCTTCCTTAAATTAATCGTGCCCTTCAAAGCCCTGGAGAATATCACTTATGCTTTCTTACTCAAGTAATTTTTAGGTTCAGCTTCTGCCATATCACTTTCTCTCATTTAACTCCTTAAAAGCCCTATTTGATACTCCGAACTTAAATGATGTTGTTCTCCAACTCTCTGTGTTTACTTCTCTAATTCCATATGATTTTAACAATAACTATGGTTTCAACTACCACTTATATGATGAAGATTCCTATATCTATAATTCAGATCTTTGCTAATTCAAGGCTCAGATACCCAACAGATTCATTATCAGATCTAATCTGAGGTCCCTTGGGTACCTCAAAATAAACATGTCCATTTATTAGCCCACCTTTACCTCAAACCTCTCTCCTCCCCTGAATTAATGTAGATTAAAACCGTCTGCCTGGGCACATCGGACAAGAATAGTGGTCTCGGGGCTGTGCCATCATATCCCCCCTTTAAGTCCATGGCATGCATTTCCCCAGTTGCTACAGGAATGCTGACAGCTTATTGATGAATCCCTCTCTAGAAAGTGTCCTTAGCTAAAGGGAGCTCCTTTGCCCTAGGTTATATCCCTTTCTTGGGAGGGCCCACATCCAGTGATTGTTAAATATGGAGGAACTAAGTCTCATCTTCCTTGCCTCTGTTGGGGAAACTCTGATTGGCTACTCCAGCTCCAGCTCTGCATGTAGGATAAGGGAAACCCTCCACTGCAAGTACATCACAGCTCAACTTCTCACTCAGCCCACGTATGCTTTCCTCAACCACTTACAAGTGTTATTCCTGCCAACACTCCCCCAGAAACTCCCTGCCTCAGTGTCTGTTTCCTGGGACTTATCATAAATAGCAGGAAATCAGGGTCAGCCTTGCTGACTCTATCTCCCTTATCTCCTTCCTCCAAAGGGCTGCACAGTCTATGCATTCTCTCCTCTAAATAATCACCTGTTCTTTAAGTCTCTATTACCACTGCCTTAGTTTAGGTCTCCATCATGTATCAGGGTTACCACAATTACCTGCTAATAGTCTACCTGACTAGCTTTTCTTCATCCATCTTATCCCCATTCTGATACCAAAACAATCTTTACAAATCATTCCATGACATCACTCTCTAGTTAAGTTCCATCAGAACATTGACAATGAATTTAAGCTCTTCAAAGTTGAATTCCTGCCTGTGTCTCCAGCCTCAAATACTTCTGCATCTCTTACTACCTTTACTGCTACTTCTATTATTACTAATATTGCTGTTGCTGCTGCTGCTCCTATGACCCCTCACACAAACACGCTCATGTACTTTTATAAAGAAGTACATGATTTTAAAAAGAAATCTTATTGCTTCATTCTCCCAAATAGCACATGCTGGTTTAGGCCTCACTGTCTTTGAAAATTCTGTTTCTTCTCATTGGTGTGTCTCCTCTAGCTCTCAAATTAATATGCAGACCTTACTAAAATGCAGATTTTGATTCAGTAGATCTGGGCTGCAAAGTTGATGCTACTAGTCTGGGGACCACATTGGAGCAGCAGGGTCCAAGTTAACTCCTGCCCATTTGCCAGAAAGCAGATATGGAGACTTCCTGTTAAATAGTGGTGGCATCTGAGTTAGGAGCCTTTACCTGCTGCAATGCCTTACTAGATACTATTCACATTCTCCTATAGTCCATCAACACAGACCTTGCCCAGCCATAAGGGAATAAAATATATCTAGAGTCTGTAGGGCACTTCTCTGAAACTGGTCACAGTTATGATTCACCCTGGTAGCAACCTCACTCATGGTCAATTATTTTACAATGGCAGTTGTCCCTAAGAAATTATCCACCCTATCTACCAGTCTCACAAAGTGCCACTAGTGACAAAAAAACAATTAATGTGCAAGCAAAAACAGAGGTTGACCAAGGGTAACTGAAAATGTAGGTAAGGGGATACTACTGTACAACTCCGCCATATGACCCTAGATATATACCCTTGACAGGAGCCAAATGAAGGGGGAACTTCACTTGGAGAGTAAGGAGTTTTCTGGCCACTCTCTTTTTATTTACACCAGGGTAACATCTGAATTACCAGTATTCTCCTTGACAGTTACCCTCCTTGGAACATCTTTTAACTAGAGATACTGTCACTGCTACTGCCCCTACCACCCTTATATACCACCACTTTCTCTACCAGGCTAAGCCTAAGTAGCTTTCTCTATACACTAGTAAGAACCCAAGCACAACTTGATTTTTTTCCGGCTCTGTTGAGGTATAATTAACAAATAAAATTATGCAGATTTAAGGTGTACAATGTGCTAATTGTATATATGTATCTATTGTGAAATGATTAGCAATAGTTAGTTAGCACATCCATTACCTCAAAAGGTCACCTGTTTTTCTTTGTATTTAGAACATTTAAGATCTACTGTCTTAGTCTTGAGTATATAATATTGTATTGTCTAACATAATCATCATGCTGTACATTGCATCCTCAGAACTTACTCATCTTGTAGATGCAATTTAGACTATTTGACCAATATCTCCTCATTTCCATCACTCCCCCAGCCCCTGGCAATCACCACTCTACTCTGGTTCTGAGTTTGACTCATAGATTCCCCATACAAGTAAAACCATACAGTATTTGTCTTTCTCAGTCTGACTTAATCATACAGTATTTGTACACCACATTCAGCCATTGGTGGACACTTAGGCTGTTTCCATGTCTTAGCGATTGTGAATAACACTGCAGTCATCATGGGGTGCAGATATCCTTTTGAGATAGTGGTTTTGTTTCCTTCTGATGTATACTCCAATGTCTTTTTTTTAAAGAAGACATGCAAATGGCAAGCAGGTATATAAAAAGGTGCTCAACATCACTAATTATCGGGGAAACGCAAACCAAAATCCCAATGAGATATCACATTAAACCTATTACAATGACTGCTATAAAAAAGACAACACATAGTAAATGCTGGTGAGGCTGTGGAGAAATGAAAGCCCTTATGTTCTGTTAGAAATGCAAATTGGTACAGCCATTAAGGGACACTCTACGTTCAAAATAAAAGTTCAAAATGTTAAAAAAAAAAAAAAAAACCCAAAACCCTACCAAATAGATTTTTTCCCTCCCATGTTTGTTCTTCTAATTCCAGAAATCCTGCTAGGTTTACTAATTTGGGGGGGTCTCAATTTTTTAAAAATTCTAAGTTCTACTTAATTTCTTCTATACCTACAATTTCACCTGGGAGCTTCACAGAACCAGGAAACAAGTGTGTTTATTGTCTATCCATCTCCACCTCTACTTACCAAAACAAAAGAAGCTAAATAGTTCACTGATACAATGGAAGAAGGAAGACCTCTCAGATGTCAAGACAAACCTGGGTAGCTTTCCTGGGTTTGTAAAATGTGAGGGTAGCTGTGTTGCAATGCATCTCAAGGGTTAACAAGTGAAAGGGATCTCGGTAAATCTGCTTGGCTCCTAAAATCTTCATTCCCTCCCTGGGCATTGTCTGATGTATGAAGTAATAAACAGCTGCTTGGATTACTGGCACCATTTAGGAGGTACAATCCGCAGTGGGAGGCCCATTCTCTCCTTCACCTGTGGGGCCACATTGTACCTATCCTCTGACTCTCTGGACTCCTGACTTGACTGGTGGGTTTTACTTCATATTATAAACTTGCCACCCTCCCTCCCAGCACTCTTTAAGCCCCCTTAAATTGAATATCTATAGAAAATGCCCTTCTCTGCCACCACCTTAGAAAATGTACAGGCTCGCAAGCACACAGACATACACACACTTTATACAAATATAACTCATATACTTTATACATACACAGCACATAATACATAAACAACAAAAATATTTTTACAGTTCCTCTGAATAGAAAGTGAAGTTATTGTTCAATTCCATGGGTAGAAATATTTACCTCCTGAGTCCTTCTTTCCATTGACAAACGAAAATAATATATCAGAATCAGCCAGTAGATATTTTCAAAGCAGGCAACTTCTGTGTGAAAATTCACCTCTATCATGCTTAACTTTTATTTGATTTAAAAATCATAGCCACTGAAGCCACTTTTGTTGATAAATCTGTTTATTGACTGTGTCGTGGTAGAAAAAAACAACACTGTTCTATTTTCTAATCCTGAAATTCTAAAACAATCAATTAAACTTCTCTCAGAATCAATTTTCCTAATTGCAAACAGGAGCTAAACATTTTATTTTCTAGTGCTGCTTAATAATAGGAGTTATTGAGGCACTGGAGTTTGAGTCAGATACATGGTTTTAGTCTTAATTCTGTCATTAACTAATTAGTTAGCATTGATTAAGTTATTTCCTCTCTCTGGGCCTCAGTTACCAATCAATCTGTGGATACATACATAGTAGTCTGATACTTATCAGACTAGACATTTTATAATCTGTATCCTTTGAGAAAAAAGCTATGCAATCATTCTGACATACAAAAAGGCATAAATAATAAGATCATAAACAACCATATACTTAAAAACATATACTCAACTGTTATAAATACAGTTGAAACCTCCTGTACACCTTCACCAAATTCATTTCCCAGCTTCCATCCCAAAGTTACCTCTATATGTGTAGTGTTTATCATTCCTAAGCATTTCTTTGTCCTTTACTACATATGTATGAATCCTAAACCATATATATTATACCCTTTAAGGTTATTAAACTTTCTATGGATCATAGTAAACTGGTAAATTCCTCAACAACTTGCTGTTTCCCTTTTGGCATATTTGTGAGACCCATCCAAGAGCATATATTACTTATAATTGATTCATCTCTCGCTGATATTTCTATTATGTTTGGTGGTCATACCTCAATTTATACACTCAGCTATTGATTACATTTTATTTTTCTGGTTATTTGTTAAAACTCGCAATGCTACTATGGTCATTGTTGTAAGAGCCTCCTTAATCTGCTGGATATACATTTAGAAATGGAATTGCTCAGACCTAACTTACACATCTCCAATCTAGCAGATAATAACACTGCTCTCTAACTCAGCTAAATCCCTATTTCTCCATCAGTGAAAAGAAGCCCTGTTGCTCCATATCCTCACTAGCACTTGTTATTGTTGGACTATTTAGATTTTTCCCAGTATGAGGGCTGAGAAATGGTATTTCTTTGTGACTTTAATTTGCATTTCCCTGATTTCCAGTGAAGTTGAGCATTTTTTTATGTGTTTTTTGGCCATTCGTGTTTCCTCTTCTGTGAATTGCCTTTTCATATCTTTTTCTATTTTTCTACTTGGTTGTTTTCTTTTTCATTTTGATTTGTAGCTTGAAAAATCTATTTTGAATACTAATCTTTGTTAATTTTTTGCATTCCAAATAACTTCCCCCAGACTGTCTCAGTCTTTTCATATTTTGTGTCTCTTGCTACCAGACATTTTCAGTTTTCACAGTCAAATTTATTAATCATTTTCTTGAGCCTTTTGCTTTGTTTCTCTTAAGAAATCCTTTTCTTCACCCCAAAATTCTAAAATTTTCTATTTTCTTTTAATCTAAATGATTTAAATATTTTCTTTTCTTTTTCTCTCTTATTTTTCCTTATTTGGAATGCCAAACTTGTCATCTGTAAAGTTTATATATGTGTGTGAGTCAATTCTTTGCCTCCTTATTTGTATACTATTGGCTATTTTTCTGTTTTTGCCTCGTATGTCTATACAACAGGAAAAATGCACCCATTAGGTTTTTCTTAAAAAAATTTTTTCTTACCTCTTTTGGGTTCTGGTTTTTTTTATGAATTTTTAGATTCATCCTGTTAAACACCAATCAAATCCTCTCAAAATTTTTATTAGAATTGTGTTATTTTATAGATAGAATTGGTAAAAATAATTGACATTCTTATTATATTAATTATTTTTCTTTATGAAGATAGAATACGTCTCTATTAATTTTAAGTTGTGCATAAGTATTCATTTTCTAAGATATCTTTTAGTAAAATATTATACTTTCTTCCAGGTAGTTTATCTGATCTTATGATTAATAGATTCCTAGGTACTTTATACATTTTGTTGTTAATGTGAATCATATATTTTGAAGTTTATATTTTCAAAATGTTTTTTCAGGAATTATTTTTGTAGCTTATGTACCTAGCAAATTTGATACATATGTCATAATTATATTCCATTTTTCAATTTCTAATATTTATTTGTGCCTTTTATTTTTCCTCAAAAAAAATCTTCAGATTTGATAATTTTATTAGTCTCTTTAAAGAATCATGCCCTGACCGGTTTGGCTCAGTGGATAGAGCGTTGGCCTGCAGACTCAAGGATCCCGGGTTCGATTCCAGTCAAGGGCATGTACCTTGGTTGCGGGCACATCTCCAGTGGGGAGTGTGCAGGAGGCAGCTGATCGATGTTTCTCTCTCATCGATGTTTCTAACTGCCTATCCCTCTCCATTCCTCTTTGTAAAAAATCAATAAAATATATTTAAAAAAATAAAATAAAATAAAAAAATAAAGAATCAACTTAGGCTTTTTATTTATCTATGATGTATTATTTATTTATTTATTTATTTACATTTAGGCTTTTTATTCATTTATGTTGTATTTTTTCTATTTCATTAATTTCATTCTTATTTTTATTACTATATTTTTCTAGCATCTTCAAGTCTATTTTATTTACTTTAATTTCTTTGCTTCAATTTTTATGTCACTAATTTTAGCTAGTCTTCATTTCAAATATTTGCTTTGATAGAAATGTATTATCTAAAAATTACTAGCTGTATATGTAATAATTTATTATTATTTAATCATAAGTATGTTATGTAAGTAAACATATTTACAAAATAATATCTTGTGTTGAATAGTTTGAGAATGTGCCTTTTCTTTTTCTGGATATGTCCATTTGATAAGCATGTTCGTTGTTATTTAAATCTTCTTTATGAATTTTATTTGTGTTTTATTATTGGGAGGTGTATATTAAAATTATCCCCTAAATAATTTTTAAATTTTTTCTTACAGTTCTAATAGGTTTTACTCGTAAATATTTACTATATATTAGCTAGATCCTAGTTTAAAATTATTACATTTCTTAGTGAGGTTGAACGATTTGTGATGATGCAATAACCCTTTTAATACTCGTTCGTTTTTTCACTAACAACTGTTTCCTTACAATAATGTAGTCACTTCAGTTTTTATTTGTTAGTATTTGTCTGGTTTATCACTATCCTTTTACTACCACCCTTTCTTCATTCTTTAGTTTTAGATGTAGCTCAGGCTTATAGATAGACCTGATGTATTCACTCTAATGATCTCTCTCTCATAATTGAGAAATTAAGTCCATTTATACTTACAGAGATTGTTGAAATTTTGGCATTAATTTCTACTGTCTCATATCTAGCTAATTTTTTCCTCTGTTTTTCTTTACCTTTCCTCACATATTTTTGTTGATCAGTTGTCTAACCTGGCTTATACAGTGACACACTCTTTCAACAGCCACCTTGTACCTTAAACCTCCAAAAAACACTGTCATTGCTGGTTGCTTTTATGCTAAATATCTCCACATGGTAGGTATACTAGTGGAGATGTGTTTTCAGTGAAATATTTTATATTATTTTAGCTTTTTAATTTGTATTCTTTCGGTGGAATTTCTTCAAGCTAAATATATCCTTTTTTGGACAAACTATGTGTAGAGTCAGATGTATTTTTTTAGTTTATTTGTATATTAAGGAAAGAAACACTCTTGGTTCCATTACCTTGCTCTGAGTTATCAATAGCTTAAATTAAATTATTTTCAATGTGTAAGTAAAGCCAATTTCATTATTTTAAGTGGTACTTAATATGGATCTAAGTGTTCAATCATTTATTATCTTAAGGCATTAGATAAAAGTGCTTAAAAATGTAAGGGAAGACTATGTAAGAGAGCACCTTTAAAATATCTAGTCCAATAACTAATTTTATTTCTTAACAGCTAGATAAAAATTAGCTTTACTTTAAATAAATGCATTAAAAATGTCCTACTTATCTAATTATAGTCTAATTATTCTGTAATTAGAATTTTAGGTGAATGCAGAAAGAAACAAAGAATTTTTTTAAAAATAATGATTTAGTCCATTTAGCTCCTGATGCAGACCTTCCATTTGAGAGCCCTTGAGATTCTTACAAGGAATGAGTGAGCTTTTTCCTGCCCTGGACTAGGTTAGGGTACAACTTATACTACATATTTCTCCAAATAAAACTGTTTACCTCTGTACCAAGGTCATGATTAGAAACTCTATATGCCTACCAAATTTGAGCTCAGTTTTACAATTGTAGGATGTAAAATCCAAAGCACTTAATTCCATGATACTTTGTAGGTAAATCTGCACAGATGGAACTTATACTAGCTTTTTTAGAAATCCTGTTTTTAATGGCAAACAAAAGCATTGCATTCAGTTAGTCTACTAATACACCAGATTGCTAACCCATCTAGATGATTACCTGCATGTACAATAAGAGTATGTCAAAGGAAAGCCATATGTTTTTCAGACAGAACATTCATTCATTCCCTTGGAAACATGTAGATCATAGTTTTTGTTATGCTATAATGGCTATGATATATCCATAAATTATAATAAATAGCAACAAAAATATATAAATAGCTGGGCATAAATTATATATTATTATATAAAATATTTATATGTATAATAACTAATAGTTATATGTATATTATTACTAATATAATTATTTATATGTATACATAATAACTATTATTACATATTTACATAAAATACTTACTATCACTTATTGGGTAGGTGGTATATGTCAGGAATATTCCTTCAAGTGTATTCTCATTTTATACGAGTAAACTGAGTCTGTAAGTTTAAAAGGATTAATAAATTGCCCAAGGTAACATCATTAGTTAATAGCAGAGCTAAAATGTAATACTGCTTCCACAGTGGGTACTTTTCCACAAAAATACAGTCTGGTTTCCCAACTATTTGATAAACCTCTATGGTAAAATTTCATATTTTATATTTTGTTTACACGGAATTTCAGTACTTTTGGTAAATATACTAATCCTATCCCAAATGGCTGGAAAGAAAAATACCACTATTGTTATTGTTATTTTTGTTCCAGAAACTGGTGGCTCAGGTTTTCTGGGAGATTATATATTAAACAACTGCTAGAAAGAAATGTAAACCTGCCTCCTAGCAGAAAAAATCTTAAGCCGGGAGTCCCATCTGGTGCAACAGCCAACACTGGCTATGGCCAATCCATGATCAGTTTTCTCTTTTCACCTGATCATACCAATAGCAGAAAGTACATAGTTTTTATTTTTTTTATTTATTTATTTATTTTTAATAGATTTTTTTATTGATTTTCCACAGAGAGGAAGAGAGAGAGACAGAGAGTTAGAAACGTCGATGAGAGAGAAACATCGATCAGCTGCCTCCTGCACATCTCCCACTGGGGATGTGCCCGCAACCCAGGTACATGCCCTTGACCGGAATCGAACCTGGGACCTTTCAGTCCGCAGGCCGACGCTCTATCCACTGAGCCAAACGGGTTTCGGCAAGTACATAGTTTTTAGATATGGAAGGGGTCACTCCTTGAGCCCCAGGCCATGAGTCAGGAGTACCGGAAGCCAATTCTAGAACTTCTTTCCCCTTGAGAAGTGGTTGGACTCAGTCAAGTCTTATGGATGGAACCTCCAGAAAGTCTTTGCTTTTCTACCGTGGATGTCATTTCCTGACATGTTGCAGTCATATTACGGGTGTGCAGATGGCAACATTCTAAGAAGGCTGCACAGAAGGTGGAGAGAACCCTTAAAGCTGCTTGATAAAATTGCTTAATCTTCCTCAGCTCAGTTTTCAGATAAACAGGTCAAAAATGGTGATGCCTAATTATTTTAAATGGATCAATACCATATGCACATAGGAAGTGATAGCCTTGCATATTTAAAGAACTTCAAAATGCTTATTTTGTATGCTTACTTTTCTTTATTCATTCAACATTTTAAACAAAAGAGCACTAAAATTAATCAAGAGTTGTTTGTGCCCATGTTAGAATATTAGGATTAAAAGCAAAACTTTGCATTCACTCTTCTACCTTGGAGCTTTCTAAATATGTCCCTCTAGGGCAGTGATGGCGAACCTATGACACGCGTGTCAGAGGTGACACGTGAACTCATTTTTTTTGGTTGATTTTTCTTTGTTAAATGGCATTTATATATATAAAATAAATATCAAAAATATAAGTCTTTGTTTAACTATGGTTGCAAAGATCAAAAAATTTCTATATGTGACACGGCACCAGAGTTAAGTTAGGGTTTTTCAAAATGCTGACACGCCGAGCTTAAAAGGTTCGCCATCACTGCTCTAGGGCCTCAATATATAAAATAAGGTTATTTTTATGCATAATGTCTCCTTTCTGCCTGCTTACATTCATGACAAGGCAAATGTCATTTGTCCCTTTCCTCCAATACCAACTTGGCCCTCTCTACCTGGGGGCTGGCGAGGGTGGAGGAACAAGCATTAGAAGTAGGGAGAATAACTGGATAATAAGTAAAGAACCAAGGATATTTTTAAGACCTAGGGATTGGGGTAAAGGAAATACATTTTAATATGCAGATAACTCTTTAAATCCATTTTTTAAAATATCATTAATCTTGTGGCTTAGTCCAGAAGGAGCAAAGAAGGTAATCAGCATAATAGGCTTTATTTTAACCTTTGGACACAGAGGGCTTCTACCAAAGCCAGCACCGTGGGGAAAGGGCTCTGGCGTTCTTTCTCATGAAGGAAAGATAAAGACATAATGAAACTACCTCCAATTCTGAAACACGTTTGAATAAAGATGCTGTGAAATGCACATTGTCATTTCGAGTGTCTCCGCACTCAGAGAAAAGGGTTTGTCAGATGGAAAATGAGGCTCCTGCCAGGTGAATGTATTACTTATGAAGTCCTTCGCCTTTTCTATCACACTGCATGCTGCATCAGAAGTTAGAAGGACAGCTGCTGACCACGCCAAAAGGTTTTCCATTTTCAAAGAAAAAGGATTATTTTAAGAATTCAATTTTCTCTAACAGAAAACAGTCTACCTACAAAATGGAGTAAGATGATTTGATTAACATCTAACTATACCTTGGCCACTAATGGATCCAGTGTTTGTTAACCAGAGTTAAATTCAGAAAATGCTGCTGCCAGATTAAACCTCCCTAAAGGAGCAGAAAGAAAATATATGTGTGTAATCCATTTATACCAAGAGAAATGACCTGGGGCAGTAATGTTATTTTCTATTAAGGGAATCAGGAAAGTGGATGGAAACCAGTTAGACAGTAATTTAATATAAGCACAACACAGAACTCAGAAAGGAACAAATTTATTCCTTTACTGAAGAATAGTCAAATGGTATCTTGTATTTGATCTGAGAAAATAACTTTCAAAGCCTAGATTGTAGTTATCTTATGAATATTACTGCAAAGGTCACTGAGAAGTACTTTGCAAAATCAATGTAAAGGACATACTTCCTCTTTAGTGATTAGAAAAGATGTTAGAAAGCCATCATCTTAACTTTCATTTTTACATTAAAAAAAAGCAACTAAATAAGGCTAGCGAGTTTTACTACGAATCAAATATCTGTACAATGCAGTCATAAACATGAGATCCCGGGATAGAAAGTCTCCAAAATGACTTTTTAGATGTTTACATTACATGTTTATATTTAAAGTTTCTTATCAGCAATCATGTGTCATAAATTTGATGATTCAGAAACAACACCTATATCCACTTCTATATAAAAGTCTGTGTGTGTGCATGTGAGTTCAACGTTCCCAGGTCCTTCCGGACCTCCAGGCTATGCAGTGGAGTTCCAAGCTCAAGCGGCAGTTCTCTGCGCCCCTGCCCTGTGTTCTTCACTTGCAGCTCAGCATGGGGCGAAAGGCCTGGCAAGCAATAACAGCAGCGAGGACCAGGGAGTAAAACTGACAGAAAACCGGCTAAGTTCTAGTTAAAGAAATATTACAGCACTGCTTACAGGTATTCAAATACCCCAAAAGCTCCAAATACTCCCTTATTGAGACCTTATTGTGAGGAAAGTATGATGTTCTTTCAAACACTTATATTCATATTGTTTCCATTTGCAAACAAAGTATTATAAAAGTATACTTTTCAAATTTTATATGTGTGTGTGTATTTTTATTGATTTCAGAGAGGAAGGGAGAGGGAGAGAGAGATAGAAACAATGATAAAAGAGAATCATTAATCAGCTGCCTCCTGCACACCCTCTACTGAAGATCGAGCCTGAAACCTGGGCATGTGCCCTTGACCGGAATTTAACCCAGGACCCTTCAGTCCCCAGGCCAACGCTCTATCCACTGAGCTAAACCAACTAGAGCTAAAAGTACACATTTAATAATGGCTTTTAAAAAGAAACATTCAATATCCACTTTTAAGCAATAAAAATATTTGTCTAATAACTACATTGCATCTGTCTAGTGACTGAATGTCTTCCTCAGTATCAGAATGAGAGTCTGGGTACAAGCCCTCTTCACATCTAGAGAACAAAGGCAAGGATGTGGAAAAAAGGAGCCCCTGTGCACTGTTGGTGGATGCAGACTGATGCAGCCGCTGTGGAAAGCAGTATGGAATTACCTCAAAATATTAAAAATGGAACTACCTATGATCCAGCGTTTCCACTTCTAGGAATTTATACGAAGAAACCAGACACACTAATAGGAAAGAATATATGCACCCCTATGTTCATTGCTGTATGTGACAATAGCCAAGATTTGGAAGTAGCCCAAGTGTCCATCACAGATGACTGGATAAAAAGCTGTGGTACATTTACATAATGGAATACTACTCAGCCATAAAAAAGGAAATCTTACCCTTCACAGCAGCATAGAGGGACCTGGAGAGTATTATGCTAAGTGAAATAAACCAGTCAGAGAAAGACAAGTACTGTATTATTTTACTCATATGTGGACTCTAATGAACAAAATGAACTAACAAACAAAATAGAGACAGACACATAGATAGAGAGCAGACTGTCAGCTGTTGGGGGAGGGAGTTGAAGAACTGAATGGGGTGGTGAGGAAGAACTCACAGACACAGACAGCTCTGTGGTAATTCCAGGGGAGAAGGATGGGTGCGGGGAGATGGAGAAGGGTGTAGGGAGGATAAATGGTGATGGAAGGAGATCTGACTTGGAGTGGTGAACACACAACGCAATGTACAGATGATATGTTGTAGAATTATGCATCATCTGAAACTGTATAATCTTATTAACCTGTATAATTTATTTATTCCAATAAATTCAATAAAAAGAAAAAAATATCAACAAAAAGAAAGAAAAATTAAAGCAAGGTAAGAAGGCCATAATGAAGTGTATATTTGACATTTCTATTGATAGTTAAGGAAGATTCCATAGTTAAACTACCATCTGAATTGAGACCTAAATGCACAGAAACCCATCTGGGGAAGAGTATTCTAGGAGGGTAATCAGCAGGTCCAGGTTCCTGAGGGAGTAGTGCCATTGACCCCTTTGAAGAATGGTAGGAAGGCCAGTCTGCCTAGAGTTCAAGGAGCAAGGAGGTCAGTGGAAGAGAAGGGGTAAAGTGTTAAGTAAGGGCATAGAGTTGGAATGAGGAGCCAGTCTTTTTCTAGAGCGTTGTAAAGAGTTTATTTTATTCTGAATTAGGTTGGAAGTTATTAGAGAATTTTCAAGATGACTTAGTATGATATAATTGGGGAATCTGGAGAACGACATGATCTGACGTGTTTTAAAAGGATCAGTCAGCCCTGGCAGTGTGTGGCTTAGTGGTTGAGCATCAACCTAAGAACCAGGAGGTCATGGTTCAATTCCCAGTCAGGGCACATGCCTGGATTTCGGGCTCAATCCCCAGTGGGGGGGCATGCAGGGGGCAGTTGATAGATGATTCTCTCTCATCGTTGATGTTTCTATCTCTCTCTTACTCTCCTTTTCTCTCTAGGAAATCAATAAAAATACATTTTTTAAAAAAGTATCAGCCAGGCTGCTGTACAGAGGACAGGTTACAGGGCATCAGTGTAGAAAAGGGGAAGCTGGTTGGGAAGGTTATCTGATAGCTATGCTAGGGCAATCGTGGTCGAAGTGGTGAGAAGTTGTTAGATTCTAGATAAGGAATTTAAAAAAATGGAGAGCATTGGGTAAAGACTGTGTCAGAATAAGTTTGGAGATCTGTGCAAAAGGGAAAAACATTTCTGGAAAATGCAACTCTCAGGCATAATCAAACAATGCTATCTGATTTGTAACACAATCTGAGATGTGTGAGGTTGTATACAATTTTTGTGAAAATATGATGCATAAGAAATCATAATATTAAAAAAAGACATCTAACAGATAAAACTGTTCTGAGTTGAATAAGGTGGGCTCCAAAAATAGTAAGCCTCCAGTGTCATCATTAACACTTGCCAGGCAGAGACCACGTGTGCCCATCCACAAGGATTGTGTCAGAGGGCTTCCCTGTATCATAGGCAAGAGATGACACTGCTCGCAGTTAAGCCTTCTTATGATTTTTCATCCCAATCGAGAAAAAGAAGACATAACTTCACAATGGAAAAACTTCAAAGAAATGAAAGCTCAATCTTATTTTTATATAATCCTTGTTTCAAAATAGTCTCCATATCATAAACTCAGTGAACTATATGTCATTTCCCTCTATTGATGCATGAATGCACCCACAGTAGATGGTACATACAGAACTAGGGTCAACAAATGGAGAATGGTTTCATTGTCTCCAGTAGCATTCCCTTATTGGAAACGGTCCCTTGGGAATTCATTACTGAACACAAGTCCCACCCCTTGAATCTGCAATTGCCCTCCCCCCTTTACACTGCGGCCTCCCTCGCTCAGGATTACCAGACAAGACATTGCCAGGGAACCCATTTGCTCTCCTCAGCTTTAGACCAACCCAGGTGATTAACCAGGTAAAACTCTTACTTCTCCTTTTGTATTTAATGCCATATAGAATAATATATATGCATTGTGATGCAAGAGGATTGCATGTTAATATGTTTCTGAAAATATAGTCATCATACTTTAGGCAAGAAATAAAGTTCTATAAGTAGATAAAAATGCCTATGATTAAATGTGCATAGAAACTTGAGATGCTTAGTGTTACTTTATGACATGGACTAAAATTTTATTCATCAAAAAATTGTGTCATGCTTTCTTGTGGAAATAGGAATTTTTAACCAAAATTGGTAATTGCAATGCTGTGTCATATAATTGTTTGGAAAGATGATTTCTGCTAAATAGGTCAGAGTGAAAATATTTGTTCATTTAAGGCAGATGATACTATTTGGGATTTGCATCTTCATTTTTGTTTCCATCTCCATTTTGTTATTGAATAATTAATTTCAGTACAGAAATTATAAGATTTTCATTGCTTTTTGAAGTAATGTTTATGGATGTGTATAGTTATTTTGATTAGAAGAGATCATGTATAGTGTTCTTTTAAACAGAATTTGATCAAAATTTATTAAATAAATCATTTACCTTTTCTGACAATTAGCTAATGCACCAAATAGATCCAAGCAACCCCAGAGAAGCATGTTATCAAGGTGATGTGGTCTAAAAGCATAGCCTTTTAAAAAGTAGAGATGCTTAATCAACAATGTTATCAATGAAATGAACAGTGGCCTTGAGGCTGAGAGTTAATTGAATGAACAGACAGCATGTTTTTTCTTACAACAACCTATAACACTAATGGACAAGCTAATTTTTTTTCTTCCCTAAAGTAATTGCACAGTCATCCTTAATTTAAAATCACTTGCATTTGCTCAGTTGGCTGTTTTCAAACAGGGCAAAGGTCTTGTACTGGGGAGACTTAAACTGTCAGCATGATGTACAGTGTGGGATCTTTTAGCATAAGTAATTAAAGTTTACTGTGCTTAGTTTTTATGTTATGGTGAATATGTTATCCATTATAGTTTGCAAAAAAGGTAATATTACTATAAACTAGTCTTGTAAAACCCTAATAGTGATTTTATTATTTTTCTGTGACTTCTGTTTCGATATCATGTAGGGTATTCTGATAAAATAGTAAAGAAAAAAATTAGTGATTCTCATTAAGCAAACTGTCTGGATTGGTGAATTGTAGATATTAATTACTCTTCTAATATTGCCAAGACCCATAAACCAATGAACAATGTTAAAAACATTGCATAGAAATGAGTGACAGTGAAACTCAGCATCCTAATGCCTGGATGAGAAAAACCAAGACCATATTTCCATTAGTGTCTCTAATATAAGAATGAATTACCACAAATTAAGCATTAGTATTCATGTTCTTCGTGTTTCTCACTACAATTTGCAGAGTAAGATAATTGTTTAAATTTTATTAAACAAAACTGTTCATTCTTTGAACAATTTAATGTATTCATTATCAAACTTAATTATCTTAAAAGTTAGCATGTTCACTTTATGTTATATTAACAGGAGTGTTATCAAAGGTATTGCCACCTAAAAACCTAAAGAAATCTTAATTTCTTGTATCCTAAATTAAGTCTACAACCTAACAAAAATATATGTAGAAACTGTCTGATGACAAATAGAAAACTATGTAAACTGTGGATGCTTTTATCTAAACAAATTTTAAATATAAGGGAGAAGACAAAGTCCTTCCCCCAAAAGCTTCATAGAATTGGAAAGTATAAAAAGCCAAAATTCTGGGAAAATAATAGGAATTTAAAAAGTTCATTGTATTTTATTTTTGTTGTTTATGCAGTATCCTGGAGATGCCTTTATTTTGTCATAACTTTTTAAAAAATATATGAAGAATTTTGAACATATACATAAGCAACAGTGTAATGAACTTCTAGGTACCCAGGGCCAAGCATTAACAATGAACACATATGACTAATATGTGGAATCTAATGAACAAAATAAACTGATAAACAAAATAGATCCAGAGACATAGAAGTATGGGACAGACTGTTGAAATTTCAGAGGAAATGGGGGTGGCGGGGCGTGGAAAGAGATTAACCAAGAGTTTATATTGGTACTAGAGGCCTGGTGAACAAAATTCGTGCACTCAGGCGGGGAGGGGAGAATTCCTCAGCCCAGCCTGCACCCTCACACAGTCAGGGGGCCCTCAGGGGATGTCTAACTGACAGCTTAGGCCCACATGAGGAGCAGGCCTAAGCCGGCAGTCAGACATCTTTAGCGCTGCCACAGAGACAGGAGAGGTTCCCACCACTGCCGCTGCGCTTACCAGCCATTAACCCGGCTTCTGGCTGATCGGCGCTCCCCCTGTGAGAGTGCACTGACCATCAGGGGGAAACTCCTGCGCTGAGTGGGATTGGGCCAAAACCAGCTTTCTGACATCCCCCGAGGGGTCCTGGATTGCGAGAGGGTGCAGGCCATGCTGAGGGACCCCACCAGTGCACGATCGAGGCCAGGGAGGGACCGTGAGAGGGCTCTAGGGTGTGTCCGGCCCACCTTGCTCAGTTCCAATTGGCCGGACCCCAGCAGCAAGCTAACCTGCCGGTCAGAGTGTCTTCCCCCTGGTGGTCAGTGCATATCATAGCAAACAGTTGAGCGGCCTCAAGCATATCATTAGCATTTTACGGGTTGGTTGGTTGAACGAATGACTGGACAACCAGACACTTAGTATATTAGACTTTTATTATATAGGATATGCATGACCCATAGACACAGACAATAGGGTGATGAAGGCTTGGGGTGGGGGCAGGCTAGAAGAAGTCAATGTTGTGGGGGGAGAGGGACATATATAATACTTTCAACAATAAAGATTGCAAAAAATGAACACATATGGCCAATCCTATTTCATGCATAGCCCCTTCCATTTGTCCTAGTTCCCATGTTAACTTGAAGTAAATCCTAGAGGTTATATCACTTTATTTATAGATATTTCAGTATGCCTTTCTAAAAGTATAAGCTTCCTTAATACACTACACTGCCATTAATCACAGTTTAAAAAATAAACATCCTTAAAATCATCAAATAAATAGTAAATGTATAATTGTTTTGTAGGCTCCTACATGTCATTTTTTAACAATTTATTTAAATCAGGATCTATATAAAGCAATTGATTGATTTTTTTGGATTATTTTTAATCTATAATTTTTCCTTCTCCTTTAATCTCTCCTTCTCCCCCACCCCCTTCACTTTGTTGAAAAGAACCTGTATTTTTGTCTTGTAGAATTTCCCATAATCTTGCTGATTGCAGTCCCATGGCGTAGTGGAAGACATGGTATTTGGGTCTAGGGAATTGCTCTGGTTCAGGTTCTATTTCTTGGCCAGGAACTTCAGAGCAGGCCTGAGTTCTCCCATCAGCAGGTACTTAACTTGTGGCCGTTTTTCTTTTTATGATGTCAGCAGCCATTGGTGCTCAATGCCATATATATATATTTTGAAATGTAAAAACATAGAGTTAATTTTGAAAATAGTGGACACATTAAACATTCTTGTGGAAAAAAACAACAACCCAAAATGAAACGTGAATATTACTTCTAGGTTACTCGACTAGCAAAATCACTAAAGAGGTGTTGTTGTTGCTTTTCCTTATATATGATGCAGTTTCTAGAACATAAAATTATATATAGTGAAATTTAAATGTCTCAGATTTCTTAGAAAATGCACACTCCTTTCATCCCTCTATTCCCTTTCTCTATTTTCTTGTTCATTTGCCCTGTTACTCTAGTTCTTCACTGAATACTTAGCCAAGTTATCCACGCTGCCATCTCACATACTAGGTTTATATTGTTAGCCTGATTATTTTAACAAGTACTTCCTTTGAGTATTAACTCGATTATAGCAATTATGTTTCCAGGAATCAAAAATAGGGCACATAACCTGAAAAATAATATTTGCCCCATTTCTGGCAATCTGAGAAATATGGCTTAAATGCTAAAATGTCAGCATTTCTTTATAAGTTCTATTATTTATGGGATCCCATGAACAGAATATTTTAAGTAATAATTTTCTTAGACAGGAACTTATGTATTAAAGTATAAAATATCATCTGCTTAGTGGCAGATGGGAAATTTGAGCTCAAGAGCTAGTCCAGCCCAGCTGGCGTGGCTTAGTGATTGAGTATTGACCTATGAACCAGGTCACGGTTTGATTGCCGGTCAGGGCACATGCCCAGGTTGCGGGCTCAGTCCCCAGTGTGGGACTTACAGGAGGCAGCTGATCAATGATTCTCTCTCATCATTGATGTTTCTATCTCTCTCCCTCTTCCTTTCTCTCTGAAATCAAATATATATATAAAAGAGCTAGTAAAAAACCTGATTGCTGGAATGAAAATATGAGAAGCCAGACCTAGAGCAAGGCTCACCTGTTGGTGGATGGCTGAGCATTATATGAGAACTGCTTGATGCTGCCACACCTATAATAATTTTAAATGGGACAAGGGTATGCCTTCAGAGGGCTTTCTTTAACTTTATGAGACATTAAATGAAAGTAGGGACTGATTTTTAAAAATGTGTGAGACCCCAAATACTAATAAATGAATATGTATATGTTAGGAAGCATTGACCAAGCAAAAATAAAACACGACTTAAATTGGGGAAATATCCATGATGATTTTATGAGTATTATATATAAAATGAGTGTATTCCATTTGGGATAGTTATTAAATGAATTTACACTATAAACAGGCAAATCTATACAAATAAATGTCCTGTTCAGTTGATGCTCATAAAGGTATAGGTGTATACAATATAAAAATAAAATTAATGAGAATAAACTTACTTTTGAATGCTGTTTATGGAAATTTCATTATTTCATGCTAAAATAAGTTTACTTTAAATAAAGTAAGAATTCTTCTACCTAAGATTTGGAAAGGCATAAGTACAAAGGGAACCTCTATTAAGAACAGAAGTAATCCTGTACAGGAATAATATGGCATATTTTTATATTGCCACTTTTCCCTTATTTTAAATATTTCTATACTAATTTCTGCCTGGAGTAAAGATGACTGACTGAGGCTTGTGCTAGTAATGACAGAAAATGCAAAATTTCTTTGATGTTAAGCTATTTTAAAGATACTCTAGTTGCAGCTAACTTTCCAGAGTTCGGATCAAGTGAATAACTATATGTTTCTTCTGGTGGAACTGTTGACTACTGGGCCTCATTGAGACATTTAAATTTCTTTACGTTTTAATTTCCCCTAGGAATTCCTTAACTCATTTCCTCTTACTTAGATTTTAGTTATGAAATTGCATACAACCTGTGCCTTAAGAGAGTTTATAAATTAAATGAAAGGTTATCAGAGAAACAGATATGTCTTCTCACAGTGCACTTACTTAAATAAAAACCCATAGAGAAATAATGGAGAGAGACATAATTTGGGGAGCCCTTTATAGTCTGAATTTTTGGCACAACTCCTAAAAGATGAGAAGCATGTTTTCCATTGCCTTGTAATGAAAAGATTTAGGGTTCCTGAGATCCTGCCATCTGTGTCAATTTCTCCAAGTAATAAAGCGGGATAGTGCCTCTACATCAGGCAAGACTCGTTTGAGAACGGTGCACGTGGTGAGAATGCGAAACCTGAATCAGATTGTCCAATAGGTCCATACCTCTTACAAACTGATGCACACAGTAAGTTTGAGATTTGTTTTTCTTTCTCAACTCTACATTCTACTTGTTATTATAAGGACTTTTATAATTTCTTAGAATTGTCATGGCTATTCAGGATCTTTGCATTTTCCAATTTAGAATCAGCTTGGCAATTTCTACCAAAAAGGAAAGATTTTTTTATTGGGATTAAATTTATATGTAGATTTTTCTAGAATTGACATTACAATACTGAGTCTTCCAATCCGTAACTTGGTTGGTGTGTTACTGTTGCTGACTCTGACTCCTGCTGACCCTATGAATGAGTGATGTCCGCAATGTTTTGTTTCCAACGGCCTGCTCGGCTCCTGTAGACTCATGCCTAAGGGCTTCTTTGAAGGAGTCAATCTATCTCATAGTTGGTCTTTCTATTTTTCTGCTGCCTTCTATTTTTCCCAGCATCATTGTCTTTTCCAAAGCATCCTGACATCTCATGATGTGCCTGAAGCAGGAGAGCTTCAGTTTTGTCATTTTTGCCTCCAGGGACGTTCCAGGCTTAATTTGCTCTGGGACCCAGTTGGTCAACTTTCTGGTGATTCCGGATAGATGCAGAGCTCTTCTCCAACACATTCTCCAACACATTTAGAGAATGATTCATTCTCCAAAGGAATCATTTTTTTTTCCTATCAGCCTTCTTCATCATCCAACTTTCACATCCGTGCGTAGTAATCAGGAATACAAGGGTGTGGATGATCTCAGCTTTGGTATCTAAGGACACATCTTTGCTCTTGGTGATCTTTCCTAATTCTTCCATTGCTGCCTTTCTGAGTCTGCGCTTTCTCTTGATTTCTTGGCTGCAGTCTCCATTTGAATTGATGGCTGAGTCAAGGTAAGCAAAATCTTTTAACAATTTCAAAGTCTTCATTATCCATGTTGAAGTTGTGTATTTATTCGGTAGTCACAATTTTTGTCCTCTTGACGTTCAAACAGAGTCCTACTTTGGCACTTGGTATATGTGTCCATTTATTTAGGTCTTTGTTAATGTCTCTCTATAATGTTTTATCATTTTCTGGGTAAATGACTTTTACAATTTCTGTAGTTTATTTCAAGATATTTATGCATTATTGATTTATCCATTTTCCCGCCTTTTGCATTAATATTTGGTAATAAAATTCTAAAAGAAGTTTTAAGACACTCTCCATCTTTTTGTCATCTGAAATATTTTTACTAATATAAAAATGTTAGAAATAACCATCTAAGCCTAGCTTCTATTTTAGTGAAAACAATTAACAAAAATTTTTTCCATAGATCTTAATTTTTATATAGGTTTTGTTCAATTAAAATCACTTTTAATAATTTATTATTGATTTAGGACATTATCCATTTTATCTCAATGTACAGACCTATTGATATGAGATTGATATAATGAACTTTGTAATTCTTTAATCTCTCCTGCTATTGTGAATATCTCTGCTTATACTAGTAATTTTCTTTTCTTTCTTTTTGTCTTACTCACAGATGACAGGGCATTTTTTATTATTGATCTTTCTATAGAAACAGAATTTTTCAATAAGTATACTTGTTTGTTTTATAATTCACAATTTTTAAGTTTCATCTGTATCAACTTCTGCTCCTTTTTTTGGTCTTACTTTTTGGTATTTAACATTAAATATTTAGTTTGTTTTATTCAATTGTTAAGAAACAAATAAGGCTACAATTTTACTCCCAGTGCACACATAGATCATATTTCTGTTTATATTCTAAAAGAATCTCATATTTTTCAGAATAATTAAAATGTTAGTTTTGTTGTTATAATATCCCCATTAGCAAAAAATATTTAATTTTTTTAAAAAAATATAGCTTCTTCATGAAATAAAACAAAGTTGATTTAACAATATGTACTGAGGAGCTGACTTGGGATTGATTTGTCATCTTCTAAGGCCACTGCATGGACTGACATCTCTAATACTGATTATTAAAGCAAAGTAACAAAAGTAATAATGCAATAATAATAAATTTTACTTTGATACATTTAAAGAAAAATCCAGTGTATGCTAATGTAAATGTCTTAATATCAGCTTATAAATTGAAGTAAAGGAAAGCTAACTACTTTTGGATAACTTTACCGTGTTTTCTGGTTCATAAGAGATAGAATACTAAAGTAGTAGATTATTTCTAAAAGGGATATTGGGAATAATATATCAGTTACTCTTCTCTCTTATTTAGCTAAGAATGCATTCTTCAAAGAAAATACCGTATCTGTTGAGTGTGTCAATAATAAAAGTGACCAGAACAGAACCACTCTGAGTGGGCTCAGCAGAGATGGGGAAGGGGTAACTCGCCCCATCCTTTCCTCAGCCTGCTCTGCAAAGGCAGCCCCTGAAGAGTCTGGGCTCCCAGCGTGTGCCAAACATTACCCCTGAGTTTCAAAACGACATGAATGGGAAAAGAGTGAAATTGCGGCTGGATTTCACTTTCTCTATTATACCTCTCTGAATTATTTTATTTGACGTTTTAATAATTCTAATTATACTTAAAAGTTTGAACGGGCACTCCAAAAACTCCAGGAAAATAAATTTTGCTATTGGCAGAGAAAATTGAAGCTGACTAGGGTTTATTTAGGCCGAGGGCAGACCACTACCAGTGGCAAAGTAAAATTAGTAATCAGACTCTTGATATCTCTTTTTATACATAAACTTCTTTAACTCCCAATAATTTATGCAAGTCTGCATTCCACACAAAGGTGGTTAAATTTAGTTGTCCCTTGGCTCCCTTGTTCTGTATATGACGTAATTTCAAATCCTGCGTGTAGCAATTCAAATTAAAATAGATCAGAATGTGTCTACAAGTTTTGTTTTCTACCCAGTCCTTCTGTGCAGTTATGAAATGTATTTTGAGCAGGGACCTGCAAGAGGGCAAGATGTTGACTTTGAATAAAACTGTATTCATTAAATACATATACACATCATATATCATGATATAATTTGCTATCGCCTGGTCAATGCCTCTTATGTTTGTGCATGCTGCAATTCCACTCAAGCGTTTATCTTTCAACACAGACACACACACACACACACACACACACACACACACACACACACATATTCTTATCCTAATTTATATATATATATATATATATATATATATATATATATATAATAGAAGTTGCATATTTTAATTAAACAAAAAAAAGAGTAAAATATCTAAATTTATCAACATGTTGAGAAATATAGCCCAATAAATGGAATGGTGTTTCAGGCAAATTTTTACTAGTTTTAGCATGGTATTAAAACTCAGTTAAGTGGCCAAAATTAGCTGTCTCAACAAAAATCGGATGATTAATTGTCTTAAGAAATGGGAGAAACAGAACATCAGCTCCCCTGGGCCCCCAGCCTGCCAGCCACATTCACTTAGTGGACTTGCCAGCCTCCCTGATCATGTGAGCCAATTCCTTAGAATAAAACATTTTCTATTGATATACACATCTCACTGATCTCATTTTTCTGGTGAGCACTAACACAACATGTGATGATTTTTTTCTTTTTAAATGAATAAATATTCTAAACATTTCTTAGTTTTAATTTCTAATATGGTAAATATATAGAATCCACAAAATCTTTTGGGGGTTCTCAATTTTTAAGATTGTGAAGAGGTCCTAATACCAAAATGCTTTAAAAAATACTGGTTAAAAGCTACATTTAAAATAAAATGGCCTTTATTTAAAAATAAATTTTTAAGATAGAAGTGGGATAAATAGATGGTGCAGACACTTCTTATGTCATTACTCTAGTTTGAAAATTGTTCAATGCCAAGTATAAAAAATTAAAATATAAGCTGGAAATACAGCCATCTTTCATCTAAGTTTTCCTCCAGATACAGTGTGAATAATATGTTTCAGAATGTTAAAATAATATTAATAAATTTGATAAGAACTTTGACTCCAATGATGCAAGTGTAACCGTATTACTATTTATATGGCAAATAAAAGTCCAAATGGGCATATTGAGATGGAAAATCTAAATTATCCTTTTTAATGAAGAACAAGATGCCACCTTTGCTCTAATCTCTCCTTCAAACATTGAAACATTGAAAAGAGAAATGAGTGTACCTATATCATAAGAATTTAGAATTTAGAGTGCTAAAAGCATGCTTCTGGTCAAATATTTGCTGATGGAAAGAGATCTGACTCTGGGTGGGAAACACACAAAGCTATTGATGATGTAGTATAGAATTGTACACTTGAAACCTATATAATTTTATTAACCAACTAGCAGCCTGGTGCATGGATTCATGCACTGATGGGGTCCTTCAACCTGGCCTGCACCCTCTCGCAATCTGGGACCCTTCAGGGGATGTAGGGGTGCGCTAAGCGGCAGGCAGCCAGAGAGGAGCCAGAGCCTGGGCCAGACACCGCGCTGCTCCCACTCATCCTGGCCCTGCTGCACCTGCCGCCAGTAGCGCTGCTGGGGAGGTGAGCAAGGCTTGCACCAGGGCAGCTGTGCTTGCCAGCTGTGAGCCCAACAGCTGGCTCCCATCAGCTGAGTGGCACTCTTGCTGTGGGAGTGCACTGACCACTAGGGGGAAGCTTCTGTGTTGAACATCTGCCCCCTGGTGGTCAGTTCACGTCATAGTGACGGGTCAAAGGGTCAACTGGTGGAATGGTCAACCGGTCACTTAGGGTTGTACTATATATCACTGCAATAAATTTAATAAGAATAAATAAAAGCATGCTTCTGATCTGTACCCCACCTCCACACTGGGTACACAAGCATTTAACCAAATAGAAAAGTATATGATTCTAAAATAATTTACCTCTCTCAGGAGTGACATTACTAAGAAATTGGCAATGACAAATGTTTGGTAAGAAGAATTTCTTGAGCTTTGACTTCTTAGTACAACTGTGGTTTATGTGAAGTGTTCCATGTGATTATTTTTAGTTCCATGAAGCCAGGGTTTTGGAAAGAGCCTGCAGGTCCCTGGGAAAATTTATCAGGGAAGTACGACCTTCATTGGAAAGGCTCCCATATAAGGAGCATCTCTGTTCTTCATTCTGCCTCTTTTCTGCCTCACCTGCTCTCATTCAAAGCACAAGTCTTCCTGAAAACCCAGTGCTGCTCCTCTGCTAACCTCCTAAGGAGCAAAGGTATTATCTTGTCCATGAAAGTATCAGCTACGTTTAAGAAAGGCCACTAGAAATCTGATTATCAAGATGCTTGAGTAAGGTTGTGAGAGTTCCACCGACCGGAAGTAAGAGACCCTGGAGGGTGGCGGATGTTTCTTCAGGGTGTTGTGAGCCACAGCTCTGGGGCTT
Source organism: Myotis yumanensis (assembly GCF_028538775.1). NCBI lineage: Eukaryota > Metazoa > Chordata > Mammalia > Chiroptera > Vespertilionidae > Myotis > Myotis yumanensis. The sequence goes on from NW_027223754.1 coordinate 14,689,530, forward strand.
TGCCAGCAAAGGTTACCCCATTGTCCCCAAAGTGCCTCCAACCTCCCCAAACTACTGCTTCACGAGAACAAAGTAATGATGAAATAGAAGGCCATGTCGGAGAGGTTCCTAAAGCCTTCCCTTCCTCACAAAGAGCTGTTTTATGCTGAAGCTGTCGTCCAATAACTGACTATAAATGTGATAATATTAGAATTGATTTATTCATCATTAAGTCTCTCCACATGACTTTTATCACTCTCTTTTCAAAATAACATCTGTAAAGTGAACTATATGCTATAGGGATATTAAAATTGTTTAATTCATGGAACTATGAAACTCATCAGAGGTACTTCTAGAATATATAAGCATATATATTAAATGTAGGGATTGCATATGTCAGTGATTCTCAACCTCCCTAATGCTGCGACCCTTTAATACAGTTCCTCATGTTGTGGTGACCCCCAACCATAAAATTATTTTCGTTGCTACTTCATAAGTGTAATTTTGCTACTGTATGAATCATAATGTAAATATCTGATATGCAGGATGTATTTTCATTGTTCACGACCCACAGGTTGAGAACCGCTAGAAACTTCTAAATATCTTATCTTTCTAGATATTTAGAAGGGTAAAATTCCAGTGCCAAAAATGCAGTAATCATAGGTTTCCCACAAGATTGATTGAAAACATTTTATTTTAGTTGATTTATCATTTGAGAATCTATAGGGGGAAAAAAAGTGTTGTTCTATTTAAAAATCTTCTTTAAGGTACTGTGATACCAAAAACCACAGACAATTTTTGGCACAGTATTTATGATACATATTTTCACAATTAGTAATCTTTCTCTACTTGAATGTTTATGTTAAAACGTTATCTCTAATCGTTACCAGCACATCTTTCACACAGATTTCTTTAACCCAACAAGAGTCAATGCTTTTTTTTACTTAATTGCTTCTTTGATGATTGTGAAATACTTTTAAAGACTCCAATACTAAATGCAAATTTTAATATTTGATATCCATTTCATTCGTGGAAGGTATGTTCAAAATGCCAAAAGTAGGACATGTTGATGAATTTCACTTTATCAGAATTCCAAACACAGAACTGACTCTTGAGATGCTAAAAGATAATGTTAATCTGATTCTGTTTACCTAATTATTATTTCTATTTCCCAAGAAGCTATATTCAATGGTGTTGGTTTGATACCTAATATACTTCCATGAAAATGAAGACATTTATAATAGAACAGTCAGAAGAATTGTCATCTGACATCTAGAACACTACTCTTATTCAAAAAGGAACACGCTTGTGATTTTTATTAACAAAAAATGTTTAAGTAACTAAAACTGCCTTTTATTTGGGAAGAGGAGCAGGAAGTGTCTCTAACATGTCTTTCTTAGCCGTCTTAATGCTTGTGACCTTGCTGAGCAGTAATGACTACAATTCCACCAATGACCCCTGGCCATTCCAGCCAGATTCTCTAGATGTCTGAAGAGAAAAATAGTGTCTGGGATTCAGACGATCCCATTTTTTTTTTCACAACAAATATATATATATATATATATATATATATATATATATATATATATATACATATATATATATATATATATATGGAAAAGTTACAATAAAACAGGAACCAAAGATTGAGAGTCACCTTCAAGGTTGACTGAAAGGGATGGTGAAGTAAATTGTTAACATGTACATGCTGCATGTGAAATTTTAAAATAATATAAAATTAACCTGAAATTAGGCCATGGCTCCTACCTTGCTTGAAAACTTTCTGCAACTATCTCTATATTGCCAGTACAGTCCTTGAAAGTGATCAGAATACTGTTTTGAAAAGACAATAATATGAGAGGTACAGGCCCTGGATTTAGAAGAAAAGGAAAAGTACAACACACCATTAAAATGAAGGCTGTATAGAATAAGAAGACTTATGCAGAAAAACAGATAAAAACTAATGAGAAACACAGATTTGTGAAATTCTATCCGCATGCAAGCATGGAGATGAGAGTAGTGAGGGAGAATCTAATAGAATGTGTAGGTAGAAACAAGCAACAATTACAGAAAACTCATCTGAAATGAGCACAGAGCTGAGTAGGACGAGCTGAAAGACCTTGCACTGACCGAGGCAAAGGCCATAAAAGAGGCCCATACTTCAGAAGATCCTGAGGTTTATTGTCTGTTTAAATCAGCCAGTCCTATATTCAGGCTTCATGTATATTTTCATTCTAGTTTTATTACTATCTTGTGGTAAGAGGATCTTTGCATGAGTATTCCCTTAACTTCATGGCCTGCGCTTTGTCATATTATACAATCTTCACCTTGATGTACAGCTATGTTACCAGTATGAGCACACCCACATGGATGACGTTCTTTGCCCAAGGATGTGCACAACTGATTTCCTAATCAATTTTTACTGTTATCACTTCTGACTGTAACTAATAATAATATTTTTAAACAAGTTTTCAAATTAGGTTAGTACCATAGGAACCCACTAGACGTTACCAATTCTGTATCAGTCAGGAGGTGCTCCATTACACCCTAATAATAACGAAGTGGCTCAAAACAGCAGAGTTTTATTTCCTATCTGAGGCACGTGTCTATTGCTCTTTCACATTGGTCCAGTCCCAGCACCCAGACTGATAGGGCAGACACTCTCTAGAATTGGCAGGTTGGTGAATAGTGATACTTAAAGCTTCCACCTAGAAGTGATGCGCAACACTCCCACTCAACATTTCACTGATCAGTGCAAATCAGGTGGTCACACTCAGATTCAGGGGAGCAAAGAATTGCGATCCTGCCATGTGCCCAGAAAGAGAACTGGAAATATTTGATAACAAAACTAATGGCTGCCACGTGTTCCCAGGTGAATTGAAGCAGTTAAATTCCCTGATGCTCCTGAAGTTGTATGCCAATTATAATAACAACAAAGCAAACTAAAACAAAAAACTAAGGGATCCAGGCACTTGAAATTAGGGATGCCAGATTCCCTTTCCAAAACACCTCCTCTTAACCTGCTGTTAACAAAATTGATGATGGCTCTTGTTAAAAATCACAGCCAACTGGAACATAGATTGGGCGAGATTCAGTGAGGAATACTGCAGTGCAAATTTGGAAGAAATTTGAACAGCCTTGCTACCACGGACCATATCTTATTCATACACTGAAGCTAAATCCCTTAGCACAAATAAGAGAGAAATAGCACTCAGGATTGGAATATTTGGGGGGAGGGGTGTGTGTGAGGGTGTGACCCTGTTTCAAAAGCATGACTCAATAATATTTCTGGGATTAATTACAAACAACAGATTCAAATAGAATAGTTGGGAAGCTAACATGACCAAACCTGGTTAACAGAGATTAATCATTGCCAGGCCACTGAAAACAAAACAAAATCCTAAGGCTCGCAAAAAAGAAGCTGGTGGCTCAGGTAGCAGGGTCTTTGCTGAACAGCTGCTCGCAATACCTCTCTCAGGGGTGGGACTCAGGATACTGAATGAGAGAAAGCCCCTTGGTAAGAAGAACCTTGCCAACAAGATTGGCTAACCAAGATTCACTCCACAGTTTCAACAAATGTCTGCTCAGTTACCAATATATATTCCAGATGAATTAAAGAGCTAAAGTAATGTTTTAAAATGAGAATTTATAAAAACTGAGAAAAGTCTATTGGTCAATGTTTATTTGATTTTGGAGGGACAAGAACCCTTAAGGGAAAAACAAAACAAAACGGAAAAAAGCGATGAGTTATATAGTATATTAAAATACCAGAATGTTTGGCTACAAAAAAAAAATGAGGGAGATAGTAAAATATAAATTAAACAAAAGAAAAGTTGAGGGGAATTCCAACATTATAGCACAGAATCTGTGTCATTGACATATGAAAAGTTTTTGCAGTTTAATCAGAGGTCATAAATATCCCAACAGCAAAAAAGGCGGGGGTGGGAGGCTGCAGGCAGAACACTTGAATTAGGGGTCATTCCAAAAGTCCATAAATATGAGCCCTGTTGCCCACGTAGGTACTCTGTCATTGCTGGATCTCCCTGCTCTGTTGGCTTCTAACTGTTGGGTTGCCCAGGGGCATTATCCTTGGCCTCTGTTTTTTATTCAATAAGTGCTCCTAGGTGACCTCACCCAATCCTAAGGCTTTAATCCCCAATCTACCATCTGTCAAAGAATTAATATCTGATCTCTACCCCCAAACCTCAGATATTTATTTCTAACTGCTGATTCTAAGTCACCACAAAGTATCCAAAGGTACACTAAACTAAACAAGATCGAGCAGAACCCTGGATGTCTCCCCCCATTTCATACATCTAATCCTTCTCTAGTTCCCTCCATCTCAGGGTCTCATCACCGCCCCTTCCGAGTTGTCCAAGTCAGTAACTATTTATCACCATGAGTCCAAATCTCATAGCTTATATTCTATGCATTTTATGTTATTCCTCCAAAATCTATCCCAAATCTTTCAGGTCTTTTGAATTGCCCTGTGACCAACCAAGTTCAAGCCACCATCGCCTCTGGCTTAGATTCTCCCAGCGACTCTTCCTCCTTGCAATAAAATAATGGAGGTTCCCATTTATAAAAAGTATATCAGATTATTTCATTCTCTCTTTAATATCTTCCTAGGATTTCCCATCACACGTTTTAATAAAAACTTAGCTCCTTACCTTAACTTAGAAAACCCACGTGCTATGAGCTGCTTCTTTTTTCTCTAATTTCATGTCATGTAAATTTTATTTCCTCCATTATGCTCAGCCACACTGACCTTTGAACCCCTCAAAGGCACCCATTGAATTGCTGCCTGGGGGCTATAATGAAGTAAATACTGGCAATGTTTGTAAACAGCATTGAAGAGTATTAAACATTTTTATTTTATAATTCCTTTCTGGAAATATCGGCTTTGAAAGAAAGTATAAACAGATTTACTAGTATATGTATATGTAAGTGCTAAATGTAGCATTTTTATTATGTTCATAGAAAAGAAATAAGCCAAATATTCAATAGATGATGAAGTAAATAAGTTTATGGCACTTTTAAATTTTGAAAGTGTGCATGAAGCTATTTAAAATTAATGCAAAGTTGAAGGAAAGGAACACATGTAAATTGTAAGTCATTGGGGAGCAGTGCTCCTTGTTGGAAATATAGAGCCCACTTGGAGTATTTTAATCAGAAAAAAAGTGTATACTAAAAAATGCTTTGGTGCCCCCAGAGTCTGTTAGAAGGCTAGAAAACAAAATCCTAAAGCTAAATAGCCAAACCCATTGCCCAACCATAGTATTTGGGCCATTTTAGTGAAAATGCTAGGGCCTCTTCCTCAGCTTAAGATGCTCAGAACTGAACACCCATCACTGTCATGTCCAAAGACAGTTACTTCCACACTATGCTGATCAGAATATGACTACTGCACAAGTGGCACCTCCTTACTTCTCACTTCTAAATACAAGTCTCACGCTGGGGAATCTACTTGGTGGGACCTGGGAGACATGGCTCTACTTTAGCTGCAAAGGAGCCTGGAGGTACAAACTTTATAGCCTCTACCTTGGAAAGGCAGGACTCATCATGTGGGGAATTATTAGGACGTAGGAAATATATTCAAAGATGCTGAGAGCCCACAGATGAAAACTATCCTTAACACTGTATATACAGAATTAGTGTCAATATAGAATATACATACATAGAAAAATTAGAGGGAAAATAAAGGAAAAGCATCCTATCTAATAAAGAGGGAATATACTAATTGGCCCTCATGCCATTGCAAAGATGACAGCGCCCACAGCCAATAAGGAGGGAATATGCTAATTGACTGTCCTGCCCTCAAAGATGGCGGCACCCACAGCCACAAGATGGCGGAACCCAGACCCCTCAGCCCCGCCAGGGCAGCAGCCATGCGGCAAGGCTGGGCCTGCCCCCAGGCAGGCCGGGCCGCTCCGCGTGTCTGCCTCCAGAGTCCCCCAGTCCCCTCAGCCCCCCAGCCACCTAGGGCCAGCCCGAGGCATGGGCAAGCCTCAGATGTCAGCCCCCCAGGTGCCCTGGGCCAGCCCGAGGTGAAGGCAAGCCTCAGATGGTGGCTGCCCAGCCGCCCAGGGCCTCCTGAGGCTCAGGTAACCAGGGCCAGCCAAGGCTTGCGCTGCCGGCAGTGGCAGCAACAGAGGTGTGATGGGGGCATCGCCTTTCACTGATGGCTGGGTCACTTCCCACCCCTGAGGGCTCCTGGACTGTGAGAGCAGGCAGGCCAGGCTGAGGGACCCCCCTTCTGGTGCATGAATTTTCATGCACTGGGCCTCTAGTGTGTACATGTATGTGTGTGTGTATATATATATACTAATAAAAGACAAAGATGCTAATTGACCATACCTTCGCTATGCCCCAAGCCACGCCCACCAGCCAATCAGAGCGACTATATGCAAATTAACCCAACCAAGATGGCGGCCGGCAGCCAAGGAGCTGGAGCAAGCAGGAGGCTTGGTTGCCTGGGCTATGGAGGAAGCCAAGCTTCCCGCCTGCCTTGAGCCAGCTGTGGCCTCTGCTCATGGCAACAAAGTTTCAATTATAGAAGATAAATAAATCCCAGTTACCTGCTTCCAGCCAGCCTCCACTGGGAGCTTGTGTGGCTGGGGGCTGTGGCCAGCCTGCAAACAACCATCAGCCCCTCACCCAGGATGACCACACCCTCATGGAGTGAGGGTCCCCGCTGGGGGGATTAGCCAGCCTGAAAATGGCCCTCAGCCCCTCACCCAGACTGGCCAGGCATCCCAGCAGAATCCCCCACCCTGAAGGGGCTGTGGCCAGCCTGCAAACAGCCATCAGCCCCTCACCCAGGCTGGCCAGGCACTCCTATATAATAAAAGGGTAATATGCAAATTGACCCTAACAGCAGAACGACTGGGAATGACTGGTCACTATGATACACACTGACCACCAGGAGGCAGACGCTCAATGCAAGAGCTGTACCCTGGTGATCAGTGTGCTCCCACAGGGGAAGCTCTGCCTAGCCACAAGCCAGGCTGATGGCTGCCAGTACAGCGGTGGTGGTGGGAGCCTCTCCCACCTCCTCAGCAGCACTAAGGATGTCTGACTGCAGCTTAGGTCTGCTCCCCGCTGGCAAGTGGACATCCCCCGAGGGCTCCCGGGCTGCCAAAGTGATGTCTGACTAAAAGCTTAGGCCCAATACCCCAGGGAGCAGGCCTAACCAAGCAAGTGGTCAACCCCGAGGGGTTCCAGACTGTAAGAGGGCACAGGCCTGGCTGAGGGACCCCCCCATCCCCGAGTGCACAAATTTTTGTGCACTGGGCCTCATATATATATATATATATATATATATATATATATACACACACTCGGGGGGGGGGGTTCCTTCAGCCCGGATTGCGAGAGGACATAGGCCAGGCCGGGGGCCCCCACTGGTGCAGGATTGGGGCTGGGAAGAGATGTGGGAGGTTGGCCAGCTGAGGAGGGACCACGGGAGGACTCCAGGGTGTGTCCAGCCCATCTCGTTCAGTCCCAATCGGCTGGACCTCAGCAGCAAGCTAATCTACCGGTAGGAGCATCTGCCCCCTGGTGGTCAGTGCACGTCACAGTGAGCGGTTGAGCAGCCTTAGCATATGATTAGCATATTACACTTTGATTGGTTTAATGGCTGACTGGACAATGGGACACATAGCATATTAGGCTTTTATTATATAAGATACACATATATTTTTAATTAAAAGAACGTTAGGTTTTTTATCCAAAATTTTGTTGTTTTCCATCACTTAAAAAATGCATGTTCATTGTTGAAATTTTGAAAAGAACACAGATGTATAAAAAGAATATTAAAGTAATCCCTTTAGACACATAGTAACTCAATACATTTGGTGTAGTTTCTCATTTTTTTTCAAAATCACTATGTCTACACATATATTTTTAGAGTTTAAATTAGAGTGGATTTAATTCTTTTATCTTTATTTTTTCAATATTTCTTTTTTATTTATATTTTAACATTTTAAAATATTTATGCAATATCTTATTTTAAAAAGATAACTAATCTCACAAGTATATAAAATGCACCTTATACCTGTGAGAAGAAAATGGAACATTCCCTATAGAACTGGGCAGAAAAAACAAAAATCTACAAAATAAGAAATTTGCAAATAGCTAATTACCTTGAAAAATCCTCAATATTCCTAAAGTAAAATAAGTGCAAATTAAAATGATTTTCCATGACCCAATAGTTGAGCGTCTGAGTAACACAAAATAAATTCAACACAAGTCAACACCTGAAGGTAACTTTCAAAGCGCACATGCATTCTATCCAACAAAGTGCCTGTCTCAAAGCTGTTAGAGAGAGGTGCTAACATTTCCCAGAAGAAGTGGAGAATCACTGCCCCTGACTGCTGTAAATGTAAATGTTGTTTCATTAGATCTCCCCAAACATTCTTAGAAAGATGTGGTTGGTTTGGGTTATTCAATTAGCTTCCTCTGTAATTACATGCCATGCAAACATTTTCATTTCGTTATAACTTTAAAGAAGAATGCATAAGCATGTCTGGACTAAGAATGGTTAAGTTTTATAAACTAACAACAGCCTGTTGTTTAGACAGATGAAGGATAACCTAATGAAGAATATGGATCATGTGGTTAAAATACAAAGAAAAACTTGGCAAGGACTGGCTTTGGTATTTGACTTCTCACTGTGCACTAGCAACTCATAATTGTTATCAGATCCTGTTTTATGTTGAGTGGATATGGTCCAGAACTGTGAAAAATATCTTCTCTTATTGGAATGTGAGGGCAATCTGACTCGATCTGTCACCTGGTTGACTGCCGTGGATAATCTAGCTTGTTAGACAGGTGACACCCCTCCCTTCTCTGTTATCTCAGAACTATATGCTTGGTCACCAAACAAAAGAACTTCCCTAAATGTAAAGCAAAAGAGTAGCCATGACCTCTCCCAGCCCCCATACTTCTCCTAGTCTAATAAATATCACTTAACCATGAGTCCTAAGCCTGTATCTTTAGTCTTTGTGAAAACATCTGCTGAGATAGTCAAGTAGTCATATTTATGAATCATCTTATATTGAGCCAAAAGTTCAAGGTAAATGGTACCAAGATTTTTATTTGAACTTTTGTTTAATACTGTTTCTGTCATTTTTATGGAATACACTTTAATTTTATTGCTTGATTATCCAGTAAAATTGGGGTTTTATATATACTATACCCTGGGCTATAGTTTTCTACAGTGGAGTGGATTTATAATTAATGCTCTTATGTGGGATGAACGTAGCAATTATAATTATCTAGTGCCTCCAAAAATATTAATCTTTGCCTCTGCTCTCTTTCCCTGGCTCTCAACTACTGTGGAACAAATATACTCACTTAGGTGTCATACACCAAATTCAAAATAATTATTGCCTTCTCATTCTGCCAAACTTCTCTTTCCTGGGTTCGCTCTCTCAGGTAATCCACACAATAGCTTCAGGTAAATGCCGTGATTAATAGCATTTTCTCTCCTTTAGTCAATTGGTCCCCAAGGTTTATTCGCCCTATTATCCCCAATCTTTTTCCATCTTTCATCTACTTTCTCTGCAGAAACCTAATTTCAGACCTTCAAAACTCATCAGTTAGGCTAGGACAATGAATCTTTGCAAAATGTACTTGTAATTAGGAGAACCAGAATTTGAGACAGACTTTTAAAACCTGGGCTCTTAAGCCCTGTTGAGAACAGAAGTAGGATCTATATAATAAAGGTTGAGGATTTTGAATTTTAGTATATTCTCAGTAGAAGTGATGTTACCAAAGTAGTTTTTTGTTTTACCAAATTAGTTTTAAAAGATTAACCTAGAATTACTACATAGAATGTATTGGTATAAAAGCATACCACTGTCAGGAAAAGGAAGAGTAAGTTATAGTAATTAGGGCATGACATGATTACTGTCTAGCTATAATAGTTTTCATGGGGAAATTTAGGGAAAAGGGTGAATCAGAGAGTAGATTACCTGACAAAATTGAGAGATAGGCGAACACATTATATTAGTTTCCTAATTGTTCTATTCAAATATCAATATACAATAAAATACTTCATTTTTTCTTCCTAGATATATAGTACCTACTGATTAAATAGCCATACTTGTAGGTAATGACATTGCCCAATTACAAATTTAAATTAAATGTCACACCAACCATCCAAAGCAAACCATTTGTGATATTTAAAAGTTTAGTTTTATGTTTGAAAAACACACCAATGCTTTGGATTCTATAAAGCTCTTCAAACATGTCTCTTCCACATTTATCATTTTGTTCAGCAGAGTTTTGTTTGGAAAATGTCTGTGATAGCCAAAAACAAAGTTCCAGATGGAGGAGGTGAAAATAGACATATGTTCCAGCTGTTTTTAATCACTCTTTTTTCTGGCTGTGGTTAAAATGAAAACACACCCTTTAAAAGAAAGAATCGTCACCCTTCAAATGTACGGGTTCATACAGTGGCCACTCACAAAATGTCTCTTCTTTTAAGAGTTGCATGTGTGCATGTACATGCTTGTGAGTATATGTGAAGGCATCTCTGAGTGTGCATGCATGTGTGAGTTTGGTGTGCATGAACAATTTCCCAGAGTAGAACTTCTGCACGTCTGAATGACTGCTTACATGTATTTCCAACTCCCTACTAGACATGCATTACATAAAATCCTAAATTCAAAAAATTCCTCTGGGTATTATTATGTTGAGGTGCCTGAAGCAGGTGGATCTTACTTATTTTTAGCAGATTTATAGTGCCTTTGAGTGCTCAAAATGAGCACTTCATTTTCAAAAAAAATGTTTTTATTAATTTCAGAGAGAGGGAGAAAGAGATAGAAACATCAATGATGAGAATCATTGACGGGCTGCCTCCCAGGTGCCCCTACTGGGGATTGAGACCACAATCCAGTCATGTATCCTGACCAAGTATCAAACCATAATCTCCTGGTTCATAGGTTGACTCTCAACCACTGAACCACACTGGCCGTGCAAGAGGAGCAACCTCCTCCTTTACCTCCTAAAATCCCTGGACCACCCATGATGAACACACGGTGCCCAAGGATTTCTAGTGTGGGAACCGCCCTCCTCCCTCGCACCCCTTGCACCGTTAGAGTGGCAATGGATGGCTGCAGACAGGGCTCTTCTGGAAACAAGTTCCCACAGGACCTGAGCCTGGGGTGCTCCGCGCCTCCTTGGGGCACAGGCTGCACTCCACAAGCTCAGCCACAGCCATCAGGATCCCCTTCCTCAGACAGCAATGTCACCTACAGGACAGAGCTCAGGCTGGGCCCCCTGCAGTACCCACCCACAGGAGAGGGTAGCGTCTTCTGTCCTCAACCCGTTGCCGGTTAACAAGGTGCAGAAGAGGTCACACCTCTCGGCTACCTAGAGAGACCACTGGGATCAAATGAGTGAACAGCATCAAAACTACCCATGATGGGGCCTCCTAGAGAGCTGCTGCTTTTCAGTCCTTGATCCAGACGTCCTCTAGAAAGAATGGGATACAAGGGTCAGCAACATCAGCTGAACTTTAGGCAGGCATCTTACCCTGGCCAGCAACTGGCTCCGTCTGCGCATTGGTACAGACTTTTGGGCCATTGCCAGTGGAACCAGCCACGGTCCTCTCCTGCCAGTGGTAGGAACAGCAATTACTTACCCAAGGTTTCCCAATTTGAAAAAAAATAACCATGGGAACTTCTTGTCTCACAAATACCCAAAATATACATCAGGATTACATATTAAAGCCAAAAAACAGGCCAGCCTCGCTTGATCCACTTTGGAGTTGCAGACATTAAGGGTGACCATTTCATTTCTAAAATACACAAAGCTGAGCCCCTGAACAAGGTGTTCAATGGAACTTTAACACCCCCTTACCAGTGAGGCTACAGGCTTCATAGGGCACCATTAGGCCACACATAAGCAAGTTAAAATTTAATTAAATGAAACATGCATGGCATCGTTCCATTATTAATCAAACATCAGGGGAATTATTATAAAGAGTCTGATTCCATCTTTGATGTTTGATAATTGAAAACTTTGAAGCCTTACCCTTTCGCCCCAGGTATGGACTGATTGATATGAAAACCCAGATGCGCCTTCCTTTGGTACTGGCAGGAATTTCCAACCATGTGAAAACCTCCAGCCCACAGTTAAAAACCTTCACCTCAATCCCACTCCCTAATCACAGTAAAAGCCAAGACAGTCTCCTTCCCTCTCTCTCAAGTCACTGCCCTATCTCCCCAGAAGCCCTCATTAAGCGACTGATAAACGTTTTCACACCTGCTCAGACACTGAGTGGGTCATCAGTCTTGACATCCAAAGCAAATTTTGGGTGTGATGACCCAAACCTATTTTCTCCTAAACCTCAATTCAGATCTCAACAAACAGTGAAATCATCAAAACTTGGCTTTAGGATTATTTAAGCCACCCTCAGAGAATTTTGCAATTTTCACTGTAATTTGAGTGTACTGCAAATTGGAAATTTTCTGAATTCTCTATTGCAAAAGGGATTATCAACTAAGAATAGTTGTTAGGCTGTCTTTTCCTTTTCTGTTTCTCAAATTAACTACTTGTGAATGTATTTTTCATCTGTCAATTCCAGAAAAGAAATGAGGGAGAGCCCATGCCCAAGTAGAGCCACAAGTCCTATTTCTTTGCAAGCTGTTTAGCTACGTTGCTACAGAAACAACGAAATTACTATATTAGGCTTCATCATGAATTAAACTAACATGTTTAAAATTGGAGGTATTCTGAGCTGGGTGTCCCAAACATTCCTAAACAGTTCTGAGATTGGAATTTGAATGACTCAGATGTTCAGGGCTGAACTTTCTTTTCTCTCAATCTGGCACATCACTTACTTCTTTTCAAGGATTTCATTATTCTTGTGTTTGTTAAATGCATAGATTTGTTTCCTGGTGCAGAATTTAATTTTGTTTGTTGGTTTAAAAAAATCTAGATGACTAAACGTAAACTAAATAGATGCATTTTATGTAATTCATATATTACAATTATGTAAATTAAATATTTGCATAATTTGGTACCAAGTTGCCAGATACATTTCTAGTGCATTGGAGAAATATGTGGTTTCTTAGCATCTGATCTGATGGGCTTTCCTTCCCAGCTGCACTGGAATCCCTTGGGTGCAACTATAAAAATTTGGGAGAAAAAATATTCATTCCTTTCAAATTTATTCAGAGGCAATAAAAATTATTTTCAAGCATCAAGAATTTTTACACCATTTAAAAACTGCAAAAGGTCATAAATTATCTTTAAAATTAATAATTGAGATAAAAAATTTCCATCTAAAAATGTGGATTCCAGAGAACTATTTTCATATTTATTCTTTTAAATGAATACTGTAGTGATTGGCTGCATACTTCCTGGAAAGATGTCTTATCAAAAAGCTTTTCACTGCCCAGCCAGCATGGCTCAGTGGTTGAGCATTGACCTACGAACCAGAAGGTCACCGTTCCATTCCTGGTCAGGGCACATGCCCAGATTGAGGCCCAATCCCCAGTAGGGGGCATGCAGGAGGCAGCCAATAATGATACTCATCATTGATGTTTCTATCTCTCTCTCCCTCTTTCTTCCACTCTGAAATCAATAAAAATATATTTTTTAAAGTTTTCACTAATTTCTACTAAGAAAAATTATGTGTATACATGCAAAAGTAAATTCAAACCATGGTGAGAGAGAAAATTTACAGAAAACATCTACACAAAGGCAAAACATTGACAAAAAAACAAAACAAAAAAACAAAACAAAACAAACAAACCAACAAAAAACAATATGCTAGCAGACTATTTTTTTCTTTTGGTGCAAAAGACATTAAATCTCACAGTTAGTATGCAATTATTTTTTCATCCATGAAAGTTTTGTATGCGGCACTGTACTAAAATAGAGACAAAAAGTACATTTGAGGTTACTAGGGCCTGGGAAGGAGGGGCAAATGGGGAGTTATTGCTTAATGAATTGAGTTTCTCCTTGGGGTAATGAAAAATTTGGGAAATAGCAACAGTTGCACAATGCTGTAAATGCAATTAGTGCCACTAAATAGTACAATTAGCAATAGTAAAAATGGCAAACTTTATATTATATCCTTTTTATCGCAAGAAAAAAAAAGGTACCAAAGAAAGCACATAGTGAATTATTTTTAGTGTTTGTATTTGCATAAAGAAACACTGGAAAACATATAAGAAACTAATATAAGTGGTTTCTTATAAGTAACATGAATAGTCAGCCATATACACTAATAAGTTTGAACTAGTTATAATACAAAAATTCCCTGTCCTGGTGATAAGTGGCCACTCCTCAATTCTCTGAATTTTCTCTACCTCTGCTTTTATCCCAGGATACCAGACTCCCCCAAGATCTAGCAAGTGAAGTGTTAACCTGGAAAAGTAGGGGTATGGCAAGCTAGCTTAGAATGAAGTGGGATGGTAACAGAGTGGAAGGGCAACTTTACATACTAAATCTTTAATATCCTTTTGACTTTTGAGCCATCTAATCTAATAATAGACAAACATGGTAATTGACCATACCTTTGCTATGCTTCCCATTGGCTAATCAGGGCGATATGCAAATTAACCGCCAACAAAGATGGTGGCTAATTTGCATACTGCAGGCAGGGTAGGACAGTGCAAGCCACCATCCAGGCCCCCGTGTGTGACCCGGGGGTGGGCAGGGGCTGGGGCAAAGGCAAGTGATGCCGATCACTTTGCCCGAGCCCTCGCCCGCCCACCGGAGACACGCGGGGCCCACTGAGAGAGAGAGAGAGAGAGAGAGAGAGGCAGAATTTGGCATCCCGCATCCCTCCCTGATTGACCACTGTGATTCCAAGCCAGCGAGGGCTGCCTTCAGGCCGCAGCTCCAGGTCCCTCACCCCCACCCCAGGCCTGAGAGCACAGTGCTGGGCAGGGGCACTCAGGGGTTCAGGAATGCAGTGCAAGGGGCCGGCACAATGTGGGGGGGGGCTGTGTTTACACCGCCAAGTTCCCCACTTCTGCCCTGGCCTGCGCATGCCTCCTCCTTCCCTTCAGAGGCCCAGCTCCTGCCTACATGCTTGCTGGGCAGGCCCAACTGCACTGGGGAGTGAGCCATGGTGATCGGGATGGCCACTTCCTGGGATGGGACAGCCAGACCACGGCGATTCATGAGGGCGGTGAGGCCCGTGGGGCATCCACAGCCCTCGGGTGGTGGGGGTGGCTGGCCTAGCCCAGTCTGGCTTCAGTAGGGCCAGTGGGAGCCCGAGGCCACCCCACCCACCACAGGTCCCAGGTGGATGGTGGCTCAGTGGAGAACAGTGTCTCCATGCATGGTGCCCAGGGGCGGCTGTGAGCTGCTGCAACCCTGCCCCATGCTTCAGGGAGGGGGAGAAGGCTCGCAGCCACCAGCACCCTAGGCTGCACCACCTGTGCCTCAGCCTGCCAGGTTGGCAGGGTCCAGAGCAGGTGAGCTGCTCCCTTCCCCCAGTGGTAGAACAGGGAGGAGAGCACTGGGTGCAGGGAGGGGACCTCAGCTGGGATCCTCCTGGTGTGAGGAAGGGGCCCAGCCTGGGCCCAGTGGGGAGCTTAGGAAGTCTGGCTAAGCAGGCACTGGTTCATACCAACTCTTACTCTGCCATCTTCCTCCAGCTCTTCAAGCTAGCCCCCCTGCCCCACCTGTCCGGGGGAATGGGCTCTGGGTGACCTCCCTGAGCTCAGACTATGGACCCAGAGACCTCAAGGAAGAGTGCCTGGCCGGGCCGGGCAGGGGCCGGTGCAGAACTATTAGGGCAGAGTTGCTTCGGTGTCTCCGTGAAGTTTGCAACTGACCCAAGGAGGAAACCCGAGAGGGGAAAGGCCGGGAGGCATGAATTGCCAGCACTTTAGCCACTTGAAAACAGCTCCACTTGGAATGTGAGGTGGTTGTATGTTCAGCTGAGAAGTGAGGGGGCTGAACTCCACCGTCGCTGGGCTCCTGTCAGTCCGAGGCCCAAGCGTCCACCACAACAAGGAAAGAACAGAGCGAGGGGCCCGGAGGAAGAGAGGACAATTGAAGAAAACCGTGTCTAGACTTTCCCCAGCCCTCTCCTTCTTTCTGCTGCCTACAAGAGCCCCAGGCCTGGACACAGTTCTGTCTCCACCTTTTAGTCCCCTATTCTCCAACCACAGAGGAAAGAAATAAGGAAGGAGTCTGTGCTGCCTTCAGAAAGTATCTATATACGTGATCAGCCAGTTGCCTTCCACAGAGGGAGGCCAGACTGCGGCTTAGGCCCACTCCCCACAGGGACATCAGTAGGACATCCTGTGAGGGCTCCCAGACTGTTAGAGGGGGCAGGCTGGGCTGAGGGATGCCCCCCGAGTGCACAAATTTTTGTGCACTGGGCCTCTAGTCTATAATAATAAAAGCATAATATGCT
Organism: Myotis yumanensis; assembly: GCF_028538775.1. Taxonomy (NCBI): domain Eukaryota; kingdom Metazoa; phylum Chordata; class Mammalia; order Chiroptera; family Vespertilionidae; genus Myotis; species Myotis yumanensis. Next base: position 14,705,902 of record NW_027223754.1, read on the forward strand.
AATTAGATCAAACAGCCGGATGACCTTCCAGACGAAGCTGGGGCTGCAAGGGCCAAGCCTCTTGCACGAATTTCATGCATCAGGCCTTTAGTGTAAATATATTATTCATTTTATAATAAAAAAATTTTTTTAAATATATTTTATTGATTTTTTACAGAGAGGAAGGGAGAGAGATAGACAGCTAGAAACATCAATGAGAGAGAAACATCGATCAGCTGCCTCCTGCACATCTCCCACTGGGGATGTGCCCGCAACCCAGGTACATGCCCTTGACCAGAATCGAACCCGGGACCCCAGTCCACAGGCCGACGCTCTATCCACTGAGCCAAACCGGTTTCGGCATCATTTTATAGTAAAATTTAAAACTAAATAAGGAAGAGGATGGGGAGCAGTAAGAGAAGGGATAATTGAATATGGGGAGGGGAAAAAGAGGAGTCCACCTGCTGGAAAAGGCAATTAAGAGAATTTTAACAAAATGAATGTGTACTTGTAAACCACAAGGAGCTCAGGGAATTACAAGTCTTATAGAGAGCTTTAATATAGAGGCGGAGAATAGAAGATGAGGTTATGTAGGTAAATTTGTGCCAGGTATTAAAGAACCTCTTTGTGGTCTTAATCAATTTAAACTATTCCTATGGTACTGATTAATCATTTAGTGAGTGTTTTTAATCAGGAAAATTGAACAGATTTGTATATTAGAAAAATAATTCTGACAACTAAATGGAGAATGCACTGAAGAGAGAAACTAGGAGTGGAAGTGGTAATGAGATGAAAATAAGAAGGCATGGTCAGAAAATATTGAAGAAGAAAGAGCTAATGGTCTTTGCCGAAAGAATAGTTAACTTGGGGTTTTAGTTTTTAAAAAGGAGGAACAAAAGATGACTATGACTTCTAGCTTAGTTGACTAAATGAGTACATTGTGACCTTTAATGGGGGAATTCTAAATGGCAACTATTCAGAATTTTGATTATGTGAGATGCCAAAGATAAAGCATGACATAATGTGTAGTTCAAATAAACAGTTACTATGCAAATGGTAATTATTTGATTTCCATTTTACTTGACTGACTTCATACGAGGGAATATGCTAAGTTTTGTAGGAGAAAGTATTTTTATACATAAATGAAAATCTAAAATCAAATAGTATTGGAATGTTATAAAGACTATTATAACTCATTTTCACAAATTTCTTTTCGACTGGGATAGCTTAGTTGTTAGGCATGAGGAAAAATAGCCTCTAGGTATTGTTACAAATTATAGGATTTGTATTTTTATAGAAAATGAATTTCTCAGAATGCCAGCTAACACTTTTTTCAATAAATGTTTTCAAAATGCCATGGTATTTTCAGGGATGATATTATTTCATCAGAATGGAAATTAGAATGAATAAGAGAAGTTTCATAAAATATGGCCCCCAAAATGGCTTTTTAGGTAATTTATTCAAGCATTCTTCCCTCAATTATACATATACCTCCACTTTCCCCCTGTCTTTTCCTCCACAGCTGAACTTCAAGAAGTAGTCTATATTCATATTTTTCATGTCCTCACATTTATTCCTCAACTTACTTTGCCTGTCTGGCCAATTTCTGTAAGTGAAATGGCTGTTGCTAAGATCAACAGAGCCCAAGGACATGACTAAATATCTCACATAAATTCTCTGTTGCACTTGCATGCTTAGAAAACCCATCCTTCTTGATATTTTTCTCTCTTTGCTCTCTGTGACACTACACAATCCTGGTTTCTTTCATCCTTTTATGATAATATCATCTAAACCTTTGGTGGCTTATTCTCCTCTATTCAGCCTTTAATTGCTGAATTTCTCAGGAGTTAGTTATACCTCTTATTTACTTCTCACCCTCCTCTTCCCAAAGAACTTACATCTATGACTTCAATTTCCAACTACATGCAATGATCTGTGGCCCCTTCCCTTTATTTCAAATATACAGGTCAAACCTGTTCTCCAGACTGCAAGCACAAACAACCAATGTTTCTCCACCTCTCAAAGTGGACGTCTCAAATATATCTCAAACCAGTTATGTCCAAATAATCACGCTGCTAATCACTTCCATCAAACATGATCCTCCTCTAATGTTTCTATATACAATTTAATGAAATTATTATTCATTCAGTACACAAGTCAGAAACTCGGTAACACTTTTAACATTTACCTTTCATTCGATCCCCATACCCATTTCTTCACCAAGACTGTCAATTATTACTTCCTTAAGTATCTCTTACATTTCTGTACTTCTATCTGTGCTGTCAAAACCCTAGTTGAAAACTACCAGCATCTCTCTCCGGGATTGTTGTAAAAACTTTGTAACGATTCCAACTACCATGTTGCCCTCTATAATCTGAAAAACACACCGGATCAAAAGTTCTTAGTCCTCAAATCTGTGAAGGAAGCATAGTACATTTTTAAGTTAGTTTCCAAAGTGCTTGTAGAAATTATGACCATTATTCAAATACACAACAAAAACATCTATCCACGTTACACATTGTCATCAATAAACAGCATCTCCTGTTTGGTTGGAGTCAGTGGTTTGAGAGGTGGAAGAGCAAACAGTGAATGACAAGCCCTATTTCCATTCCGCTACATCTTCTGCTCTGGATCTGACCTTTCAAAACCAGACTCTCTCTTCTGGCTTTTCTCATTCAGCCTTTTCCAGATCATTCCGGGGTCATCTGAAAGCCTGGGAAGGCCCCGATGCGCTTCTCCAATAAAGGTAAGGAAGTCTTTAGTATGAAGATGTTCATCTATTTTCTCTTGGAGGAGAAGTGACTCCAGTAAAGTCTTCTTTCGTTTCAGGAAGGCAGATTGAGCCAGTTCTGCTCTTTTTCTGTTACAATCAGGGCACCTAGAAGGAACGTGTTGCCTAACTGTTGCCGCCTGTTTTAGTGTTGCCATCACGTTTTTTAAATGGATTCTGTTCACAAGCTCGTCGGGGGCAGTACAGTTGATGGCATCCATCTCTGAAGCCTCTGCATCCGTTCTAAGCTGCAGCTTCTTATGTCTGCTGCTCCTCTTCCCTTTAGAGGTTGCTCTGTGATGCATCAGGTTTACCTTAACGGTGCAAAAAGTCTGCAGGGCATGCATTTGTTCATCAGGCACCGGAGTGATTTCTGTTTGAGGGCGAGTGTCTGGTTGGTACCCTCCAGAGTTAGTTCCTTTCCCCTTGAGGTAGTTGATTCTTTTCTGACTAAATCTCTTTTCTGAAAGCTCAGATTGTTTATCTTGACATTCCAAGCGTGCAGTGGGCTCTCCACTCTCAGGTTTGCCCCCAGACACCTGAGGCGAGGGCAGCTGTCCTCCAGGGGAACTGAATGAACATGAACTCTGTACCTCATCAGAGAAGGACTCGAAGGTCTCCTGAGAAAGGTCGTCCATGGCCCTGATGTCCGTTTGGGCCAATTCACGTGGCTCCTCGGGTTCCCCAGCTTCTAGGCGGTTGGCCATCACAGGGCATCAGACTCGGCTCCTCATCTGCTTTGCTTTGGTCAAGACTGGCTCAGAAACTAGTCAGGCCTGAGCCAGGGAGCACCGGACCCTGTGGGATTCCGCAGCTCAGCCCGGCTCCTCTTCCGGGCCGCGGGTGAGGGGTGACGCCTTTTCGCTGCCTTGGCAACGTGCAGGGCGGGCATGCGCACTGGGTCCCGGCGCAGCGCTCCTCCCCTCCCCGGGCCCCACTGCGCAGACTCCGCCTCTCCAGGTCTCGCACGGTTGCGCAGCGCTTTCTCCCTTGTCTCTGCGGCTGTTTTTAGTACAAAATCTAATAATCCTTGAAAAAGGGTGCAAACACCCTTTCCTCGGGGTTCAAAGAAGAGCACGTATGTGAGTCCAACAGGGAAAGGCAGTCTCCGACTAACCCGAGAAAGTAGTCCCCCCCAAAATAAAAATGATTTAAATTATTAAAAATAAATAAATAAAAATCCCTGCTGGCCAGAACGCGCAGGCAGAAACACGGAAACGTGTCTGCTCATCCTACAGCCAGAGATCACCTATTTGTAGACCATGCCTTAGGAGAGAATAGAAATAATGAGCCCATCCTGTAAACCCTGCGTGTCTCTCCCGCCTTTCTCCAGCCTCATCTTGCACAACTCTGTGTTCCCAAGACTGCAGGGTTTCTCAGATCACAGGTTCTCGGGGCCCCTCCCAATGGCACATCAACCGGCTCTTCCCTCTGTATGTGATCGATGACTGATGCGCCTCCAAGTCCCTTTGCCCTGGGAAGTGCTGCACACCCACCTCAGCTCCCAAACACTTTGCACCCGGATGACTATTAGCAAATCGCGCCACTCAATTAAAATCTCCATGAGAGCAGACACCGTGGCAGTGCTGCCAGGCACAGAAGGTAGTCAATAAATAAATTTCTGTTAAGAGAGTGAGCTGAATGACTGCGGAAACAGAAATAAACATTCCCTCTCCCAGGTCCGTGGGTTTCATGGAAGAGGTATGACCAGCTCAAGGAACTTCAGTCTGTTCTTCTTCCCGAACCCCCCAAATTCAGCTGTTACTCATGGCATATCCTTTTACAACAGCTTTTTAAGAGCACAGTAGAGTGTACGAACAACTGTTCTCAAAAATTGTAAAACGTTATCTATGGAGACTGCTCCATTGTGTGTGTGTGTGTGTGTGTGTGTGTGTGTGTGGTGTTATTCAAGTCTAGCCAGATATATTTAATATTATTCCAAAAATGTTCACTTTGGCAAAGAGCCAAAAGTCTGCAATGTTCAAAAAACATCTCTTTAATATGAGCAAGATTCATAACAAAGAAAAAAAGATTCCAACTTCATGTATTCATACCAAATTATATGTCATTATAAAATGTTGGTCTTTAAAAAGAGGTATCAAATAATTTGTAGATAGTCTCAAGTAATTTCCACCATCTCAAAGGCTCAAGATTTTCTATCTTAATGTTTATTTTAACACCTTCCTCGTTCCCTGAATACGCCTAATTAATCATAACACACATTATCCCCCAAAACACTGAGCAAGATAGCCATACTTAAAAAATAATGTATATTGACATTTGCTAATATGCTAACTATCTTTAAGGATAACTTTGTCCCAGAAGCAGGTAAGTTTGGGAGGAATATCCTGTAATTATCCAATTTCTTTGCAATAACTAGCATGACCTAGTAAACTGTTTAACACTCCAAAATGTATAATCTAAGGAAGTAAAATAGCTCAATAGTACTATCATTATCAAATAAGATTCATAAAGACAAAGGTCAAAGTTTGGTTTTAAAGATAGAATCTATGACCCTTTGTACAAACCTTACACTCTTTACTTTCGTTTCTAAGTCTATCACAGAATAAAGTTTAAAGGAAGCTCTACTTAAAATCCACACTCTTTTGTTATCTCTTTTCTATATATGAAATAAAAGCAATATTTGCCTCCGATCTTCCTTCCTTCTATATGAGAATTTTCAGTGATTCATATGTAAAAATAAAAATCTCAGGCCATTCTATAAGCACTCCTAGCAAGAAATATATATTCCATATTGTTAAGAGAGATTGCTAAGAGATCTCTGAACAAGTATAATGTCTTACACTATTTTTCAATTAGATGTTTCAAGTGAGAAAATAAAACAAGAATGCATAAAGGGGGAAAAGGGTGGAGAGTTGCAACTCTTATATCTTCCCTAAAATCTCTTTATACTACACCACTGGATACAAATCACTCCAACTTGCTATACTAAGAGCAGATTTAATCAAGATTTGCAAGAAAAAATATAGTACGATATTTTAAGTATTCTATTTGCATTGTTTTTATCAGTAAAAGAAAGACCAAGGGATTGACAGAAAATACTTATAGCTTTCCCAGAAAACTCACAGTAACATTTCAGTGTCTCAATAACTTTGTTTTATAATCACTTACTCTTTATTTAGCAAATATCCATGAACCTTGGTATAATCATTTTTTTGGCAAAACTAAAACTATCTAAAATTAATTAAGACCAAATTATTCAATCAATACTCAAACATACAAAGAAATGCATTTTTATTTCTTGTTATAAATGCAATCTTCTTTACAATGTCTCACCCATTTTGCCCATTTCGGTAGCTATGAAAGACCATTAATTTGATAATTAATAATATCCTAGACATTCTCGTGTCAGTCTCGTTTTGGCAAATATTCAATCAATGCTAAATTTAACTCCCTAATGAACTATGTACACACTATTTCCCAAGATGGTGTGTACATAGAGGGAAAACCTTTAATATCTTTGGGGCATTTGGTGTTTAGGGCCCTAACTTGGTGCGTTATCATTCTGCTGGCCTTCATGGCATAGTGCATGCGGTCCTTGGGTTTGTGCTGTTTTAACCAAAGTGCAATTAGTCAGACTCCTTCCAGGTTCCTGACAAAGGCCAAGGCTAGGAACTTGTCAAAACCTCTCCTGGCTATCTTGACACCCACTTGTCTTGACATCCACTGGTACTTTGGTTCCCTCTTAGAAGCTGGCTTTGTTTCTTTCAAAATCCTGCTGAGAAATGGCAGAGGAATAAAGGAATGTGCTCTGGCACTCACAGCATAGCCTAGAGCCTTGCCATTTCACCATCTCTCAGGAGACTTCCTCTGGCAAGCTGTTCCTCCAGAAATTCCAAGCATCTTAACATCGCTTAGGGACCCATGGGAATGCTGGGGTCCTTTGTAGACCACATTGTGGCGGGGCTGCCTGGGGTGAGAGTAGGAGGGGATAGGAAGGAAAGAGACGAATCAGGTGTCCCTCCCTAACCACACTATGGCACTCGTTTTATTGTCCTGCAGTCATCCTTTCTGTCCTCATAGTTCTTAACGGGGAGCAGAGCAAAAGCTCTCCTTCCAGCTTTTCCTCAATCATCAAATATGCTTTGTAGCTTGAAGGCTTAGCCCCAGAGAAGGGATCAAAACAAACCAGTCTTCCTGCCTGATTTCCTTTCTTGCTCATCTCTTTCTTTGGAGGGAGACAGGCACACTCTCTGCTTCTTCCTGTCTGGCAAGCACTTCTCCCAGGTACCATAGCGTCCGCCTTGACAAGGTGGCAGCTGGCCTATACCCCTTCCTGGAGCCATTGTGCTGAGCAGGGCACCAAGATGAAATCTAGTTTATGAATAAGGGAAATGATGTTTACAGATCCTTCAAGAGTAGTCTACCCTTTACATAAACTCCACGGCACTGTACTTGCTTCTGTAGACCAACAAAATGAAATGTTATTTCCTCTCCTAAGAGGCTAAGTGAATGTGTCAGAAATCTCACCGTGAGAAATCATTTTTGTGGAGTGAAGAATCTTATAACACTTTTGATAAAAAATGATTTCGACATACAGTGCAGTAATTGTCCCTTATTTAAAAAAAAAGATTTTACATCTCAAATATCCCAATCTTTTCCATCTTTTTTCCTTTGGTTTTATTATTTTTTAATTGATTAATTGCCTTCTGAAGAGCTGGTTTTACTTTAATAGCTATTGTTTCGCAAAGATCATATGTTTACTGTAGATACTTAAAAAGATAAAGATATGAGGGGTCCCGGGTTCGATTCCAGTCAAGGGTACATACCTGTGTTGCGGCCTTGATCCCCAGTTGGGGGCATGCAGGAGGCAGCCAATCAGTGATTCTCTCGTCATTGATGTTTCTATCTCTCCCTCTCCCTTCCTCTCTGAAATCAATAAAAATATATTTTAAAAAGATAAAATAAAAAAAGACAACGATAAGCCACAAATATTGATTTTAAATAAAAGTTACCTGAATTTTGACCTCCCAAAGATAATCACTATAAACCAGTGGTTCTCAACCTTGGCAGCACATTAGAATCACCTGGGAATCTTTTTAAAAATCCTGATTTCTGGGCCTCATCCTCCAGAAATATTATCCTCAATATTTTTTCTTAATGAAAACTAGATTATATTGAATTATGGGTTTATGAACAATGTATTATATGAACATTTTCCATTCAATTTATAAAAAATTCTTTTCACATAATTTTATTTTATTTTAATATGTTTTTATTGGTTTTTAGAGAGAAAGGCAGGGAGAGCAATAAAGAGATAGAAACATCCATGAGAGAGAAACATAGATCAGCGGCCACCCGCATGCCCCCTAATGAGGACTGAGCCCACAACCCGGGCATGTGTCCTGACTGGGAATCAAACCAGCTACCTTTTGGTTCAGGGGTCAAGGCTCAACCATTGAGCCATACCGGCCAGGCTCAAGATAATTTTAAAGGCCTTATTGCATTATTTGATTTAAACACAGGTATTTCCAGTTTTTTGCTTCTAAAAACTATTGGAATAAACAGTCCTCTAGCTAAATTTTTATACACATGCATAGCTATGTTTAGGATAAATTCTCGAACTTGTAATTGATAAGTCAACATGTATGCATAGCCCTTGCTCAGTTGGCTGGAACACATCCTGTATAGAGAAAGGTGGTGCTTTGGATTTCCAGTGAGGGAAACACCTAGGTTTTGGTTTGATCCCCAGTCAGAGCACATACAGAGGAAGCCATTCAATATTCTCTCTCACATCAATGTTTCTCTTTCTCTCTCTCTCTCACTCTCTCTCTCTCTCTCTCTCTCTCCCTCATCAATAAACATATTCTTGGGTGAGGATTAAAAAGAAAGAGTATATAAATTTTAAGGTTTTTGATATATCTGTACCTCCTCCTCACTGTAATCTGTTCCTGAATATTAAAAAATCCAAAGTATTTCAGAGGAAAGGTGCTAATTCATATGTAAAAAGGAATTACCAGCCTAGCCAAGTGTGGCTCAGTGGTTGAATGTCAGCCTCTGAACCAGGAGGTCAGGGTTCAATTCCCTGTCAGGGCACATGGCTGGGTTGCAGGCTGAGTCCTCAGTGGGGATCGTGCAGGAGGCAGCCAATCAATGATTCTCTCTCATCATTGATGTTTCTATCTCTCTCCCTTCTTCTCTGAAATCAGTAAAAACATACTAAAAAAAAAAAAAAAAGAAATTACCAGAGATGTGACACTTTCTTTATTTCTTGTGTGATGTATTAATTTGCTTTGGTTGCTATATTAATGTACCACAAACTAAGTGGCTTAAATAACAGTTATCTCACAGCTCTGAAAGCTACAAGTCTGAAATCAAGGAATTGGGACTGTTGGTTCCACCTGAGGACTATGAGGAACGAATATGCTCTAAGCCTCTCTCCTTGGCTTGTAGGTGGCCATCTTCATGTTCATATAGCCCTCTCCCTGTACGCATGTCTCTGTGTCCAAATTTCACCCGTGTATAAGGATACCAGCCTATCGGTGCCCAATCATATTAAGATAACCTCCTTTTAACTTAATTACCTCTGTAAAGACTCTATCTCCAAAGACAGTCACTATATTTTGAGTTACTGGGGCTTAGGACATCAACTAAGAATTTGGGGAGGGGATACAATCTAGACCATAGCATGTGGTTTTCCTAAAAAACAGATTAAAGGCTAATTAGTCTGATGCTGGGATAAACTTTTAGTAAAAAGCTGCTTGTGGTTGGTTTGCTGAGAAACAAACATAGAGTTGTTGAATTCAGGGACTTAAGAAGAACAAACTCCTTTATAGATGTACCTAGAGCTACATTCTAGTAAGTAAAGTTGACTTTACCTGTATGTTAATGAAGAAGTACCTTTGTTTTAGATGAAGGCCTACAGGGGCCTTGAGAGTGCAATATATTTATTCTCTGACACTATCACGAACTTGACTGGCCAGCCTATGGAGTGATTCCTCATATCTAGTGTTTTAAGTAAGAAATGATAGTTCTTATTAGGAAATAAGTAAAATTTAGAATTTACATTTTGAACAAGTCTTTTAAAAAAAAATTTTTGTGGTGTAGTTCAGGATTTTTAATGTTTTGGGGCTTTAAGCAATGATTTCCCACTGCTCCATCTGAATGTCTGGTAAAATTCCAAACAAGTGTAGGTCATAAATTATTCAGTCATGTTAAAAACAATATCTCCAATATAGTTAAGGGCATCAATGGTGATATTATTCACAACAAATAATGTTACCTATGAATTTGAATTGTATGATCTCTTTTGCTATTTTGTCTTGAAATTCGATCATAGCATAATATATAGGTTTTCTAGCATTGACCCAATAGATAGCCACTTTATTTACGTTCCCTTCATTGTAGTTCTAATTCAGAGCCAATCATTCTCAGCAATTTTATGCAGCGAGGGCCCTAAGACTGTTGGCAATGTTATTTAAGACTGACCTTGGCATTTAGGAAATTAATATAAATCAGAACCTAAATATAACGTATTTCTCTTCAAAGCACAGAGGAAGTATTACATGAATTCAGAAAAGTTGCCGTTAATCTGAATTCGTGTTATAGAGTTTTGTGTTCTCCTTGAGGAGCAAAAGTGGCTCCAGATAACAGGGGGGAGACCAGAATCCACGGTGGTTTTCTTGAGAACTACTGCATAGAGCTATTTTTCTTCTCCTCAATATCTTTGCAAAACATTTTACTGTAATTTTTTTACTTACAAAGTAAGCTTTCACTGTAAAATGAATATTCATATGATTGCATAGGGTTGAATGACATAGAAATTGCACATAATCTCATTTGAGACCAATCTTGCTGTAAAACTGTGTTATTGAAGTGTTCAGTGTAATCATAAAAGAATCACTATTCTCTGAAGAGACATCTAATGGGATAAATGGAGCTCACGGGCTCAACTTATTTTATCTCCTTATTTTAGATAGGCATTTTCCAAAAACAAACTCTATCAAAGAATGTAAGCCTGTTTCTTCAGAGCCTTCCACGCTTAACTTGAAAGCTGTCAACCCAGGAGGCTGAAACAGAGCGAGATTATGAAACCTGAGTGAATAGCTCATTCTTTGCACCCATGCGCTTGCTGCATGCTGCCCCGTGGTACGAGCCTGGGAGGTATGCACTATGATAGCTAATGAAGCACTTCCTTTATGTCGCACTGACCAGAACCCTTATTTGAAGCCTGTATATTATGCCACGGAAATCTCACAATATCAGCCTTTGTTCTGGCTCGCAGTGGCTGTTTCTTGTCTTTTTCTGTGGCTAAGTCTCATGCATCAAACTTGATAGGCCCGTTACTAATAAGCGTGGCAGGCATTAAACTAAATGCTGCTGTTTGTAAAGTTGTTTTTGCTTGTTTGTTTTGTTTCGTTTTTGTCTCTCCCCTTTTTATTACAGGATCCTCAAGGCCAAGATTTTATCATTTTGAACCACTTGGAGATAAAAAGCTTGGAGGTAAAAGCCACTGAGTCTCCTGTAAATCCCTCCTTATGTTGAGTATAGTGATAATAATTAATATTGTAAGAACAAAAAACAAGAACAAAATTCATCCAGAATGAAGAGAGTGGTATCAAATGAATTGATATTAGTTGCCTAATTCTAAATGTAACTGAGAAGTATTAAAAGAGGTCCACTTGTTATATTTTAACATATTATTCTCATACTGTGTTATCTGATGAGAAATCTTCCTTCCTTCAACTACTATTAAATAGGCATGTCCCAATGCCAGCTTTGATAAGGTGGGCCTAAAAAATAATCAAGAGAGATGGTCAAAGCTTTCTATAAAAATGTGTTTCAGTTAACCTAAACACAAACAAGAAAAGTTAAAATGTTCCTCAGAGCCTATAAATTTCAAAAAGAAAATATTATGAACTCCCTCCCCAAACTTAAGTTGTATCAAATCCTACATTCTTGTTTCTTATAATGTAAAAATGACAGCAACACCCATTCTTGGGGTGGTGTTAAGTATTAAGTGAGATAACACAGACTAAGGTTTATTACCAGATATGGGGTAGGTGTTGTAGTCACCATCATCATTATAATTCTAGAGTAGATTTAGTAGGAAATCTAAGACTAAGATCCTTCAAATACTGGCTCCTTTATTATGAGTTACCTGTTTTCTTTTTTAATATAGTTGTGTGTATGTGGTTTTTTTTTTTTTAATTTCAGAGAGGAAGGGAGAGGGAGAGATAGAAACATCAATAATGGAGAGAATCATTGATTGGCTGCCTCTCCATGCCCCACACTGGGATCAAGCCCATAACCTGGGCATGTGCCCTGACCTGGAGTCCAACCATGACCTCCCGATTCATAGGTCATTGCTCAACCACTGAGTCATGCTGGCTGGGCGGGTCACCTAATTTTTAATAAATGCTTTTTCTTTTCTGATTCTTAAGTTTTGTATTTGTATCTTAACTTCCCGATATGATTGTCCAAAGCACTAGTAAAATTAATATGTAAGAATACTTTGAACAATAAATAACTACAGATATACAAGTTACTTCCTCAAATGAAAAAAAATGAAGTAATTAAAACACATAACTCCGCGGTTCCTAGTATCTCTACATTTCTACCATCTTAATATTTTTTCTGATTTTCTGATCTTCTGATTTTAGTGAGAGTATCAAACTTTTCTAGTCAACAGAATATAAATGCCAGAAAAGTAAATCTCACAATGCCAGCCTTTGTTCTAGCTAGAAGAGATTAAATTCTGTCCTTTCCTTTGCTAAAATGTATGCACCAAATTTGTTAAACTCTTCAAGTACACATGCATGTCCCTACATAGAGTTTATTTTGTTTTCCTCCTTTTTCTTTATATTTTTAGATTTAAAATGTTTTTTTTATCAAATTTTCTAATCTTTGGTTAAGGAAAATAGATTTCGTGAATAAAGCTATAACCTGAATTAGCTTCAGATTTTTATTTCATCTTAGAAAACATGTAATGGCATTAGAACACCATATTATTAGTATAATCAGAATATTATTAACATTAATGCATTTTGTCAGAACTGTAGTGTTTCCAGTAGTTGCTAAATCACTTCTCCCTACCATCTACATACTAAGATATTTTTAGAGTATTCCTTTAAAAAACTATTGAATTCTAACAAATCATTCTGAGATGTGTTTCTCACCCAATACTTGTAGTGTTTATTGTCTTTAAGAGCAAAATTTTAGTTTTGGAGTGGAAATTGTTTGGAGTGGGAATTGAAAACTACAAATATGATTTCTGCCAATCTTTTAAAGGTTGTATGTTGATCTTAATTTCTAAAGTATTTCACTATCTCACCGAAAAAGATATCTAAGCAAATGTCTATTTTATACTTGACAAGAATATCTGAAGAAAATGATTAACCAAAGTAAAGGCAAATTCCATGTGAGATTGCCATGCTATCTTGTCAATAGTTTTGGCAATTTATGGCTGAATTCCAAGTTCTCATCTTGATTAGATGCTTCTCCGGATAGATACTATTTTTTTCCCATCTACTTGGCATGCCGGCCCTGCTGTACCCCCAATCAATTCTGCAACAGCCCAGTGATCCAAGAAACATCCTGTGCTTAGGCACACGGTGCAAAAAGAATGCCCAACCACATACTGGCACTTATATAGAATTTCACTTCTCATAATTTTTTAAATAAGAAGTTTAGTTTTCTATCCTTTTTCCTACTGCCACTAAATTTAGTTTTCTATACTTTTTCCTACTGCCACTAAAAATTTTAAGACTTGCCATCGAAAGTCTAGAATTATCATATATTAAAAGCAATCCGACAATAACAGAAATTGGGTAATTAGAGTATGGTCAATAAATTCGGTGATGAGGTTAAAAACTCATGCGACACAGAGCAGAAGCCCACAAATGAGCCAAGAACTCTGAGTCCCAATAGTCAGCCATAGGCCCTACCTCTCCCACCACATGCCTCCAATCTATCACAAACCCAGGTGACACCTCTCCCAAGGGCTACTTCTCTGCAGTCCCTTCCCAAAGCCCCTGTGTTAGGACACCATGATTTTTCACTGGATCTACTGCACCTGCCTTCAAGTTAGCCTCACACCTCTAGGCTCTTCCCACAGCCTTTCCTTCCTTTCTCCCAGTCTTTCCCTCCAACTCCTCTCTGAATAATGATCCACACCCTGCCACCAGATTGAAGCGCAGCTCAGACTGTGTCCCTCCCTCCCCTGCTCCATGTGTCTCACTGTGGCTCATCATGTTATCTTGTCTGAAAACGTTAGGTGACGTGGATTGGCTTTTCCAGATTGAGAGGAAAAGGCAACAGGGAAACAATGACGAATACAGTTACTAAAAGGTTTTGTGTAAAAATACTTGGGGAAGACGGAGAAAGGAAATTGTTTAAGCAGCTGAAAATTCCCCCGAGAAATGCAGTAACAGTCAGTATTCAACAGCAGCTTTTCCCCTGCCTCCTACCCAGTTCTCCCAGCTGATTACTACTCATCCTTCAGTCTCAGCTCATCTATCACTCTGTCAGACAAGCCTTTCCCTCAGGCCCCTCCTACTCATGCTTTCAGTACCCAGAACACGCATAGAACAACTACCACATCATAAATTCACAGCTGTGTAATAAGTTGTTTATTGTCTGTCATAACTGTAAGCCTGACCAGGGCTGGGACAAGTCTGTTTTCTCCACCATTAGATTACGTCTCTTACACATATCAGACCTTGGATGAATTTTGAAAATAATAAATGAATTCAATGATTAAAGAATTGATTTCCTAGTCTGGCAGCAGTTCTGGCAAGTCAGCAGCATCTCTGATAGCTTCCTCCTCAGTAGTAGGCATATGTTTTTCCTGCTTTTGCATCGCATATAATGGTGATTCAAGTTCCTGAAGTAATTGAGGACCCAGGCCCACTCAAGAAAGAGCACGCCTGGCAGGCATCCAGCCTCTGTTTGCCTTTTGGGTTCTGATGCCTCGCACGTGGCCTGGCCTGAATAGTAGCATCGACGGGTACAGGTCAGTGACCTCTACCCCAAAACCCCTCAGAAGGAAACTTCAGGAAGCAGACACCTCGAGGGGGTCCTCAGATGAGGAAATGAACTGGGAAGACACCTGGCCTGGGTCTCCTACAGTGGTTCTCAAATTCTGCTGCACTTTTAAACCACACCCAATGCCAATTACTGGACTCTTTGAACCCAGACATCATCATTTGCTGTAAGTCTCCAGGCATTGCGGTGTGCAGTCAAGTCTGAGATCCTGCACCCTAGGACCTAGCCAGCAGCGCTCTAGGTCCAGGAGAATGGGCATCGCCTGGGAGAGTCTTACAAGGGAAGAACACAAATCTCCCAGACCACCTGAATTGGAATTTGCATATTAAAACAAATCTCATCCAGCCCAGTGACGCTCATCCAGTGAAGTGTCAACCTATGAACCAGGAGGTCAAGGTTCAATTCCTGGTCAGAGCACATGCCTAGGTTGCAGGCTCCATCCCCAGTAGGGGGTATGCAGGAGGCAGCAGATCTATGATTCTCATCATTGAAGTTTCTATCTCTTTCTACCTCCTCTCCCTTCCTCCTTAAAATCAATAAAAATGTATTTTTAAAAATAAATCTTTGGGTGATTCCTATGCATATTGAGGTTTGAGAAACACATGTCCCAAATGTCTTTTTAGAAAAGAGCCACACTGACACTGCTACCTTTCTCCTCTCTCCCTTTGCCATGTCCCCTCCCTCATCATGCTCCAGTTTCTAGTTTCCAGATATGCTACTAGTTTCTGGATATGCTACTCATTTTCTTTTTAGTAAACTGCTTTTTAAAAACATTGCAAAATACTTTAAACATTCAGAAAGTTCAGAGAAAAAATATGATGGAAATCCTTGTATTAACATAAATATGTAACAAAAATTAAACCTTAAATCGAGTCCTCTATTATTTAAGAACATATCCTACAAATAATAAAGCTAAAATGACCTGTTCATGCCTACACAGTTTTATTACATACTATTCCTCTCCAAATGTGCACACATAGTGCATCAAAAATAATATGTAGAAAGGTGGTACATACATACAGAAAAGCTGATAGGTGCTTAATTTTTAGTATGAGTTATAAAGGTTACTTCATTGATAGTTAATTATCAACCAAACATTATTGGCTGATACTATCAAAATGTAAATGTGTCATTGTTCTGTGGGTATTGATGATTATTGCATTAATAAGACCAACATTGTGTAAATTCAAGTAACAAGGTTTTAGTTCGATATTCCTATTCCTAATTCAGTGTTTAACTGATTCCTTAAAAACATACTGCTTTTCTATAAAAGTAAGTCATTTCCTCCAATGTACCAAATAAAAAGAAGAGCTACCATGGAAGGGGAAGTAGTAAAGCAAAGAGCAACTCTACCCCACGATCAAACCACAGACTTCATCTTAGGCAAATCAATTTTAAAAACAGATATGGAACTAGATTCCATTAACATTTCTGTGCCTATATACAGGGTGGGCAAAAGTAGATTAATAATAGTAATAATAATAATAATACAATAATTAATAATAATAATATAAGAATAAACTCTGCTATGTGTACTCACAACTGTAAACCTACTGTGTCCACCCCTGTATGTCTGGGAAATATGTATGTGCTTCCAGAGGTATGTGTATGCAAATTGCAGACAATAGTTTTAGAAGAATGAGTATTAGATTAAAAATCTAAAAGTTAAGTTCTTTGTCTTGGCTCACTCTAAGTGCCTTTTGATTATGCAAATCACTTAACCCATTAAATCTTTATTCTATCTTTACAAAGTAGGGGAGTTAGTCTAAGGCCATATGGTCCAATGAGTTTTCAAATTAATATTCCCCATAAATTTTTTTTGGAAATGTGTATATGTGGGCACACAAGTTTGGAAAATGCTATAAACTGCCTTTCTTTTTGTGGAAAATACAGTACACTTTGGTAGAGTAGATTCATGGAGAATTCTTGCAGGAGAAAAATGCATTGAACTTACATTTTTCCCATTGATTTCTATGTTCTTTGACTATAAAAAAATTTGGGGGGGGTGTTATAGAATGCACTTCAAGATTCTCTGGACAGGAGTTACCAGTGATTCTTTCTAGCTCTACAACTTCATGATTAAACAAGAAACATGTAGCCAGATTCAAGTCATAATTGCGGTCACCAATCTGATTAAATGATTTATCTTTTCAATAGGGCTTAAGCTAAAGTTAAGATAGATGAAACAGCTTTAGAAATAACTAAAATAATGTATATCATGATGCTTTGCTGTAAGATTCTATGATTTCACTTCTTTTCTATTTCTACAAAGTGCTTCTGCAAGAGGAAGAAAATCATATATGCCTCCATCTATATTTTGCCATCACTGGATGGGAAAGAGGATTATCCTCATCTTTAATTTTAAATTGTTCTTAATCATTTCAAGTCGATCATGCAAAACCTCAGACTGGGTTGGTCTCTCTCCACTGAATGGGCAGGATAATTGCCTGATTCTCAGACCAGGTTCTGGAGTCTCAAAGGTGAACATATGTATCGCTTGTCTCTAATCTCAGCACCTGCTTGTCACATAGTAGGCACCATAAATATTTTCTAACTGAATATAAATGGGCCTGCTTACTCACATGTATTTCTAAAACAATCCAGAGACCTGTCTTTGAAAACAATGGGAAGGATAGAAATAAAGGATAACACATTGCTAGACTGACTCCGTAGGCTCCAGCATTTCCATGTGATCCTTGAAAACCCAAATGTATTACATCCCTGAATTTTCTTTGTCTGCTTTGGCAGGAGTATTCTCAGAGTTCTTTTGGAGATTAGTTTAATATGACCTTCCATTCCTGAAACCACAAAGGCCTATTTCAATCAACCTGTTCTTTTCCAGATGTGTTTTCTACCACATCCTTTAACGTGGCTTAAACATTTAATTCCTCTGCTGTTTAATGTATTATCTTTTCTTAGACTAGTGAATTATGTTATGTGTGTTAGCTACACAGTAAAGTTTCTGTGGTGTAATTTCATTGGGATATCTTATAGAAACGAGGAAGCACAGAGAATGGAAATGTAATTGTAGGGTCAAAGCAGTTAAATTTGCTTACCTCATTTGGTGTTTTATAGAGTTTTTGCAACAATTTTCAACTCAGATGGAAGTGTCTTCTAATATAGTTTGTAATGTTCTTCAGGATAATGAGTTCCTAAAGAAAAAAAAAATTTAAAGCTATTGAGATCCTTGTAATACAATTATTTTTCTTGCCCTTTAGTGTTTTGTCCTATTACTCATAAGAATGGTTATTGAACATAACTAACTTAAGAAGGCCTAAATTAAAGTAATTTCTGGAGGAGGGTGGGGAGGACAGGAAGAGATCAACCAAAGAATATATATGCATATATACGCATAGCCCAGGGACATAGACAATAATGTGATGAAGGCCTAGGAGGGATGGGGGCAGGGTGAGGGGAAGAAGACAAAGGGGGAAGGGATGGGGGATGCATATAATAGGGTCCACACTAAAAAAAGTCATAGAACTATAAAAAGAAAATATGTTTTTTTCTTCCAGTGTTTCTACTGCTAATTTTTGCCAGCCCTAGAGTACAAAAATAAATCTTTTTTATAGGTGGAGACTCATTTCTTGACTTTTAATATAGCTGGTCAACTATAACTAAATTTAATGGAAGGGAAAATACTGAAAAATAATATAAAATTTTTATATTTTATAAATTATGGTGATAAAGTATAAAAAGAGAAGAATTATTTCACTGAAATTTAATAATTACAATTGTCCTTTCATTCAATACCTTGTAACATTTTTCTGGAACCCAAAAAGACATTTTTTCAATAAATTTTATTGTCAAAAAATATGAGGTACTTCATATGACTCAACTAAAAATTAATCAATAATACCAAACCAAAGAAACTAGATTGTGCTGGTTACTGGCTTTCATGTTGTTTATCAATATGTTGTCATAGAAATATTTCACATTTCTATATCTTGATGGGGAGTTTCTTAAGATATGATCTCAACTAAAACTGTAATATTGCTAAATGCATATGAAAGCTGATCAGTAAAGGCAGTGTCTTAAACTCCCATTACAGTTTTTATATCAAACTTATTTTTTCAGAAGTGATAATATGTATGCATATTTTAACAATTATATTATTGTTCTTAAGGCAAATATTTGACACTATTTGTTAAGCACCTATTATACGCCAGGTTAGGACAATAAAAAGAATTAACTCAAGTTCAACCGAAAGTTTTGTTCTTGAAGACATAAACAAGACACATTAACTTTAAAAAATATATATATGTTGGCAGTTGCTGTAAGGCAGTTCAATATTTCTAATGGAACTGGAGTAAAAGGGTGAGGGAGGGGATGAGTAAACATGTTAATTAAGCAATTTGCAACCATTTCACAAAAATAACCCCTTGGGGGCATCTAAGTAAATGCCTGAAAGTCCCTTCTTTTACTTTTCCAAATATTTATTTTATATTTCTTATAATTTTTTAAATTTCTTTTAAAAATTCCTTTATGTTATCCATCGTCTTCATACCTACTTCTATATTGCAGACCCCACATCTCACCTTTTATTTTCCCTCTGGTACTAATTTGTTAGTTCAGTTTAATATTGGATGCTTGGCTTACAAAAATGGATGAAATATACACAGAAAGACAAATATAAGTCAAATGTGTAAATGTTAAAAATGGCCAATATATTTGAGTACAGAAGAATATGAAAACATATCATAGACTTAGCTAACCTAGTGTGGTAAGGGGTGAAGTGAGGGTAAGGAGAGGATTGTTAAGTTTAACATGAATAACTAATAACAAAAGCAACAACAAACATATGGAACTCTTACTATGTGATAAGCACTATGAATGCATATATGTAAACACTTAATAGTTTAGGACCTGCCCTGACTGGTTTGGCTCAGTGGATAGAGCATCGGCCTGCGGACTCAAGGGTCCCAGGTTCGATTCCGGTCAAGGGCATGTACTTTGGTTGCGTGAGTATCCCCAGTGAGGAGTGTGCAGGAGGCAGCTGATCAATGTTTCTCTCTCATCGATGTTTCTAACTCTCTATCTTTCTCCCCTCCTCTCTGTAAAAAATCAATAAAAAATATATTTAAAAAAATAGTTTAGGACCTAATGTTAGCACTTAATATTAGCATTTTATACTTTAGGTGTTATTTTAGATTAACTTATGTTGAAGTTTGGGATGCTTGAGAAAATGTTAAGAGGTGTTAACATGAATACAATCTTGAAAATAAACAAATTTCATCCCGAAGACAAAAAAGGAAGGGAGATTCCAAGAAACAAAACTACCAGTGAAAGATGAGTGTTTTAGAAAAATGGCAAGTATTTCAAAATGATAAAGTGTCTATAGAGGCAGGTGCTAGGAGAAGAAATTAGCAAGAGAAGAGAAGTTAGATACATGAAGGTAGGGATTAAGGTAAGAGTACAGATAGAAGCTAAACATGGAAAAGTTCTGAGTCAAGCTAACAAACAAATAAAGTCCGTTATACTAGTATTTTCCAACCTCAACAAATCAGCCTTTTTAATGCATGATCTGTGTCTGTTTCTACTCCCAGCAGAGGCAAACCCTTAACCTTTTATCATGTTCAGAGCAATAGGCTATAACCACCTTTCTTATGAAGACAGAGAACAAGAGATGGAGAGAAGTATTTCCTTGTGGTCTGAAGAGTGATCAGTGATCACAGGTTGTGCTATGTCACTGGCAGGGGCGCCCATTTTTTTTTCTTTAATAAATTTAGTAAATGTGGCTTGTGATAGAAGTGTCCACCCAAGCAAGAGAGCTCCTCTTACCCAAGTCTGTATGAAAATCATTTCATATAATGCTGAGGGCCTTAACTTTTATTTGTAAAGCCATAGAAATACCAATATTTAATTAATAATAGCTATTTAGAAGGTTACAAAAATATTTTCAGTTGTTTATCATAAGTCCTGAATTGATAATGCTATTATTCCCCAATTCAAGTTTTTTATGCAAGGCAACGCCTTCATTATATCATCAGCTTTCTGACAGATACTGTGAAAATTCCCTCATCCTTTAGTTGAAATAATCATATGCAATAAAAAGTAGTTGATTCATCACAAGATTTTAAGGAATTGCATGTCACAGGTATTTAATGTATGCTTTTTGTTAAGCTAAAGTGATGTTTTTATATATAACTTAACTCAAGAAGAAAGAACTGCTCCAGACTTCTTTACTCTGGGATACATAGAGTGTCTACTTCAGGAAATGTAGGATTGCTTTAACAATATGCAGCATTCTAGAGAATCTTGCCAAGTTATGACAGAAAGCATGATTGATGAATAAAATATGGAAGATGGAAAGAAGCCTAAACCTGGGATATAATATTCCAGAGTGATTAGGGCCAATTACTAAGATGTTGACCCCACTGGAAGCATGACCTATCTTAATGTTGCCTTTCATTATCAAAAGGCAGTTTGGACTGAGTGGCTCCTACAGTAAAAGACCCAGGAGAACAGAGGGCTCTGGTATTTCCTTAGTTTGCACGAAACTTCAATGCAGACGCAGAATGACATGTTGGTGATTCATGGATGAACCAGCCATATTCTGTAAATGAGACATCTGGAAGGTGATTTCAAGTTGCACCTCAAACATGATCTTGTAAAACTTTACAGCTAAATATGGTTTTTTAAAAAGTGCCTCAGTTGATTTTAGTTTAAAGGGTGAAATTTTTGCTATGGCTTTTTAAAGCGTTCCAAATATTTCATCATATTAAAATAGTTTTGTAAGATTGAGATTTATAAACATTTTACATTGCAACTGATTAAAAGAAAACAAATTCTTGAATTCTTGGTCTATTTTTAATGCTTGGGCATTAATAGGAGAATAATTTCAGACCACGAAATTCCATGGGTATGTAGAATTTATGGTGGTCTGCGATTATTGCTGAAACAAAGATTAATGACCAATATGAGAAAACCATTACATCTGACAAGCTGACCATGGATCCTATAAATAGCATATCCTTTACAAGTTTTCCAAAACTATTTTTGACTTTATAATAGACAAGATTTCCAAGATACCATAAAAAATGTTTTCTTAATCCCCTCTCCTATTTTCTTCAACATACTTTGGAAGCCAATAAATACATTTAATGACTATAAGTGTACTATTTTGCTTGGCTGGTATCCTAATGTGCCTTTAAAGAATTAATCAACTTAAAGTTCCTAAAATGATTAATTTTTAATATGTTTCATAGAGTCCGTAGCATTTTATTCACCATAAAGTATAGACACATTGGAGTCCAAATTGCTTAATTACTATTCATAATAGAATAATAATTCTAAAGTTGCTTTTAATCTCATAGACAAACAAAAGAATCAGGCAAATACACAGTCTTTTTTATTTAAATATGATATAATTTGCCCTAGCTGGTTTGGCTCGGTGGATAGAGAGTCAGCCTGGGGACTGAAGGGTCCTGTGTTTGATTCTGGTCAAGGGCACATGCCGGGGTTGTAGGCTTGATCCCCAGTAGGGGGCATGCAGGACACAGCCAGATCAATGATTCTCTCTCATCATTGATGTTTCTCTCTCTCTCTCCCTCTCCCTTCCTCTCTGAAATCAGTAAAATTATATATTAAATATGATGTAATTTATCTTAGCATAAAAGGTCCAGCCAGATGTAGAATATTAAGCTCCAGATTCCAAATCGAATGCCTTGTCATCATTAGTCTTATCATCTAGCTAGATGGTCTCTATCTATGGTACAATTGGAACTGACAAAGTATGTTAAACAGATAAAGTCCACAGAAACAATTTACAATAGATGGAGGTTTTCAGAGCAGAAAATAAGGGGAAGCCTTGTCTGTAAAATTCACTACAATCTAATCCTGAGAATGTTGGAAGCCACTCTGGGCCCCACTTTGGAGCAAGAAAGAAAGAGCGACCACTGGCAGGCAAGGTGACCCAGAGTGAAACCTAAACTTTCTTCCATCACATTCATGAAGTTGAAGCTTCCTCAGTCCTTTCCTTTCTTTTGCAGACATCTCCCTATTACCCTTCAATCAAATGTTTTTCTCCGATTTAAACAGGATGTCCATGATGTTTTGTTCATATTATAAATGGGCATTTATTAAAGCATTAGTTCTTCTGCGAACTAATTTATATTGTTTCTAAATGTTGCAGTTTAAATTTAGTTCCATATGCATTTATTCATAGTGACTGAAATGATATTATCAAGTGCCATTCACTGTCCTGGCACCGGGGATACCAGAGTGAACAAAACAGAAGCTTAAAATCCCAGCCTTGGTGAACCTGAGTGCAGTACTGCACAATTCCAATGGGGGTGCTATTAAACTCGCAGTCCATGTCAACAGCGCCCCCTGAAGTTGGAAGAGTACAGACTGTGCGGCCCTTACACGGTGAATGCTCCTGGATATTCCAAACTCTTTATTTAAGCAGGATTACTAAACAAATTGATGTTGAAGCGTATTGTCCAAGTGAATTTCCCAAAAGAAATAAAGCTTACTACAAAAGGTGCCAAAATATTTTTAACTATTTTAATGGACAGATTTTTAAAATGGATTGTACACTTCCATGCCTTGTTAAACAGAATACACTGATCAGACTTAACTTATTCCTAATGACTCCATTTCATCATCGTGAACATAGGCTATTAGACTGCGCTCAAACTTTGTGATTATTCTCAGGGGCATGAATCTGTGCAATCACTGAGCAACCCCAGCTGCTACACTTTTCAGTTCTTTTGTCTGCTTTTTGTAATCTCCTCCCTCACACAGTCTCCTCTCAGATCCTCCCATCTCTGCACCTATTACTAAATTTCATTTTCTCATGCTGAATACTGTATTTAATCTACTATGTAGAGATTAGCCACATAATCAAATTTGCTCCAAACAATTATACTATATATATAATACATATGTGTGTATTACATATATATGACTATATTTATCTATCTATCTATCTATCTATCTATCTATCTATACAGTAGAGAGATAGATACTTTTAAATTCGAATATTAAGATCATTAGAAAATACATGAAAATCACTGATAAAAATTGTTCCATTTAGCTGCTCCAAGACCTTAGTTTGACTTCTAGATTTTAAATGGTTTCATTTGTCACTTGAGAGACCAATGTATTAAGGTAGTTCATATTTGCACAAATGTGGGTGTATATTCCTGTGTGTGAAAGAGAAAAAATAGAGAGACAATGATAGAGGAGACTGAAATTGATTAATTTATGTGAATATATACAACTTATGTATCTATTATACATGGGTTGCAGATTATGTAAAATAATTAATAAGTAAAATGTTTATTTTTGTCACTCTAAGTTTATCTGTTGACAACTGCATTTGCTGTTGATCTAAATGATCTTTTTCTGAAGTTAGGAAAATTTGCAAAACAATCACAATTATACAAAGTATTACTTTAGGAAAGACTATAGTTAAATTTTCTCTAAATCTAAACTTTAAAAAATTGCTTTCCTGCTTTCATTCATTTTTAATTGACTATACTTAAAAATAAATGGTCACTAAACACTAATCATATAGAAGGTACTATTATCATTAGAACAAGCAACATGAGTCTCTTCCCCTTTAATTTATAACACTGTTGCCATGTAGAGTTTATCCACATGCAAGGCTGGTGGGTATATAAATTCATATAATTTATGGTATTAACAGAAAAATGAAAAATTACATAAATTTCATAATTTGTGTAATTATAATAAGTGCAGAAACATTTGCCAAATATATATTGAATAAAACTGTCTTCATTATTAGATTATATAATCTTCTTGGTAGAAAATTCTATGAAATCCATTTAAAAAGCTATTAGAACTAATAGGTGATTTAATCATTTTTTAAATTACAACATCCAACATACAAAAATCAACTGTGTTTTTTTTATATTTGCAACAAATAATTGAAACTAAAAAGAACATTAAAACATAAAATATTTATATTAAATTAAACCAGAAAATGTAAGACTTAAAAACTAAAAACTGTAAAACATTGCTGAATATTTTTAAAGACCTAAATAAATCTATAAAGATATCACAAGTTTATTACTTGGGAGATCAATAGTGTTAAGAGGTATATTTTCCTCAAATTAATCTATAGATTCAATTCAATCCCAATCAAAATTTCAGACTTTCTTCTGAAGAAATTCATAAACTGCTTCTAAAATGTATATGAAAATTCAGAGGACTTAGAACTGCCAACACAAGCTTTAAAAAGACTCATTATAAAATTATAATAGTAAAGACAACATGGTATTGTTGAAAATATAAATTTATCAAACAATGGAACAGAATAGAGAATTCAGAAAGAGACCCACACATACACAGTTGATTTAATGTAAACAAAAATACAAAATCAATTCAGTAGTTAAAGGATTGTCTTTTCAACAATCCTTAGTTACTAAAAAATTTATATCTATATGCAAAAAAAGTATTGGCCCTTACCTTACACTATATACAATAATTGTATTTAAATAAATTGTAGAGCTAAATATAAGAGCTAAAGTTGTAAAACTTTTAAAAAGAAAGATAGGAAAATATTTTTGTGACCTTAAATAAATATTTATTAGACAAGAAAGAAAAATGCCAAAACAAATAAGAAAAAAATGAGCATCAAAATTAAAAACATTTACCTCATCAAAAGACACTCTTAAGAAAATAAAAGGAAAGCCACAGGTTGGGAGAAAATATTTTCAAAATATATATTAATAAAGGACTTATACTCAGAATATATTAAAAATCTTACAACTCAATATTAAGAAAATTAAAAATCCAAGTAAAAAATAGGCAAAAGATTTTAATGACACTCCACCAAAGAATATGCAAGGTAGGGCAAAAGTAGGTTTATAGTTGTTAGTATGAAAAATAATACAATCCTATATAATAAAAGCCTAATATGCTAAATGGACGGTCATCTGGTCGGCTGTTCAACCAATCAAAGCGTAATATCCTGTGCTAAGGCCTCTCAACCGCTCGCTATAACGTGCACTGACCACCAGGGGACAAACAGTCAACCTGTTGACCAATCACTATGACGTGCACTGGTCACCAAGGGGCAGATGCTCCTACCATAGGTTAGCTTGCTGTTGGGGTCTGGCCGATCGGGACTGAGCAAGGTGGACTGGACATGCCCTGGAGCCCTCCCGTGGTCCCTCCCTGGCTGGCCAACCTCCCATGTCTCTCCCTGACCCCGATCGTGCATCCGTGGGGTCCCTCAGCCTGGCCTGTGACCTCTCGCAATCGAGGTCACATTAGGGGATGTCGGAGAGCCAGTTTTGGCCCGATCCCACAGGCCAGGCTGAGGGACCCCACTGGTGCACGAATTCGTGCACCGGGCCTCTAGTAATAAATAATAACACAAGAATAAACTCTGAGTTTCACATACAACTGCAAACCAACTTTTGTCCAAGCCTGGACATAAGTGTCAAATAAGTACATGAAAAGATTCTCAATATCTTTAGGAATATGAAAATTAAAATTACAGTTACCACTACATACCCATGAGAATGACTAAAATTTACACATTTGACTATATCAAGTATTTTCAAGATACAGAACAACTGGTCCTCTCAGGTACTTTGCAAAATAATTCAGCCACAATGAGGAATGGTTTGGCAGCTTTTTAAAATATAATTCAATATGCACTTAATATATGACTTCCAAAGCACTTATCTAAGAGAAAGAAAACATATTCTCTCACAAAGACTTGTACATGAATGTACCAGCTCTACCAAAAACTGGAAACCATCCAAAGGTCTAACAACCCGTGAACAGATAAGCAAATGGCAGCACATCCATACAATGGGAAACTACTCACTGATAGAAAGGATGAACTACTGCCAGGCACACTAATCTGGGTCAGTGCTTTTAACCCTTTTCATCTGATGGCACACATAAACCATTAAAGTCCTGTGGCACACCAAAAATACATTTTTGCCAATCTGACAAAAATATGTAAATTTTTTATTCATTCACACCAGACAGCTATTGTGTTGGCTGTTGTCATTTTTGTATATGACAATCTAAGGGAAAAGAGGTCAGTGCCCCTGACAAAATAGTCAGGTATTGCATTATTTTAAACACTCTTGCAGCACACCAGTTGAAAATCACTGATCTGGATGAATGTCAAAACATTATCCCTGAACAAAAGAAGTCAGAGCCAAAAGCGATATAGTGTATGATTTTACTTACATAAAATTCTAAAAAAGTAAAACTATAGTGACAGAAAGATCAATAGCTGCCCGAGCTAGGGATTGGGAGAAAGGAATAACAGTAAAAGGGAACTTACTGGTTGGTGAAAGATAGTTTATAGTATGGTTTTGGTGGTGGTGACAAGACTTGGTGACTTTTCTTGTGTATAAATTATAATTCAATTAATTTAATAGAAATAATCATAATTAATAATAATAATTAATTAGCTTGTCAAGTTATCCATTTGATAACATAGTAATGTGGACTATCAGTTCCATATTTCTCAAAGAGAAGTGTGATAGTTCTAAACAGGTCAGATCCTGCGCCTGTTATATAAAAACCAATAGCAGATTTTGCTACATTCTTCGAGGGCAGTCTGAACTACCGTCCTGGTTTTCATCTGTGATCAGTGTCTATCCTGTTTGTAGATTGCAATTTGAACAAATCCCTAATTGAGTGATTGTCACGTCCAAGGCTTCATTAACTTATCTTGTCTTAGCCTCATTACTAAGCACAGGAATAATTAGTATAGTACTTCAAACTTAACAAGCATTTTGGTGATAACAGAAATTGATGAACTTACTGCATGCTTTTTCATCCAACTTGTAGAAGAAAAATGTGGCACAACCAAAGCCTGTGGTTTGTCCAGACAGCGTTTTATCTAGTTTATCCAGTTCAAGGGTTGGAGTGTTGAGTGGGATTTTCTGTTTAATATCAGACCTCAATCACCTGACTTGCATCACATCTAGAGAGATTCATGAAACCTGCAATTTCATTTTTAAAAAGTCATTTGCTAAAGAGGATTGAAATTTTTGCTGTTTAGTAGAATGCACAGCTCTAAGTAGAATAGTTTAAGCTTAA
Source organism: Myotis yumanensis (assembly GCF_028538775.1). Classification (NCBI taxonomy): domain Eukaryota; kingdom Metazoa; phylum Chordata; class Mammalia; order Chiroptera; family Vespertilionidae; genus Myotis; species Myotis yumanensis. The sequence continues at coordinate 14,733,701 of NW_027223754.1, forward strand.
ATCTATTTTAATCACAGCAATACTTTACTAAGGTGGTAGTGAAATGCTTAACTGAGACCATGGAAATGACTATGGTGCCTTTTGACCAGATCTCTAATTGCTTTGTTCCTGCACTGCCTATGTATTCACTTACTTCTGATATCTGTGTTTCTCAATATCCCAGACGTGCATCCCATTACAACTTCTTTTTATCAGTTCTGATGTATTAAGTATGAACACATTCTCTGAATCTGTGTTTACCTGAATTCAAAGTCCTCCACAACTATGTTTATAAAGCTCTATTCATTCCTATTTGATGTTGCCCACATATCTGTTAACTATGTCCTCTAGAGTTTGTCTTACTGTTCTACATAGTTAAGTGAGAAATTCCAGTTAAGTACTGAATATGAAGAAGCTTCTTTTTAAGCCCTTCATTCCACTTTCATTGGAGCCACTCCTATAAACATATATTTTACCTATGACTCTAAGCTACACTAAAACAAAGCTTGGAAGTCTAGTTCTGCTCTGGGGTTGTAACCTACATCCTTAGAATTCCTCATTCCCTCCGGCTTCACCTTCTCCCCTCTCATGATGGAACCTTCTAGCTTTATGTAAACGTTATGAATGCCTCTCTATGGAATCAGATCCTCCCGCCCTCCATGTAATATATGAAGTGTACTTCTTATTCTTTATTAGTCATGATGTACCCCTTGCTTAGCTCACCATCACTGGGGTCTAAGGAGGGAGATGTTGTTTATTGTTCCTAGCTGCTATTTCCATTGGTGGTAAAATAAATCTCCTTTCCCCAAAATCAATTTTGTGAGCTACCAGAGAGCCAGGATCACACGTGTTACCTCTGTACAATATCTAATACTAGAGGCCCCGTGCACAAAAATTTGTGCACTCGGGGGTCCCTCAGCCCATCCTGTGCCCTCTCGCAGTCTGGGACCCCTCCGGGGATGTCCACCTGCTGGCTTAGGCCTGCTCACCGGGGGATTGTGCCTAAGCTGGCAGTGATACATCCCTTGGGGGATGTCCACTTGCCAACGGGCCAAAGCTGCAGTTGAACATCCACAGAGCTGCTGAGGAGGCAGGAGAGGCTCCCACCATCGCCAATGTGATGCCTTCAGCCTGGCTTGTGGCTGAGCAGAGCTCCCCCTGTTGGAGTGCACTGACTACCAGGGGGCAGCTCCTGCATTGAGCTTCTGCCCCCTGGTGGTCAGTGTGTGTCATAGTGACCAGTCATTCCCAGTCGTTCTGCTGTTAGGGTCAATTTGCACATTACCGCCCTAACGGGTTTGGCTCAGTGGATAGAGCATCGGCCTGCGGACTGAAGGGTCTCAGGTTCGATTCTCGTCAAGGGCATGTACTCTGGTTGCGTACACATCCCCAGTAGGGGGTGTGCAGGAGGCAGCTGATCGAAGTTTCTCTCTCATCGATGTTTCTAACTCTCTATCCCTCTCCCTTCCTCTCTGTAAAAAATCAATAAAATATATTTGGGGAAAAAAATTGCATGTGCACATTACCCTTTTATTATATAGGATAGAAGCCTGGTGCACGGGTGGGAGCCAGCTGGTTTGCCCTGAAGGGTGTCCCAGATCAGGGTGGGCAGGGGACCCCCAGCTCCCTACGATCGCCCACGCCACCCCTGCTCACGATCGCTGGCTCTGCCCATGCTCACGCCTAACACCTTTGGCCAAGGCATTAGGCCTGGGCAAGAGACCCCCAGCTCCCCACCATCATCAACTCGGCCCCTGCTCCCTGCAATTGACTGCTCCGCCCTAATGCCTCTCACCCAGGCATTAGGCCTGGGCAGGGGACCCACAGCTCTCCAAGGGACCTCCTGCTCCACCCCTTCCCAGGCCTAACGCCTGTGGCCAAGGCATTAGGCCTGGGCAGGGGACCCCAAGCTCCCACCATCAGCGACTGTGACCCTGCTCCCCATGATCACTGGCACTGCTCCGGCCCAGGCCTAATGCCTCTGGCCAAGGCATTAGGCCTGGGCAGGGGACCTCCGCAGCTGCAGCCTCCCAAGATCATGGGCTCCACCCCTACCCAGGCCTTACGCTTCTGCGTTGGGCCCGGGCAGCGGGGACCCCCAGCTGCAGCTGCCCCTGCCCCGGCCTAACACCTCCTCTGGCTGAGGCGTTAGGCCTGGGCAAGGGACACCCCCAGTTGCAGCCGCCTGCGATGTGGGCTCCACCCCTGCCTGGGCGTTACTCCTCTGGCTGAGGCGTGAGGCCCCGGCAGTGGGGACCCCCAGCTGCAGCTGCCCCTGCCCAGCCTAACGCCTCTGGCCAAGGCTTTAGGCTGGGCAGGGGACCCCCCGCAGCTGCAGCCGCCCCCCAATTGTGGGCTCCGCCCCTGCCCGGGCCTTATGCCTCTGGCTGAGGCGTGAGGCCCGGGCAGTAGGGACCCCCAGCTGCAGCTGCCCCTGCCCAGCCTAACGCCTCTGGCCGAGGCTTTAGGCTGGGCAGGGGATCCCCCGCAGCTGCAGCCCCCCCCCCCCCCCCCCCCCGATCGTGGGCTCCGCCCCTGCCCGGGCCTCATGCCTCTGGCTGAGGCATGAGGCCCGGGCAGTGGGGACCCCCAGCTGCAGCTGCCCCTGCCCAGCCTAACGCCTCACTAACGCCTCTGGCCGAGGCCTTAGGCTGGGCTGGGGACCCCCTGCAGCTGCAGCCGCCCCCCCCCCCATTGTGGGCTCCACCCCTGCCCGGGCCTTATGCCTCTGGCTGAGGCGTGAGGCTTGGGCAGTAGGGACCCCCAGCTGCAGCTGCCCCTGCCCAGCCTAACGCCTCGCTAACACCTCTGGCCAAGGCGTTAGGCTGGGCAGGGGACCCCCCGCAGCTGCAGCCGCCCCCCCCCCGCGCCCCCCCCCCCCATCGTGGGCTCCGCCCCTGCCCGGGCCTTACGCCTCTGGCTGAGGCATGAGGCCCAGGCAGTGGGGACCCCCAGCTGCAGCTGCCCCTGCCCAGCCTAACGCCTCTGGCCGAGGCTTTAGGCTGGGCAGGGGACCCCCGCAGCTGCAGCCGCCCCTGCCACGGGCCTTATGCCTCTGGCTGAGGCGTGAGGCCCGGGCAGTGGGGACCCCAGCTGCAGCCGCCCCTCCCGGGCCTTTTGCCTCTGGCGGAGGCGTTAGGCCCGGGCAGAGGATCCCCCAAGCTGCAGCCGCCCCCTGACGGGCTCCACCCCTGCCCGTGCCAATGCCTCTGGCGGAGGCGTTAGGGCAGCGGGGACCCCCAGCTGCAGCCGCCCCCCCCACCCAGCTGCAACCGCTCCATGATCGTGGGCTCCAGGCAGCGGCTGCAGCCACCCGGAGATCCCTGGCTCCACCTCTGCCCAGCTCCCATTGCTGGCTCCACCCCTACTTCCTGCTATCACTGGCCAGAGCGGCAAAGGCCAGGATTCTCCGATCATGGCCAGGGGGCAGGGCAAAGGCGGCCCTAGGGGCCGCCTTTGCCCTGCCCCCCGGCTCTTAGCTCCCCCCTGGGTTTCCGATCACTGTCAGTGCCAGGGGGCTTCTTCTGTGCTTTCCATTTTGCCTCCCTGCATTGTGCCTACATATGCAAATTAACCGCCATCTTTGTTGACAGTTAACCGCCATCTTGGCTGGTGATTAATTTGCATATCTCGCTAATTAGCCAATGGGAAGGGTAGCGGTCGTACGCCAATTACCATGTTTCTCTTTTATTAGTGTAGATGGTCGTAGTATCTTGGTGTATTTGGGGCTCAAAAAAGTCTTGCTAACAGTGATGTGAATCTATACCTTCACCCATGGCTAGTTCTATTAGGCAGAGAAGAATATATATAAAATGTTTGGTTGTAAAAATTTATTAAGCATATAAGCGGAGTTATGCATATCAATAAACATAAATATCAATAATATACTTCAAAATGTTTCATATAATAATCCCTGTTATTTAATCACATTATATATAGCTTTTTGGTTGTGGGATGTTTGTTTTATGAGTAATCATACCCACTATCTCATTTAAATGTCACTACAACCCAGTTTGATAATTTTAGGGGATTATTGGGTCTTCCTGCAGCTATGTTCTTAGGGCTTACATTATGGACCAAATTATTATTTAGACATAAAGTATAATTTTGATATGTTGAAATTTGACCCTATATGCATTTTTGATAGCCTATTCCATTTCTTTATAAACCAGTAAATGATATATATTAGGAGACTCAATTTGGGTCTAATATGTGTCTACCCTAGGATTTTGTGAATTTTTACTATGTAGTGCTTTTTATTGCCTTCAGCTTATATTAATTAGTATTTTAGTGTAAACATTATTAATGGCACATAGTATTTCAACTAATGCATATTCCAAGTTTATCTGGCAGTTATTTAACAGGCTATTTTGAAATTTGCATGAAGTTATGTTTTCATAAACAACTTTGAAAGTATTTATTCCTTCTATTTACTATCATTTTATTTATATAATTGAAAGATGTCAGGTCAATATTGAAGGGAACTTGGTAAATGGTCAAGTGCAGAACTTTAAAGATGGAGGGATGAGGGTTAACAGGGTGAGAAATGATAGTGGGGAGTACCACACAAACATATGGAAAGGCAGCGGTTAAGAGCTTGCACTTTGAAGTCTGACACACTTGCCAGTGTGAGAACCTGGACAAGTCAGTTCAGCACCTCAGCCCAAGTTACCTTATCTATACAAGGACCATATTAATAGATCCTCGCTCCGAGGATTGTTATCAGGTTTAAATAGCAACCCCGTCCAGCCCTGAGAATAGAACCTGACAACTAGTGAGCACTCGATGCATATCCGTTATGACTCCCAAAGTTTTAGTAAGGAAAACAGAGTCAGGAATCACAGTTCAAAATGGAGACAGGATGAAACGATGGCTTCCTTACTTTAGCAGAAGTTGAAGTGTACATAAGTATAGAAGGAAAGAATCAGATGAGAGGGATGCTGAGAGATAAATTATCCTTGAAATATCCTTTTGTTTGGATTAAGCAGTACACATTCATAGTTACAGAATCATCACAGAGATGCAGATTATCGCATCGGGAATATAGTCAACAATATTGTGATAACTGTGCAGAGGGCCAGGTGGGTATTTGAAGCAGCGAGGGGACTGCTCTGTGGAGTATGTGATTTTCTGGCCACTTTTACACACACACACACACACACACACACACACACACACACACACATGTCCCTTAGTTTGGCAGAATCATATTCAGAAATATTTTTCCCCCAGGATTCCCTTCTCCCTTTTATTTTCTCAGTCTCATCCCACCCGGTTAAACTGAGTAGTCCCATGCCTATTGTGTCATGGGCAGAGATGTGTTAGGAAAAAGCAAGGAAAGGAAGCCTTTTCTGGCTTTTGAAAAAGCTCCCAACTCTTTTCTTTATTTTTTTCCTTTTTTAGTGCTAATTGGCCCTTAATGAATTCAGAGCACAGATAAAAGGTTTTGGAGAAAATATTATTGGCAAAAGTTAGCTTCTGCCCTGAAGCTAGCACTGTCCTTGGGCTAGGAGGAGGGTCCTTGTCGCTCACTGGCTGAGTGACTAGAGAAGTTACCTAACCTAATTGAAGTTTTATAACTGGATCTATTTTTAAAAGTAGCAGAAATAGATCATTTTTTCCTTTTGTAATATATGGAAAAAGTATTTCTAAAATATCTGCAAGATATTTGATTCATCTTTCCTAGAGATAGCAGAGCTGAGAATGATTCACGTGTTTACAGTCTACAGCACCAATATTTATTTAGAAGAAAGAGTACAATTTTATTACTTTCCTCCAGGAATTTTAGCAAGAGAGAAGAGATAATTCATTAAATCCCTTCCATCATTATCATCATCATTATTATTACTGTTACTTATATGTATCGAGTTTCTAGTATTAAGTTTTACTTTAAATGCAAGTCAATGAAGATTCCAAAACTTGCAAAATGCTGTTGTTGATTTTAAACAAATATATAGGCAGATATTTCTTCAGCAAAATGCATTTATTCATGAAAAAAAACACAATTAAGGACATAGGGTATAAAGACAAACCACGGGCAAGTCCACAGAAACAAAGGAAAGGAACATTCTTTTGTGGCCTTGGAAGTAGCTATTATAAATAAAGAGTCCATCAGAAGAAACATAGTTGGAAGTATAGTGACTTTTCCTTGGCTGAGCTATGACAGCCTCCCATTGGCTGAGCAATTACTGGACAAGGGGGAATCTTTTCTTCCTCCTGCTGAGGAAGTACAGTAATAGTACTGCTTGTCAGATATGCAAGGTACATATACCTGTTGGGGTCAGTAATGTGTGTGTTGAGTGACACTTGTGTGAGAGGTATCTTTTCTAGCCTCTCAGCTCCACTTTATTTTATTTTTTTAATATATTCCTATTGATTTCAGAGAGGAAGGGAGAGGAAGAAAGAGATAGAAACATCAATGATGAGAGAGAATCATTGATCAGCTGCCTCTTGCACGCCTCACACTGGGGATCGAGTCCTCAACCTGGGTGTGTGCCCTGACCAGGAATTGAATCATGACCTCCTGGTTCATAGGATGACACTCAACCATTTTAAATGAGGTGTTGCTTATTATTTTCCACACGGTATTATTCTTCCCAGACTGCTGTAACAAAATACCATAGACTTGTAACTAAAACAACAGACATCTATTTCTCATAGTTATGGAGTCTGGGAATTCCAATATGAAGGTGCTGGATAATTTTGTTCTTACTCAGGGTCCTCTTCCTAGTGAGCAAATGACTACCTATGTACTCTATGTCCTCACATAGCAGAGAGGCAGCTCTGGTGTCTTTCTCTTTGTCTAAGAAGGCCACTAACACCATCATTATGCCCATAAAGGGACCCATCATCCGGCCTTCTCTAAACTTGATTATCTCCTAAAGGCCCAGTCTCCAAACACTGCCACATTGGTGGTCAGGGATTCAACATATGAATTTGAAAGGAGAGGCACAATTCAGTCCATAGCAAATGCCCAAATACTTACACATAAAATTTTAAAACAATAACACACACACACACACACACACACACACACACACACAAGCAAACTATATTTGGTGGCTCCAAAATTAAATTCTGTAATAGTTTTTGGAGTGAGACTAGATTTTGCTTGTATTTGAAAATCTTGATAGAACACACTCTTCCTTTCCTTATTAAAATATGAGTACTCATGTAAGATTGGAACAGTATGTCATCTGATTTACTGTATTTGGGGTCAAGTGGTGAAAAAACTATTCAGACAACCTGCCAGGTTCTGTTAGGTTACACCCAGAGCTTCATGCTTTAAGACAAACGCAGGCTGAAATTTTGACTCATAGGCATGTGTTCTGGCTCAAGGATATGCTCCTTGTTTCTGGAAACACACACACACACACACACACACACACACACACAGCCAAGAAATATAGAAATGTCTTCAGAAAATGAAAGCAAAAACCAGAGAGTGAGTATCTTGTCCTTCCAATTTCCGCCATCCCTTAGAGAAGCAACTAGGTGTTTCCTTTGTGGTTTGCATTTCAAGGAATTTTCAAAAAATCAGCGGTAAGTTTCTTTTTGTATTATCTCATAATTCTATTTCTCTTACAAAATAGATGCATTAACCTTATGACGCTAGCAGGTTGGCAGGTAAGCATAGAGGACTTAGAAAAGGCATATGAGCATGCTTTCAAAATATGTTTAAATATAAATAGGGCGAACAAAAGGTAGAACACTGGTCAATTCCAAATAAGGTAGCAAACAGCCCTCGTTTTTTTTAAGTTTAATCTTCAATCCCTCAGTTGCCATCATGTTTCACTTGTTTTCCCTAAGCCTGAAAGATGTCATTATAGACCAACTGCTCAATCCCTCTTTGCACAGACGTGCCCCTTGTTCTAAATTACCCCTGCCTCTCCACCAGAGTCCACACTGATCAAAATCCCCGTTCCTTCCAGTGTATGGATAGGAAGAAAACAATCTAATTAAACTAATGCTTAAATGTGATTTCCTAATAGCACCCCCTCCTTTTTACCTAATCTCTTAACTGTGCAGTGTTAGAAATAGAATTATAAATAAGACATGGCCGTGAACTCACAATAAGAGAGTCTGAGATGCTTCCTCTTAGAATGCAGGATGGTAACATATATTTACAACACCGGGATTCTGGCAGCGACATCCCTATGGGTTTCTAGGATTTAATAATTTCATCTTTCTATGTTTGTTTGGCTGTTTGTTTGTTTAAATCACCACTTGAAAAAATAGATCAATGCTAACAAAGCTACTTGACCCACTTTATTTTAACAAAAATATTTCTTCTAATCCACTTATTCCATTTGCTTATATGTCTTTCACATTCTTTGGTTTCTGTTTTGTCCTTGGTTAGCAATAGTATCATTGTTATTACCTTCCCATTTGGAAGAGAAGCAAATAATCATCTAGGCATAGGTACTCAGACATGAGCTTAAAGAATTATTTTTTGCATGCTAATTTTTCTTAAATACACGTTTCTGAGCAAACATGCTAGTAATACAACACTCTTCACTGAGGAGCTTCAGCATCATCAGGCTGGCTTCACTGCTTCATAGCCCAAAGAAAACAGTCATAGAGACCATCACCCGGGGGTTCTGTCTTCAAGTTCAATGGGTCTGTTGCTCAAAAGGACTTTGCATGTGGAGTTGTTTTTGTCCTAAACTTTAAAGTCAAAAGTCTGTGTTTTTGATAGTTCACACATTCTACCTAAAACCCCAAATATTATTTTAACTCATTAAAAAACTTGCAGCTCAGCAAGGTCCCAAATAAAATAGCTACTGTGTTTCTGTGATTCATTTGTCTACATAGGAACTTGGCAACTATAATCAACAGTCCACTTTGGCCCACAAATATCTAATATAAGTAAAGGAAACTCTGCTACATATTACTCCACAATGGGATTATTTTAGTAGTGAAATTCAACCTTCCAACATGAGGATAGAAGAAACCTATTATGACATATGTTTTACAAATTCTTTCAAACTATTTTCCTAACATTTGAATTTTGGCAACGTTTTTGCTACATTCTGCCCAACATATTTTTCCCCAACTTAAAATGAGATACGTAATTTCAAGAAATCTTTAATTTTAAGTATTTAATTTTTTTTCTTTTTTGTACTAAATGGAAAACTGGTCATTGAAATTCATGAAAGAAATCACTGTTATGTGTTGTTTTATTCAAGAAAATAAGGCCAGTTATAGAAGCGAGATTGTATAAATGTGAATATGTCCTATTGGATACTAAATAGAATATCTACATTTTCTTGAGAAAGAATTATGTTCTTTTGGTTCTAATTTTGTCATATATTTCCAATGGTTAACATACCACATCTATGAAAGCTGATAACCTATAAATAAAATAATGACTTCTATTGGATGCCTAAGCATACACATGCATTGATATGTTTAAACTTAAAAATTCACTGAATTCAATTATCAAACCATTGGGTAATACCCAGTTAATACTCATCTTATCTAATAATAGACAAACATGGTGATTGACGGTACCTTCACTATGCCTCCCATTGGTTAATCAGAGTGGTATGCAAATTAACTGACAACAAAGATGGCAGCTAATTTGCATACTGTAGGCAGGGCGGGACAGCGGGAGCTGCCATCCAGGCCCCCCGTGTGCGGCAGCAGCACGGGGCTCAGGCGGGGCACGGCGATCGCGGGGGGCCCGCCCTGTGTGTGGCCCGGCTGGCATGGAGCTTAGGAGGCATGATCAGCAAAGCGGGACTGGGGATTGGCGAATGGGTGCAAGGCAGATCTCCTGGTCCTTCCCCTCAGCCGGCAGGCTTCTATCAATCTTCAGTTTCTACTGAAAGGAATGTGGCGCCTCCACTGAGCAGCCTCCCAGGACTCGGACTCGCAGGCTCCAGATTGGAGACTTCAACAAGGACTTCAGCGCCTGCTCAGGGGAATAACCGCCACCTCCCTACTCCACAGCTGCTTCTGTCTGCAAGAAACTGCGCATGCTCCTCCCTGTGACATGGGCGGGCCAGGGCCTGAGTTGAGTGGTTCCATGATAGTGATAGCAGCTGGACCAGTGCAGGGATGGAGGGAGGGAGGGTGGGGAAGGAGCAAGGGGGAAGCCCTGGTTCCCTGCTCCTCCTCCCACAGGGATGGCCCTTGCTGCTGTTATGATAAAAGGAGTTGTGTTTTTCTAACTCTGTCTGGGTAAAGGAAACAAGTGTCTGTTGACTTCTGATCTTACTCTCAGAGCTGCCAGTTAATCCCTCTGGATGCATCATATCCAACCTCCCAAGGATCCGAGGGGCAGGATCAACCTTCATTCCATAGTTGAGGAAACTGACCAAAAAACACATGTGTCTCATGCCTCAGTGTCAACTCCCGCAGAAATCTCCAGGTAATGACTCAGATTCTATATCTAAGGGTATATTTTCTTCTGTTTTCATGTTTAATTCAGCCCCAAGAATCAAATAATACAATAAAGAATAAAATGAGTTCAGAGGGCTCAGCATTGTATTCCCAGGGCCTTTGGTCCCACACAAACCGCAGAGTTCAGTTATCCTGAGATGAAAGGAAAGGAAAGAGAAATGTAAAGGTTTCCCAGCTCAGTCACAGAGACATCTCATAACTACATATTAAGGACATGACATTAACTTAGGGGTGGAAAGGACACAAATGGAATAGAAGATGGAGCCACTTGGAGTGAGCAGGCCAGCAGGGGGGAAGTTGGGGGCAAGTAGGCTGGTGGCGGGGGGAAGTTGGGGGCAAGCAGGCTGGCAGGCAGAGTGGTTAGGGGCAATCAGGCAGGCAGGCAGGCAGGCAGGTGAGTGGTTAGGAGCCAGCAGTCCCAGATTGTGAGAGGGATGTTCGACTGCCAGTTTAGGCCCAATCCCTGTAAACCAGCAGTAGGACGTCCCTCCAGATTGGAGAGGGTGCAGGCCGGGCTGAGGGACACTCCCCCCCCCCCCCCCCCCCGAGTGCACAAATTTTTGTGCACCGGGCCACTAGTTTCAAATATAAATAATTATCCTACTGGTATGTAGAGTTTAAACTAGATAATGCTTTAAAATGCCATGAGCAGAATGACTTCTGTTTCAAGAAAACATTAGGTTGCTCAATGGGAATCCAGTGAAACTAAGGGCTCTCTACAGATAAGCCTCCAGTTTATATACAACAGATGCTATTTCATTCCTGCTGGACAGAATACCAGTGAAAAATTTTCAGTTCTCTACACTTTGGTCAAATGCATCAGCAATAAAAACATTACCAGAGAAAACAATACACTTTTTTTCAAATGCACTTACCAAAATGGACCATATGTTTGGCCATAAAACAAGTCTCAATAAATTTTCTAAAACCCAATTATTCACAATATGTTCTCCAACCATAATGGAATTGAATTATAAATCAACAAACAAAAGAAAAAAAATACTTTTTGAACACAGATGCAAATATTCTTAACAAATTTTCAGCGAATTGAATTCAATGAAGTATAAAAGATAATATCTAATTACAAAGTATGGTTTATCAAAGAAATGCAAACCTGTTTAATGTTTAAAAATCAACCTATGAAAAATGCCATTATTAACAGACTAAAAAAAAGAAAAACTTTATGTGAACTAAAAGCAAACTATTCAGAAAAATATTATTTTCAACATCCTTTCATGATTTTTTTTTAATTGTATTACCAGCAAACTAGAAACAGAGCAAGGTGGGTTTCTCAACCTCAACATTATCAACATTTTGGGTCACATAATTATCTGTGTAGGAAGCTGTCCTGTGCATTGTAATGTTTTGCAGCCAGGAGCTCCACTCTGTCCTAGTTGTGATGGCCAAAATATCGACCAAAATCTCCAAATGTCCCTGGGGAACAAAGTCATTCTCATTTGAGAACATGGAATAGAGAAAATTCCCTTAACCTGATAAAGGGCATCAGTAATAAAACCTTGCAGCTTATATCATAATTAACAGTGAAAAACCAAATGCTTTTTTCCCTAGACCCAAGACAAGGCAAGAATGTCCACTTTCACCAATGTTATTCAACACTACAATGCAGATTGCAGCCTGTAGAATAAGGTAACAACAAAATAAATAAAAAGCATTTAAATGGAAAAGCGGAACAAAATTGTCTTTATTCATATACAGCATGATCATCTAGGTAGAAAGTCTTAGGGATCTTCAAAAAACCTACTAGAACTAATTAGTGAGTTTTGCAAGTTTGCAGGATACTAACCAATGTAAAAATAAATTGTGTTTTATATAATAACAATAAATAATTAGAAACTGAAATTTTTAAAGATACCATTTACAATGGAATAAAACATATACTTAGAGATAGCCCTGACAAAAATGTGCAAGAAGACTATGATAGTTGAAGGTACAAAATACTAATAAAACAAATTAAAAATTCAATAAAAGAAGAGATACATAGTGTTCCTGGAACAGAAGAGTCATTATTGAGATGTTAATTCTCTCCCAATTGATGTAACTAACAAATTTATCAAAATTCCAATAGGCTTTTTTTTGGTAGAAATGAACAAGCTGCCTCTAAAATTCATATGGAAATGTCATGGTCCTAGATTATCCAAACCAACTTTAAAAATGAAGAACAAAGTTGAAATATTGACAATACTTGATTTCAAAACTTCTGTAAAGCTACAATAAAATCTCTCACAACTCAATGATAAAGAAACCAACAACCCAATTTTCTAAAATAGACATGCAACTTGAATAGACACGTCATCAAAGAAATACTAATAAATAAGCACAGGAAAAGATGCTCAACATTAGTAATCATTGGGAAAATGCAAATGAGATATGACTACACATCTATTCGAATGGCTAAAATAAAAAAAACTAATCTTGCTAAGTGTTTGCATGTATGTGGAACAATAAAAATTCTCAGAAACTTCTGGTAGAAATACAAAATGGCACACCCACTTTAAAACACAGTTTGGAAGTTCCTGAAAAAGTTAAAAATATGTCAATCAACTGGCCCTGCAAAACACTCCTAAGTTTTTATCCAAGGAAATGAAACAATACATGCATACCAAGATTTGTATGTGATTGTTCATTGCATCTTTATTTGTAATAGTCAAATAACTGTCCTAATGTTATGGTCCCAACTGTCCATTAACACGTGAATGGGTAAAGAAATCGTGGTGTATCCCTACAATGGAACACTACTCAGCAATAACAAGGAATGGACTAATACAGCTTGATATCTGGTATTAAGATCCCTCAAAACGACAATGAGGGACCATCTCACACCTGTCAGAATGGCTATCATCAACAAATTAACAAATGACAAATGCTGGTGAAGATGTGGAGAAAAAGGAACCCTCGTGCACTGCTGGTGGGAATGCAGACTGGTGCAGCCACTGTGGAGAACAGTATGGAGTTTCCTCAAAAAACTAAAAATGGAATTCTCATTTGACCCAGTGATCCCACTTCTAGGAATATATCCCAAGAAACTAGAAACATCAATCAAAAAGGATATATGCACCCCTATGTTCATAGCGGCACAATTTACCATAGCTAAGATTTGGAAACAGCCTAAGTGCCCATCAGCAGATGACTGGATTAAAAAACTGTGGTACATCTACACGATGAAATACTACACTGCTACAAAAAGGAAGGAACTCCTACCATTTGCAATAGCGTGGATGGACCTGGAGAGCATTATGCTAAGCGAAATAAGTCAGACAGTGAAGGATAAATATCATATGGTCTCACTCATTTGTGGAATATAATGAACAACATAAACTGATGAACAAAAACAGATCCAGAGACAGAGAAGCATCAATCAGACCCTCAAACCTCAGAGGGAAGGCGGGGGGTGGGGTGAGGGGGAGAGATCAACCAAAGGACTTGTATGCATGCATATAAGCATAACCAATGGACACAGACACCAGGGGGGTGAGGACATGAGCGGGGGCGGGGAGGGGGGTAGATAAGGACACATATGTAATACCTTAATCAATAAAGAAAAAAAAGGAATGGACTATTGATACATGCAACAATATGAATGAATCTCAGATACACTAAGTGGAAGAAAATGCATACATATTATTTCATGTAAATAAATGTCTAGAAATGTAAACGAATCTGCAGTGACAGAAAATAGACCAGTGATTGCTTGGGGGTGGAGGGAGAGAAAGGACCAAAAAGGAAGGATGACAGGAGGCACGGGAGATTGGGAAGTGATAGAAATGTTCATTATTGATTGTAGTGATGTTATCACAGGTGTAAACATTTGTCAAAACCAATCATACCATTCACTTTAAATATGTGCAGTTTTCCGTGTATCAATTAAATCTCAATAAAGGTATCAAAATACATATGAGGAATAAAAAAATAAACTTAAATTTGGAAAATTGAGAGATGAATTAAAAAATAAAAGCAAAGAAATTAGCAAAAGGACTCAGAACTAGAAAACAACAGTAAGATGAGAGAATCACAAAAGCATTATCTTTCTTTGCAACTTTACGGGCTAGAACTAGGATGTACAGTGCCGGGGGGAAAGTTCTACTGCACCTGGCTGGACCAGGTTGCATCAGAGAAATACAAGAGGGGGGATTATACAATAAATCACACAAAGAAGCATAGTTGTAACATTTTGTAAGTTTTGTTTCTTCTATACCATCTATTTAATCAATTGTTTATTGTAGGTTTAATCTTTTGATGACTAAGAGCAACAGAATAATTTAAAATTGAATAGCAATGAAAACCATAATAGTGGTCATCTGGAATTCGCTGAGTGACTAATTATATCATGATATCTAATATCCACTAGTCTTTTTTATTATTATTATTGATTTCAGAGAGGAAGGGAGAGGGAAAGAGAGAGAGATAGAATCATCAATGATGAGAGAGCATCATTGATTGGCTGTTTTCTGCACACACACATCCACCACACCCCACCCCTCACACCCACCCCAGGATGGAGCCAGCAACCTGGGCATGTGCCCTGACCAGGAATCGAACCTTGACCTCCTGGTTCATAGGTCAACACTCAACCACTGAGCTACACCAGCTGGGCTAATGCCCACTAGTCTTCACATGTATCATGCTCCTAGCTAAAATCAGTCCCTGCACCTAGATTCCAAGTTCTCTCTCCTACACAAAAATTCACTCCAGCATTTCTCCACTCTTTTCTCTACAAAATTTTTTTTCTGCCTTCGGGAAGATACCATACTGATTTTTTTTTAAATTGGAAACTGTTATTCACCTATCTTAATAAAAGCTTTTCCTGGCCCCAGACAGTTACCCTCCCATTGGTTTGCTTTGCTTTGCAATAAAACTTCAGAATAATTGACCCATGTCTTCAATTCTTTTCCTCAAATTCTCTTTCAAACCTTGCTAACCTGACTTCCATCCATATGATTCTCTGTCATCAACAGTGATTTCCACACTGTTAAATCCAATGGAAAATCAGGTTGTTTTTTTTCTCTTCTTATTTTCTATGTTCTTGACATTGTTAAATATTTAGAAAATTATCTCAATATTTATCTTTGTACTCATATTTTGTAAGGCCTTTATGAGAAAGTAAGCTCTGAGATTTGTTTGGAGTCAGGCAACTGAAGGATGAAAAATAAATAAGAGTGATTAAAGATTTGGGAAGTAATCTTTCTAATAATAGGATAAAGCATAAAGTCTTATTTTGTTTAAAGAAGAGAATATTAAGAAGGAAACTGCTTAAAAAGTATCTAGATATCTAAAAAGGCATTTATAAATGTATGTGAATAGGGTTCTATTGTTTTTCTCAGTACAATATAAATGGAAACAAGGCTGAATTATATGGGGAGGGATATAATATTTATGAGGAGAAGCTAGCTAAGAAGAATTAGCAGAATACTGACATTTATTGGGCACCCACTATATACTTGAAGCAGGGGTAGAGGCAGAGATAGAGATATATATGTTATTTTATGAAAGACCTTACCTCAGTTCGTATTCCATTCTGCTGTTGTGTTGCCCTTAGGGAAATAAATATAAATTTATAAATATTTGTATATATAAAGTAAATCCTGCTTTCCAATCTGCAGATTATGTGAAATTGTCCCTATTTTTAAAAAGAAATCTAAAAGAGAGTTTTAAAAGTCTTCCCAATTTCACACAGCGATTAAATGGGAGCCAAGAAAGGCAGGGAGGAAAAAAACACAAAATTTAGTTAGAAAATCTGGTTTCCAATGTGTAGTTGGCCACTTTCTATCATTTGATTGTGAGAAAATTACTTCCACAGATTTCTAATACTTTATCTGTAAAATAAGAATACACACAAAGATTGTTGGAAAGATTTAATGGCAGAGTTTCAGTGAAAATATTTTGAATATAAAAATGAATAGCTTCAAATAATTTATGAAAGTATGGGCTTCCTTCTTGCCATCGCATTGAAGGTTAAATTAAAGAAGTCTAAATGCTCATTTTTAATGAGTAATATTTTGATATAAACTTTAAAAAATTGCTTCTGCCTCCAATTTTATTTGATTGCTTCTCATCTTCAAATTCATATGGAA
Source organism: Myotis yumanensis (assembly GCF_028538775.1). Lineage (NCBI taxonomy): Eukaryota > Metazoa > Chordata > Mammalia > Chiroptera > Vespertilionidae > Myotis > Myotis yumanensis. The sequence goes on from NW_027223754.1 coordinate 14,750,176, forward strand.
TATTTCATTCTTGCCATTTAAAATTTCTTCATAGTCCATGCTTTATATTAATTTTGAGAGATTTTAGTTTCCTAATAAGAAAAGGAAGAGCAACTATAATATCGTGCTTCTTTGAGTTATCACCTACCCCATATTCCCAGGGAGCACTACAAAGATATCCACCCATTGTGACATCCAGGTATCGGTCAGCCCTCATAAAACTTAGAGCCAACTGAGGATAGACATGAATAATGAAAACTACTTATAATTCAGAGACATATCATAGGGATCTTAGGGCTAATAGGTTTAATATTTCTTGTGCCTCTTCATATATTACTCATTTACTGTATTGAAATTGAAATTATTCTCCTTCCTCTCATTATTGGAAATCTCTAGAAATGGGCAAACCACACATAGATCCAATAATCAGATTGATCTGCTCACTAATCACGGGGGGGGGGGGGGGGGGGCGAATCTTAAGTCCTACAAGGCAAAAGAATCCATTGACTTGTAAATAAAGAAATAAAGCAGAAGTGAGACATTACTGTGCAATTTCAACCGAGTAAGATAATTAAACTAAGAGATGCCGCTTCCTGTTTCTCTGGTATAAACAAGGAGGCCACTCCACTGGCCTCTGCACAACCTGATGTCCGAAGGCCAATCCCTCTTCTTTCCCTCCACTTTCCCTAAGGAGAACACTGGGTCGTGAGAGGATGCGAATTGGTGTAACTTTTCTGAAACGACTTGAGCTTCCTCTGGGTTTATATCTGTGTCATCTTATTCTACGACAAGCTAACATCTATTATTAATTGATGCACTAATTAAAGCCACACTTGCTGTTTCCATTAGCTTATTCCCTAAATTCTCCCGAGTTGGCTGTCTGGTTTTAATCAAAACCAAATGGTAGTCCAAGTTCCCAGCCTGGAGCAGCTAGGAGGAAGTCATTCAGGGGAGGCTCAGGCAAGCAGAAAAGATAAACAGATGATAGTTCACAAAATTTGTGTCGGACGGAGGACGCAGATACTGTGAGCTGCTTTGGAGACGTGATTCAGGGACTCTGTCAGGCTGGAGGGAAGCAGTTGCAAGTGGTTAATGTCAGCAAGGCTGTAATAGGATCAAGATGGAGTCTGTCTTCTGCTTTGCCAGCCCTGAGCTTGTGTAACTGGAGGATTCTGAGGAGAGGGAACGCTGCATGGGCCAGGACACAGACTACTTGAATTTTGTGCAGGAATCTTGGGGTCGGGCAGCTCTTGGAGAAAACATCCCCTTTACTGGATTCTTGGGATTTTACTCACAGATCACCTCAGGTATAGTATGCAAGGCCGCAGCGTTTTAAAGCGGGAGAAGGGGAGAAGAGGATTTCACATTTAGAAGAATTACGGTATGAACACGAAATTTCGTCCTGCTCCCTTGAAAGATCTTTTGAAAGGAGAGCTGCAGAGGTATTTGGGTGAAGTTGTGTCTATACATTTAATAGAGTGGAAAAGTTGTAGGGGAGGGAGGGAACCGTGTTTTCTTTTTCTCCTTTTTCCTCATAAGCCATGCGGGCTAGAAAAAGCTCTAGGACTTTATGACTCTCCAGCTAATCACCTCAAGAGCTTTGACAAACTCACTTCAGTTCTGTGTAAAATCAGAACTCCTACACCGCCCAGGCGGGCTCGGCGCTGCCTCTCCCTCTCCCCCTCCCTCCCCTCGTGCAGTCTCTCTCCCATGCACACTCCTCAGAGGCAGGAAATGCTTCCCAGGCAATCTGGGCCTGGTGGTGGAGGCCCCTTTCGCAAAACATCAGTCTGAGTTCAGGAGACAGAAGGCACTGGGAGCGTCTTGACAGGCTGCTGCTCCGGCTGAGGCTCCCTCCAGCTGCCCAGGGTGTTTTTGTTAGAATCACACGCTGCGCAGAACTGCTTAGAATAGAGCCATGATCTCAACCACGAAATGTGAACTTATATTTTGGAGAAACTAACGGTCCGGACTTCTTGGCTAACCTGAGCGTTGAACAATGTCATGCCTTGGCGTCGCAGCTCCTCCTTGTCTAGGTAAGACGCTGTGGACAATCTATTTCTACGCTTGGAGGCAGTCTTTGGAGAGGCAGAAAGATGGGGATAAATGTTAGCCTCTTGCAGCAAGTGGTGGATTTCCTAGGTTTTAGAGCTAAGCCATGAAAGCAGGAGTGGAAAATGTTTAGTGAGTAGAAAACTGTGAGTCAAATTGTTTTAGCAAAATGTCAATTCTAAAATAGGCTCCAGAGAGACTTGACTCTTTTCCTCCATAAACTAAGATGTTCTTTTAATCCCTTTTTATTCTTAACTTATTTATCAGTAGAGCTATCAGACCAACTTTCTGGTTACATGGCATAATATGAAGCAAACGCATATTCTCACACATAAGTGCGAGGTATAAATGAATTCTTTTTATCTCCCTCCTTTTGCCAATAGGGAGAGTAGATAGCACTAGAGTGACTTTTCTTGATAGTGAATCTCCAAAGAATATTTTGTGTCTCATTTAAAATATGAAGATTGGATTCCTCAATATTTTCCCAAACCAGCTTTAACCATAGGTCAAGCTGCTAATGTACAGCTTAAATGTTTCATTAATTTTTAACAAAAGTAAATGCGTAACCTGTCCTAAGTAGTATTTAATCTGAGTTTTAACATGTTAAATATCAGAATTGGATTTAATTTATATTAAATTCCCTGAATTCACTATTCAAGTCATATTTTTGTGAATATTTTTGAATAACTGAAGTAAATCCCAATGACAATAACATTCATTATTACTATTTTAAGGCAACTGGAAATTACTACAATTATATGAAAATCTGATCATGTGTTTATAATCATAAGATTACATTTCTACCAGGCTCTAGTCTTTTTAAGGTATCTTAAATGTTTAAATGTGCAACATATGAAAAAATATATCTAGTAATGACTAAAATGACATTGATTTTTAATGCGTAACATATTGCTATATTTATATTTCTGAATATTTAGAATGAAACCAATTATTTTATAAAAGTAATATACAATGGTATGTGAAGGGAACAAATATTCACATGTATTTCCAAACCTATTAGATGAACCCAAAATACATTAAATGAAAGATGAGAACTATTGGACAGTTGAGTCAAAAGAAATTAAGTGTTGTACTTATAAACTTTTACCATTACAAGGTAAACATTTGTTGTATTAGCTAATTATTCTTAAATTCTATGCTTATATTGATGAATTTTAACTATTCACTAACAAGTTAAGTCATGTTAGGACTTTAAAGTATGATAAAAAATAATCTATTTTTAAGTATGTTTAAAAATATATAAAATACTGACTTACGTAAACTGTGATTCAATAAAATTCCTGAATAGACTTTCAAGGAAGGAAATAGTATAAGACATCACTCTTCTAACGCTGTGATAAGGTTGCCAGAGGAGCTAAGGAATCACATTCAAAAATGACCTGTCCAAGGTCACACCACTAGCTAGTAGAAGAGATAACAGTGGAACCACAGTACTGTCTTATAGCTCAGATATCTTTATACTACATCATCCTGCTCTCAAATAATAATTATGCAGAATAAAATATTCACATGTCCAGTAGGAGTCTAATTTTAGACAGAAAATTTTAAAAAAAATAAAAACTGCCACCAGTGTTACAGTGTGTGGGGAAAAAATAATGATTTTTAAAAAGAACCAAATTTAGTAATAAAATTTTCTCAAATGAAAGTTTAAAAAAATTTATTATGCCTTCAACAAACACTTTAAGGGAGTAACTTGTTTGTGCCTATTTTGTTACATTTCATGATTATGCCAAGAAAATCAATCCATATGCTAATAATCACAGTAATTTTAAACGTATGGTACTTAACAAGGGCTAGAAAAGAGCTTGTCTAGTTCATATCCTTGTATTCAAGGGCATCATAATGAACTTGCCTAAACAATGATGGTCAGAGATTTTACTACCCCCCATTGAAACTGGTTTAACGTACGTAGACTTTCCTTCTCTTAGCTAACCTAAATTTCTGTTGCTGCAAGTCTATTCCAGTTCTGTGGGTTTTTCCTCAGTGGAACTATAAAAAGCCTAAATGGACATAGGAAAACATAAGTGTACATTTCTAGGACCAAAAAGCCCACTCCCTTTCATCTTCCCTTCTATAGCTTATACTCAATCCTTTAGTTGATTATGTCAATGCTGAGCCTTCTGCAAGACCCTTAAGCTGTAGAATACAGGATTTGTTACAGTACATAAATAAATGTCTGACCAATGCAATGTAAAATGGGAGAGTTGGCTGAATCATCTGTATCATACCTCATATGTGACAATATATGTTGCTATGCATGCTGAAACACAGCACTTTCCAAGCCTTTCTCATAAAAACCAATGCATGTCATTTCTAGGGCATGCCATTTCTTTAGTGAAAATGTGTGCAATGATGTTTTTTTTCTCTCATTTTTATGAAACAGATTGGATGTCATTACCATTTAAAAGTTTCACTAGTCAATGCCTCCAGTGTCACCACACTCCACATTATTGGAATGAGGAATAAGTGCAGTAAAGAAATGGCCTGTATAACTGACTACATAATTCCTGGAGGGCCTGTAAAAGAAAGTACATCACTCTATTTTTTTCTTAAGGGCATTATCATTTTTTAAAACAAGAGAATTTTTAGGCATGGTATAACCTTACAGAGGATTGGGTCTTACAGGCCAAAAGTAAGTCTAAATGGAACATCTAAAATTTATCTTTTGTTTTTATCTTACTTGTTTCTTCTTGGAAAATGAATGAATTGGTGTCAGTAATCAATATTATCTTACAATGAGAATCTCTCCATAGATATCTTACAGTACAGCAAAGATCTGAGACCTAACCTAGATCTGGATCAGAGAATTATATCATCAAAATAGATAAATATCAAGAATTTAGGAGATGAGGATTTAAAGAGGATGAGGGAACAGTAAAAAATCTCCAGATTTTAGGAAGTGGCATGAGTATTGTGCCTTCTTCCCCCACACGAATGCTAAGCCCCTGTGTGTATCACTTAAAACAGGTTTATGGAGAAGCCCACCTACAGATTGAGTTTGGTGTGGATGTAGAAATACAACATTTACTTCTATGGCTCTATTTTGGCATTAAACTGCTAGTCAGTTCACAGAGTTTTGAGAAATAGATGGGCTTCGTTTTTTAGGAAGTTAAAGAGAATAAAGATGAAATGTGGACCTTGAGACCTAGTTAAAAAAAGATTGTTTATTTTGATTCAGTGAATTATAGAGTATATAAGTGAACTTTAAATGATTATACAGGAACTCTGACACACATAAAAAGCTGGAAAGCAATGCAAACAGTATGCATATGAACTTTCACATAAATTAAGATAGATGGGTAGAGCCCCAGCTGGTTTTGTTCAGTGGTTAGAGCATCGGTCCATGGACTGTGGGGATCATAGGTTTGATTCTGGTTAAGGGCATGTACCTCGGTTGTACCTCAATCTTCAGCCCAGGCCAGGGCGCATGTGGGAGGCAGCCTGTTAATGTGTCTCTCTCACATCAATGTTTCCCTCTGTCTCTCCTTTCCCTTCCACTCTTTCTAAAAATCAATACAAAAAAAATGTCCTCTGGTGAGGATTAACAAAACAAACAAAAAAGATAGATGGATAGAAAAAACTATTGTAGCTAGTTGTATGTGTGAAAAGGTTGTTTGGGGTTAGACTGAATTGAAGTGTTTTAGCAATAAAATTCAAATAATTCAAAGATAAAATCAGTCCTATCAATGGAAATGATATCGGAAGAAAGTACCAAAATCAGAGAACCAGTTCAGAAATTCAGTGTTTCTTTTTGTTCCCAGAAACTAGCAAAATACCTAACATGTCAGGTGTTATCAATACCTGCCTGTCAATAAATGTTTGTGGAATAAATAGGATGGAAAGAGGAAAGAAAGCAAAGCAAAACCAGTCTTGAAGAGTGGGCATTGTGGAACTTTTTCCCCAAACATCCTGTAATGATAGGATAATAATTTTTAAAGTGGAAAGAAAATAAGAGGTTGTCAAGAGTCATCAGAGCCTGAGGCCAGAGGTTAACAACACTCTCATACGATGCCATTACAAATTCAGTAAGAGCTAGAAGGAAACATGAGCATCCAGAAATAGTTTGAAATTGAACGTTACATAAGGCCAGTGAGAGCAGCGCACTAGTGAGTTCTCCACAATTTAAATGGAGTGGTGTACTGAAAGCCCAATGGGCAGTCAGAATACTGGCTCTAATTTGCATCTTTGCCACTTGATGCTCTATGATTTGAAACATGCTCCGTAACTGCCTTAAGCTTCTGCTTTTTATTGGTAAAGTGGGGAAGATAAAGAAAATATTTATATTACTGGGTCATTTGAGTGCCGCGTGAGATTTTGTATGTGGAAATTGTTTTGCATACAGTATAACAAACAAATATTTTGTTTAGAAAAGCATAAGTCAATTAATCAAGAAAGAAAGAATCATGGTGTTTCACGTTTTTGGTCAAAATCGCTCATCTATGTTGAAATAACATGGGCATCCAAGGGATGGGTCCAGCTCATACTCAGCCATGGATTCTGCAGCTAAGATCAACCAAAAACTAAAGGAGTCATTGGCATTGTCTTTATCAGCATCAGCATCAAGTCACTTTGCATCAAGTGAGTTCTTGCAATATGTCATGAGTTAAGTGTTCTACACGCACTATTAGCTCATCATTGTTATTTTAGCTCAATATTATTCTTTTTCCCCCAACAATTTGTTATTATTCCCGTTATAGACATGAGAAAACTGAAGAACACAAACTTAAGTAACTAATCCAAGTCACAGGGGGGTTGAGGGAAGGAATGATTCTTTAACAGACATCCTGCCTCCACAAAAATGGAAGCTTTTTGCTACTATTACTATTATCATGATCATCAAAAGTTTTGAATGCACCTACTATTAACTGGATTCAGAGAAGAACACTTGGTCATAGAACCAAGCTTAAATGCACATAGATTAGATGACAAAGTAAAATGAAAACTATAAATATTAAATACAGAGGACAAAAGTTGACATCAGAAGCATTAATCCCTGGTAGGATGATTCAGACCTAACCAAAGTAGCCAAGTTCCCAATGATTTCATATTCCAGATTTTAGTGAAAGTTGAGCTATTTGAATGACTGAAGTCTTAGTATCCTGTTATCACCTAGCTATCTGAGCACCTGTGTTGATGTAGTCATATCTCTTATTTATATTTAGTGATTACTGTGTCTACCGTTAGAGTGTTCTTAGAAATGATAGCAAAGCTAAAAATAGTGGCACTTAACGCAAAGCCACATATCACCATGCTGTTGATAAAGCATTATAATCCATGTCCCTTGTTGAATAGAAATCTCTTTTTATAATAAAGCAAAACCTCATTTCAGTCATACTGATTTGCCATCCAAAGAAAAAGGCAGTCAAACTCTTGATATCAAATTTAACTCTAAGCTATTTCCTGTTGCATGAAAAATCCCATGTGAAACAAGTTCAGAGCAAAGGCAATACTTTTCTTTGGTTATAAGGGATTCTGTAGATAAAGAAATATCAAGGCAAAAAAACATAAACGATTAATTATTCAGTAATGAATTTAATTGCAGAAATATTTAAGATACACTGTAGTTCTGAATGCTCAAAGAATTCTGCGTAGGACAGGACACTTTATTAAGAATACTGTGTACTCTTTTAAAAATAAAACATGGAAGTCCAAAGAAAATACAGATATCTGGAAATTATTGCAAACATGATGCAATATTGTCCTCCATGATTATGTTAATTCTGGGATCTCTTGGAAACCAATTACCCTCAGAGAAGTCTCAGTGCTATCAGGCAATATCATTAAATGTTCCAAGATTTCCTCAAATTACATGTGGGTTGCTTAAGAAAACGTTAAGAGAATCTGCAAACCTGGCGAAACTGAGCTATAAAGTGGTGGTAAGTCAAACATTGCCAGTATCTGGGCTCCTCCCTGCAAGAAAATTAGAAACTACTAAGACTGCATTAAATAGCAGGAACCTGGAGGTAAAAATAGAAGGTACCATGGAAATAATACCTTGCAATTTTGTAGCACCCTGCTCTTTTCTGATGAGCTTTTTCCAGAGGATTGACAGTTAATTTTCAAGTTTGCCTGATTCCTGGAATATCTTTGCCTCTGAAAGCTAAGAATGAGAAAAAGTTTTCCAAGCTCAAAAAAGTGAGATATACATAAAAATAGGAAAATATTAAAGAGAATGTTTTTAGTTAGATACCACTCCTTTTTTTTTCTAAAGACCAAAAAATGATGGAAGGTTGGGTGTGTTTCTTGGAAAAGGTGATGTACTACTTATTCCACTGACTTAGTTCATTATAGGTGGTTCATTCTATAAATTACTAAAATTGTTAATGATTTCCAGACAGTCTAAAGGCATGAAAGCTATTTCATATATAATATTGTAAGTTTCACTAAGCAATCACCAATAAAGAATTTTAACAGGAATTTTTTTTCCCCACCAACAGCTAATGAAGCATAATGAGTAAATGCCAACATTTGGCAAAGGATGTAAAAGTAGATGGATAATTTTGTGAAGGAGTAAGACACAGATTGCTATTAAAGAAAGGAAATCTACATGAAATCAAATGGAGAGAAATTCTTACATTGTATTATGAAAGGATTCTCTCTCCCCCACAGCATAATTTGGATTAGGTAGCATGAATTTTTTAAAGAAAAAGCACTAATTGTTTTTTACTAACAGTTGGCCACTCTAACTAGACTCATAAAAATGCTTTTTTAAATGTGTTATTATCTTTTCTTGCTATTTGTCCATACATTTACATAAAAATTTCAGAAAAATTATATCTGTTCTATGATTTCTTGCTGCTCTTAGGCATCTTGTATATGCAACATCAGTTTGGCAATGAAAAGCAATCCTCTGCATGTTGCCATTGATTCAGGGGCAATAGGAAGATGCCAAAAGGTACGCAATTTAGTTTGTTAGATAATTTTTTCTTTGACATCTCCATAAAAAAATGAATTTCATTTTAGCTTCCACAAATGCTCACTGTAATAAAGATTTCCTTTGACAGTGAGAGCACCTTTGAAGAGCTGTGTTAATCTGTGATGCTGTCTGTTTCTGTGTTGTTGATTCTGTTCTAATTATCTAATTCAATTCCAAGTGTTTGGGGCACTCACTATGTGGAAAGGAGACTTCTTGAGAGTAGGCTAAGATACATTAAGATTTCAAATCACTGAAGATGTCCCCAATCTCTCCATCTCACTGGACCCTTTTCATGTAGTAACAAAACAGGCTGGTATTGAAGTGTTCTTTTCTTGACTTAGCTGCATTTTCTATTCTTGCAAGACAGCATTTCAGAGAGTTTAACCTACTTTTAATTAAAAGATTTTCTCCCTTATATCTTTTCTTCCTTCCTAGAGTTACTGAGAACTTGTTACATGATAGATATTACACATCTATATACTTGAGAGTAGTAGGAGAAGCACAGGTCCTAGAAATTTAACATGGAACGAGTAATTGAGAAGAAAGACACTAAGGGAAGCCAGAAGTAACGCTAGCTATTCAAGGAAAAAGCAGAAAAAATAAAGAGAAATCGGCAGTACTATTATGACTTTATTTTCCCTTCTAAATATGAGGAATTGTGTGAAGGTGTTTAACAATTATCCAGGGGGGATCAACATGTATATGATTATGAGAATTTAATATAATATAATATAAAACTGTGTTCTGAAAGGAGAAAACAAGATATCCACATTCGAAGGAATGAATCAAACAGTTGCTGTCTTTTCAAGAATTGAGGGTGTGGTGTCCAAGAAATTAGACCATAACCGAGAATTTCTCTTTTCATATGTATTTACTCATTTAATTCTACTTACATATTATTTTCGATGTCTTAAACTTCTATCCAGGTAATATTTTTAAAAGACTATAGTTAAGAGGATTACCAAGAATACCTGCCCTGAATTCCAGGAGTTCCCAGAAGGGTTGGGGAGGAAAGGAAGCCATTGTAGAAATCACTTAAGAACCCCATGAAAAACTGCACTGACATTGGTGGCCAAAAATAAGTACCAAACTGACATCTTTATTTTGCTGAAAGTGTGAGGCAAGTTTGTGTATAATTGTGAGTGGGGGGGTGTGCTGAGTGGGGCAGGAACAAAGGGGAATAGTTTGGTCCTATTGAATATATTATAGCGGAAATGCAAGCATACAGGGGTGAGCAAAAGTAGGTTTTTCAGTTGTTTGAATGGAAAAATATATAATACTAGAGGCCCGGTGCATGAAATTTGTGCACTGGAGGGGTTCCCTCAGCCCAGCCAGCATCCTCTTACAGTCCAGAACCCCTCAGGGGATGTCCAACTGTGGGGAGCAGGCCTAAGGCAGCAGTTGGACATCCCTCTTGCAGTCCGAGACCCCTTGCTCCTTATCACCTACCTGCTTGCTGCTCTTTACTGCTTAGCTCACTGCTTCTTAATGCTGCCACGAAGGCAGGAGAGGCTCCTGCCACCACTGCTGCGCTCACCAGCTGTGAGCCCGGCTTCTGGCTGAGCGGCACTCCCCCTGTGGGAATGCACTGATTATCAGGGGGCAGCTCCTGCATTGAGTGTCTGTCCCTTGGTGGTCAATGCGCATCATAGCGATGGGTCATCCTGGTTGTTCTGCCATAATGGTCGCTTAGGCTCTTATTATATAGACTAGAGGCCCAGCACATAAAATTCATGTGGGGGGTCATTCCCTCAGCCCGGCCTGCACCCTCTTGCAATCTGGGACCCTTTGGGGATGTCCGACTGCCAGTTTAGGCCCGATCCCACAGGGAGTCGGACATCCCTCTAACAATCTGGGACCACTGGCTCCAACCCACTCGCCTGCCTGCCTACCTGATCGCCCCTAACCACTCTGCCTGCCTGCCTGATCAGCCCTAACCACTTGCCTGCCTGCCTGATCACCCCCTAACCACCTCTGCCTCAGCCCCCGCCACAGTTTCATCCAGAAGGTCATCTGGAAGGACATCCGGAATGATGTCCAGAAGGTTGTTTGGCTGTCCAGTCCAATTAGCATATTACACTTTTATTATTATAGACTAGGGGCCCAGTGCATGAATTCATGCACCTTGAAAGGAACTGTGGGCTGCGAGGCTGTGGTAGGCACAGGGGTGGGTCTCAGCCCATCCCCTGTGCCCCCGCCCAGTCCCTCCTACTGCAGCCCCCAGTCCCATCTGTCAGCAGCCCTGCTCCTGCCACCGCTGCTCCCATGTGCTGACGGCACTGGCCCTGCTCACATGCACTGATGGTGTGGAGCAACTGGGGCCAGTGCCAGCAGTGGGTGTGAGCAGTGGCTGCTGCCCCGATCGCCCCTCAGGAGCACGGGGAGGTGGAGAAGCCCTCAGGGGCAATCAGGGCCAGCAGCCACCTCTTGTACACACTGATGGCACCAAGTGATCGGGACTGGCACCAGGGACCAGCAGTGGGTGCAAGCGGGGCTGTTGCCAGCAGCTGGTGAAAGCGCTGGGTAGGACCGCAGTGTGCAGGAGCAAATAATTTTCAGTAACCATCAGAGGCTCACCCTGATGACAGCAACTGGCACCCCCGCTCACCTGCTCCACCATCCCACTGCGGCCAACACCTGCCATGTTCCACACACGCCCCCTGGTGGTCAGCGCACATCATATTGACCAGTTGTTCAGTTGTTCAGTCTATTTGCATATTAGCCTTTTATTATATAGGACAAGAATAAACAAGACTAAACTCTGTGTTTCGCATACTCACAACTGTAAACTTATTTTTGCCCAACACTGTATTTATGCATCAACTCAGTCTTAAAATTCCTGCTCTGAAACATATTAAAATTTAGATTGTTATTTAACATGCTTTCTGAGATTCATAGATAGGACACTTTTTTCCTATCTCAAGCAAAAGCACTCAGAAGCATAATACTTAAAATGTTTTTAGCTATTTCTCCTGATATTTATTTCCATACTTCTAAACAATATTACACTATTTTTTCCATTTTAGACATTATCAGTTAATTTCCTATTATAGAAAATTAAACATTTGCTCTCTGAAACTATTCTGCCCACCATCCCTAACCCCCCCCCCCCCCCCCGCCCCCCACACACAAAACTTTATGCTTGGAAAATAGTCGGTCTATAATTTTTATTAAGTCAGTATTTATTGTTTGCATTGTCTTGGTCACCAAAAAATTTCACAGCTAAGCCAGTAGTATACAATGATTATATTTCCATTCTTTAAAACATTTTATTTAGTCCTTGCCAGTGGGCTCAATTGGTCGGCGCTTACACCAGGAGCTGGCGGGTTCTATTGTCAGTCAGGGCACATACTCAGGTTTCGGGTTCAATCTCCAGTCAGGTGCATGCAGGAGGCAACCAATCCTTACCTGTCTTATATACGTATAGTGTTAAGAAATCTAATATCGTTCAGATTCCCAATACCTAATATATAATTTATTTTTTCTTTCTCTGATAATATTTACGATCATTTGTTTACTTCTAAATTTCTGAAATTTCACAATGTTTCTTGGTGTGATCTATTTCTGTTCTTTGTATTATTGGATATTCCATGGATTCTCTTCAATCTTAAAACTAAGTTCATTAGTTCTGAGAAATTATCTGGCATTCTTTTTCTTTGAAAAATTTCTCCCATTAGTTTTCTCTGAAATGCTCCATAGAAATGTGTTTCCAATGTGTGACCAGTGAGTTTTCAAGTTGTAAGTAATTCTCTGGAGCTTATTGACGCTTCTGTTATCTTCTCTAAAGAGGTGATTCTAGAATAGTAAAACTCTGAAGCCAAAAAGAAAGAAAGAATTCGCACATAGAGTAGGAAATATATCTCAACTCCCATTTGACCTGGAAATATTGGAAGCAGGAAATTTCCCACAGAGGGCCTCATTCAGGGGGTTCCTCCTCTAGAGGCCCTATCTAATGTTTGCACCATCCCCAACACTACTTGGAAGGAAGGGTTGGAGAAAGGAAGAAAGAAGGAAAGGATTTTTACAAAGACTTTCAAAAGTCAGGATTTTTTAAAAATATATTTTTATTGATTTTAGAGAAGAAAGGAGAGAGAGAGAGAGAGAGATCAATGATTCATTGATTGCTGCCTCCTGCATGCCTCCTACTTGGCATCAAGCTTGCAACTGGGGCATGTACCCTATGATCAGAATCGAACCCGGGACCCTTCAGTCCTCAGGCCGATGCTCTATCTACTGATCCAAACCAGCTAGGGCAAAAGTCAAGACTTTTACAAAGACTTCCCAATCTGGATTCTAGTCAATTCAAATGATTTAGAAAATGAGGAAGAATGAAGGGAGGGAGGGAGGGAGGGAGGGAGGGAGGGAGGGAGGGAGGGAGGAAAGAAAGGGAGAGAGGGAAGAGGGAGAGCGAAAAGGAAGGAGAGTTAATGACCCCCTCCTCTGTGTTAAATTTTCTGTGGCATTTGTGGCCATGGGAGAACTTATTATCCTTGTTTACATGAGTTTCTACCATAAAGTTGTAAGCTTCTTTAGGAAAGGTAGAATACAGTATATTATTTAGGTTTATATTCCCAATGTTTAGCACAGTGTCTATGGCACTGAATAAACATTTGTTAATGAGTGATGATGGGCAGACAGTGTTGCCATCAGTTCTACAGTACTGCCAACTTGATTTCAGCCACAAGTCCTTCATTTTTATCATGTTCTCCCAGGCTATAGAATGACCAGGAGTGATTATCACCAGGCTCTTCTTCCTTAGGGACAGTTCACTACCAGGACAAAAAGTAAGGTATGTGTTTATATCAGCAATAAGTTTAAGGGAAAGCATGATCACTTGATATCAGATATATGTCAGTGATTCTCAATAGAATGTATTCCTTTGATGTCGTTTTTAGTGCAATTAAAATTAATTTAAAAATAAATTCTATATGCTATGAAGTACTTATTTTATGGAGTGTTAGTGCTACAAAATTAGCTGAAACAATAAATTTGAAATCACTTTGTATCTAAACATCCTACGAACTAATATCACAAACAGTAAAGTTGGACATTTCACAATTATTTTTCAGAAATGTTACATAATTAAAGGTACATACAGTCTCATGTAATATTAATACAGTGGTATTTGAACACATGCATTTAAGAAGTGAAAAATCCCCATGGAAATTCACTTCATAAAATCAACACCCTGGAATGACCTATACTTTTCCAGATCCTTCATCCAAATCCTCAGCAGCTGAGCTCATTCTGAATGAAATTGCGTAAAAAGGCTTACCCAAAAAAATGTAATAGAAATTTACAAAATAAGTAGTCAGTAGTTAAAAATATAATTTTTATTTGTTTTTGTTGATTTCAGAGAGAAGAAGGGAGCAGGAGAAAGAGATAGAAACAGTAATGATGGGAGAGAATCATTTAACGCTGCCTCTTACAAAGCCCCTACTAGGGATCAAGCCCACAACTGGGCATGTGTCTTGACCGGAAATCGAACCATGACCTCCTGGCTCATGGGTCGAGGCTCAACCACTAGGCCATACCGGCCAGGCTAGAAATATAATTTTTAATAAGGCATTCTGATGAGGTGGTCCCTAGGGAAAGTCAGAACTTTGACAAAGACTTCACATCTTCCTGGCAGGATGGCGTCTAATCAATTCAGATGACTTAGAAAATGAGGCCAATAGGCTGAGACGTGATTGGAAAGAATCCAGTGTTCCATCTCATTAATATTCTGTTCAGCCTTTAGATCATGGAGGCAGATTTTAACATGAATGTTCTAACTCCGAATTTAAATAGGAAGTATGAATATAAAAGTTTGTGGAGATAATTTTTTAAAATCTATCAGACCACAGGATATTATGGGATGAACACTCAAAATGTAGTGATGGTTGTCATAACAATAATTAGGACATTTTTCTTGAAAGAAAAGACAGTATACATTCACAGGAATAATTTGAAAATAATCAAAAAACCTAGATTAGAAATTAGGACAGAGTAATTAAGACTATGTTGGAAATATCTAATTTATAATCTCTCTTTGTAGCTAGATTGTCTCAGGACTTGTTGAACTGTCTTCCTTTGACATAAAAATATTGACATACTTGCCAAGGTTGAGTAAAATAAGTTAGTTAACATTAAGATAAGGTCTTAAAGGCAAAATTTAGTGTAATCTCTTCTCTAAGGGGTTAATAAAACTCTATTTCTTCTTAGTAAAAGAAATGAAGCCAGAATTCAGTCTCAACTGAAATGTAAATGAGGCTTAGGAATGACACAGTAATACCACTTGGCATTTCTTAAGTTAGCCCTCTCTTTCTACACTGGATAAAAATAAAGAAAAGAAAGCCTCTAAAACAGAACCTCCCTATTACAACCCAAATTTGCCCATAAAAGCAAAATTTTTCTGACCTGCATCTATGCATTTTTTCCACTTTCTGTAGCCTCCCACACTGCAATGACTTATGCATGGGATTCGGGGTCTTTCTATTTTCTTCTGCGTGGAGACTGAAGGCCCACATGGAAAATGTGAATGCTGACCATTTTCAAAGATGATCACAGACCTCTGAGGGCACCAAATAATATCCAGAAAGGTATCTGGTCAGACTGAGGAACCAATTTCTAGTACATTCCTTAACTTCACTGGTCTTCACAGGATGGGAATATTTACCTTTCTGGCATGTGCTTAGAGCTTAGTCAGAATAGCTTGAAAGTTTTGGTGAGGAGTCAGTTCTTTTCAATAGCCTGAAGTGACCCAAAACCAGCACCACAGTTAATCTTGTTTACAACTGAAATCAATAAGCCAATCCATGTTATGTGCTGAAAGTCCCAATGTGGAGTCAAAACTAGAAGTGTCTGCTTTTTGAATGGGATTTTTCTTTTACAGTCCATGAATTTGCTTTCATTACAGAACAACATTTTGTAAGGCTGAGTTTACGCTGGTATAATTTGTTTCCTTTAACTAAGGGTTTGAATAATTCAAGGTAAAAAGTATGGATACCAAGAATGTGTTTATATTCTGACCTTATCTTATGCCTGGTTTTCTTGTTTACTTAAATCTTTATGACCAAATTCTAACAGAAGTATACAAACTAAACTCCATGCAAGCCAAAGAGACTGAAATTTCTGAAGAATTATCCCAATTGTCTTATCATTCTCACATCTTCCTTTTGGTTCCCCTGAATTCCTGCCTACGGAGTTTAGATTTTATACATACTGCAGATATGTGGAAGGAAGGGGTGGAGGTAGGATCTCATTGCACAGAGACAATGAAGTGTGTTGGCTATCTCATCCTGGCCTTAGAACCAGGGCCTAGTTTGACTACTGGCTTACTTCCTAGATGTATCTATAACCATGAACAAGTGATTTAATTTCTCTTAGCCTCAATAATGCTAGCTAGAGCCAGTAGTAGCAGGAATACTATGCATGTAAATGTATTTATCCTGAGGCATTGTAAATGGTATGTGCTATGCTTTCTTATCCATGAATTATGTGTTAATATGAGCTAAACTGGATTATTTCATGTTTCTTAGTCACTCCCTGGAGTGAATACATCCTGAGCATTTGGGATCTGTATTAGCTCTTTCACACACTAATACATTACAAATGCTGTCTCTATAGCTCAAATTTTGCATGAACAGTTCCCTGGTGGCCTTTGTTGAAATTCAAACCAAACAGCAAATAGATTTCTGTCAAGACTTGTGTTCACAAAAGTAAACGAGGAAAGCATGTAAGCGAGCACAACAAGTTTCTTGCAGTGAATTTTATCAAGTATTGCAATCCCAATATTTTCTTACTGAAGTTTTCAATGTTCAATAGTTATATCTTTATTCATTAATAGATGGATCAATCCAGCTGCCTTTTAAAATACTGTCAATGATTTTTTATCATAAATATCCAATGTGAAATTTTCTCCTTATATCAAGCTGCTTCTTAAAGAAGTAATACTATTAAAGTTATTAAACAGAAATTTTACAAACTCTCTAATTTAATCTTTCTAGCATAGATTAAGGGCTCTCTTTTCCAAGTTATATTTTCATTTTAGAATCATGTCCTGAACTATATATATATATTTTTACATTTTTTAATAGGTGGTGAAATGAGAACACTCATTCTCTTCCTCAGTCAGTGAATTTGAAGTTCTTTCATCAAGTTCCATCTCCTTTTGTCTCACATGGAATGTATTTCTGTATCTGTTGTTAAACTACAATGACATGTCTGTAGCTATCAGGAAGAGAAGCTGGGAAGAACATGTGACCCAATGGATGGGACAGCCTTTTAGTTCTGATGATCATAACACAGCATGTCATCATGGACTCGTAGCTGACAGCTTGCAGGCAAGTATGGAAAAAGATGCAACTCTAAATGCGGACCGCAAAGAGAAGTGTGCTTCACTACCGGACTGCTGCCATGCATCAGAGCTGAGAGATTTTCCTGGGAGGCCAATGGGTCACATTTCAAAGGAGGTGGATGAAAATGACAGCCAGGAAGGTGAAGATCAGTTTCTTTCTCTGGAAGCCAGCACGGAAACACTAGTGCACGTTTCTGATGAGGATACCGATTCTGATCTGTATCTTACAGATGATAAACAGATTTTAACTTCCCAAGGGCACGGAACCTCAGACCAACATAGCGTCAAAGGAGCAGGCTCCTTCGTCGAGACGCTGCCTATCACGGAAACAAACCAGGATTCTTACAACTCCTGGGGAGTGGCTGGTGGAGCTGAATTAGCACTGGTAGAAGAAAGTGGGGAGAGGAAAGTTATTGACATTATAAGTAAAAGCCTGGAGCTTTGTAATGATATAAGCTTAAGTGAAATAAAAGATGCATCCCAAACACATGTATGCGAGTCGTTGAATGTGAACGATATTGTGCCTGAGAAGCAATTGCTTAATTCTGCTGTAATTGCTCAGCAACGAAGGAAACCCGACTTCCCTAAGGAGGAACATGAAAGAAACACCTGCTGTGTAGTACAAGATGAGTTTTTCGCTAGCCCTTGTGCAGACGGGGGACTGCCATTATCAAAAGCAGATCCTGGGGGCTGCCTTCTACAGCCTCCTTCCTGCCCTGGTGGAATGTCCGTTGAAAATGGCCTGCAGAAGAGTGGTTTCTCAGAACATCAAAACAAAAGTCTTCCAAAGGTCAGCTCTGGAGATGGCATGCGGTGTTTACACTTAAAGGAACCTCTGACCACCCAGGAACCCACAGATAATCAAGTCAGACTTCGCAAGAGAAAGGTAAGACACGTGCACAGATTATCTAGCTTTTGGAATGTTGTAAATATCCTTGTTTCCATCACTTATTATTTTGGTAGCATGAAAGGGATATGTAGATGTTTCTTTTCCCCTATACTGTAGCTGTGTGACTCAAAGAGTATCTTCTTGGGGAAACCATCAAAATATATAAAAATTAAAATATAATAACCTATCCAGTTGACTAATAATATGTATAATGGTTTATGAACAATCTATTCTGAGACTGTATTGAAGACAGAATTGGTTTCACTTTCTTCAATTGGAATTAAATAACATGAGAAAGCTCACTGTTCAAAGCCCATCTAAAGAGTAACCTCTATTTTTTTTTTAATTTAATAACATTTATTTGGGTTTGTTTCCTTTTCCCTCTGAAAAGCATATTTTATCAAAGAAAAATGGCATAAATTACATATTAAAAATGACCCCTTTATATATATAAAGGCAACAGTACCCCTGCCCCCAAAATATGCTGATATTATTTTAAATGTTACCCTGGCACATTTGTTATCGATGGGCATATCAACTTTTCTTTAACTCTTGACCCTAAAGGTAATAACTGAAATTAATTATTTATGCCCAGGTCCCCTGACTAATCCTGTAGATGCCCTGCTCCCCTAAGTAGTTTCTGGGTGAGGGAAGCAAGGATTTGAGTGGGGCTACATGAAGCATGGGTTAGTTAGTGAACTCTTGAACAAAGTTTGCCTTGCTTTTAGGATTTTTCTAAAAATCATCCCACAATGTAGTGCTCTATAATCCTGATGTAAATATAAATACAATTTCTTCTATAAATCCAATGTGGCCATTGGCATTGCAAAACAATGCAGATTGGACACTTTAGTGTGACATCCTTGCCCCTCTTTCAATATAATAATAATCCATAATTGCAATTCTAACAAAGCTAATGTTCTCAGTTCTGTTCAACTGAGCTGTCTACAATGAGGACTAAAAATCTCCCACTCTCTTTATGGTGAAGAAATCTGGTTTCCATAAACTGTGGTTTCGCTAACAAACTAGATCAGTGACATGTCATAAGTCAGTTTAAGTGAAGTCAAACACTTTACAGCAAAGATCACTGTGCTCCAGCTATCTGCCAGCAGATCATTCTGTGCTTCTGGCCAACTCTTCCTGCCTTATATAAGTTGTAACAAAATGCTAATGCTCCATAAAGTTGTTCAGATTGGAATGTTCAGCTCACCTTTTTGGAAATTTCCATATACCCTATCAAATCTGTTGGAGGGAATGCAATAATGACATAAGAAAGTATTAACCGACCTATGACATAGCTCCCCGAAAATAAGACAAACCCTGCCCAACTGCCGACAGAAACATTAAACATTCCAGAAACATATGCTCACCACTTGGACATTTATATCAATACTAAGAATGCTGGAAAGAATTTGCTCTTGGACATGTCACTATAGCATGGTTGCATTATGAGAGCTGTAATTATATCCCATTTACAAGTTCTAACTTAAATACTCTATTTTAAGCATTTCATCATTCTGGAGTGCTATAGCATTATCTGGAGGAACATTTACTCTGACTCTACAACTCACTTGCGATGCCTGGTAATAAACAGTTTTAATAACAAAATTTTCTGTTTGGAATTTACTCTGGAAAAGTATGGTTATAGGAGAAGCCTCTAGAATCAAAATGTGTAGGAATTTTTGTTCTATTTGATACTGTTGAGTTAAAATACCTTTGTCTTGGCAACTGGCCATTTTAGAACTTTACCAAAAGAAATAATAGAACAATTTCATAAAAAAATATATATGCACAAAGATGTTCATAATTGTATTGTGTATTAGTGACAAAAAAAGAAAAAAGCAAATTTCCACCTATAATGTTTAATTATTGCTTATAATGACATGTATATGCCATAGTTAATAATAAAATTTTATGTATAAACAAGGGTACAGTTTGGCATGCCATGCAATCATTAAAAAGATGGAGTGAGATCCATGTACACTAACTGATTGATGATGTTCATGGCATCGTATATCTGGGAAAATGACAATGGAAGAGCAATATGTGTAGCATATCTCAACCGTATATGAAAAAATGTGAGGATGCAGATATATAGATATAGATATAGGTATAGATATATAGATATAGGTGACATATAGATATAGGCATAGATTTGATATAATTATATGCATGGATTTAAACTCTCTATGAATAAATAGGAATACATCAAATCCTAGCTAAACAGGCACAGAATTGTTAATAGCAGTTACTTTAAGACAATAGAATCAAAAGGGTAGAAGCAGGGGATTTTCACTTTTTACCCTATATAACTTTTATAAAAGGTCATAGAATTGTGGGTGAAATGCATATAACTAATGGAAGTACAAAAATATAATATTAGATATACAAACTACTTGAAGCATCTTTTGAGGGCACTAAAGAATCCTTTATCCAGTTATCATGTGTACTATTACTTTTATGAAATGGAAACAAATATTTAAAGTTTTTCAAAATATTAACAAGAGTTTCAATCAACTACTCAATCCTAATGCCAAGTTTAAAACAGTAAGACTTTTGGAGAGATAGGCGAGCCACATTTTCATGCCTAAGGTATTAATTAGGTGCCAGATTCGGAAAAGACTTTGCTCAATTGTCTCTATCATTTATACTATTTGTCCGCTATTGCTATGGTGACAGCTTTAAGATTAGAGCTTGGAAAGGTAATATAGAATTTGAGCTAATAACATTTTAGTTAGAGAACTTTAATCAGCTCATTATCTGATGGTCGTGTGAGTGAACCAAACCCTCCACTGAATTTATGAGCATGAGTTTTGGGGGGCTTTGCTTTTTTGGGGTCAGCATTCAATCAAGATTCTAAGACTTGAAAAAAAAAACCTGAAAACAAAAACAGAGCTTAAAAGAGTGATCCTTAGAATGTACTGAAATTGCACTCAATTATCATTTCTTGAAACCTATAAATCTTGGCAGGCATTTATTATACTATATATTTTTTCTTCTTTTCCAATGAGATTTTTTTTGCCATCAGGATAGCCACACATGTATTTTTTTTAGGAGTTTCCATTGGAGAGGACTGCATTTGTAGTATATGTAAATATTAACCTTTTAAACTAACAATTCCCCTAAGTATGATGAAATATATCATTAAAGTGAAGCCACTGAAATCAAAGGAAAACCAAATAGATTATGAGCAGACAGTAGAAATGAGCCCTCCAGAAGGCTGAGTGGCATAGGACCAGAGCTTATAGGGTGTGGGTGGGTCTTTGGGGTAAGGCAGCTGGTTAAGAGCAATTCTCAGAGACAAATTCCAAAGCAATCTGGGGGAGGGAGACAGTCTAAGAAGTGGTCTCTGTAAACCAAATGAGATGTGAAGATGGAAAATATCTAGGGCAAGACTTGAGGTTAAACCTTTTTTAGAGAACTCGTGTATTTGTTCTTGATGGTGGTTTACTAATTAAAGAGAAGCCAGCATCCAGTCTTCTCTGGGGGCTATTTAAATAGTTCCCAAATTTTTGAATAACCATAATAGTTACACAAATGTATGAACAGATTTTCATTTGCTCACATAAAACATAATCCGTATCACAAAGCAAAATAAACTCCAAAAGAGAATGCAAACACGGTCTGAACTTTGAGGAGACACCTAATTGCACATTTGAACACAAACCTCATCTTCCAACAATGAACTAGATTGTATCATTTATGCTACAGATCTGCCTGCCATCACAGAAAACCAGCATAAAAGTGCCTTGAACATCTTTCTCTCACGTACACATAATAATTGTATATAAGCAGTTCTCCATCCAGGTGTAGGCTCTATGTTTCAAAACCCTCGACCAGGGGTGGGAACTGTCCAGCCCATGAACCATATAAGGCCTGTGAAATCATTTGGTCTGGCCCAGTCAAGGCATTAGGGGTGAGTTAATTAAAGGTTTGACCAAATACAGCAAGCTAATTTTTAAGTTGATAATTTGTATGGCCTGAGAATGATATCATATATCCAAATGGCCCTTGGCAGGAAAAAGGTTCCCCACCCCTGCCTTAGACCCCTTTTATCTAACTGCTCTGCCACCTTGAGCCTTTATTAATATTCAAGTCCATGGGAAGAAGGGTGGGAATGGCCACACTTCTGTGTGAAGGTAGGCCCAGAAGGTGCACACTTTTTTTTTTTCCAGAGAGGAAGGGAGGAGAGAGAGATAGAACCATCGATGATGAGAGAGAAGCATTGATTGGCTGGCTCCTGCACGCCCCCTACTGGAGATTGAGCCTGCAACCCAGGCATGTGCCCTAGCCAGGAAGCATGTGCCCTGACCAGGAATTGAACCTCAACCTCCTGGTTCATAGGTCAATGTTCAGCCACTGAGCCATGCTCGCCGAGTGGTACATGTTTCTTTTCCCTTCATATTTCATGTGCTAGAACTTAGCTTCGTGGCCACACCCAGCACTCATGGCTCAGAAATGGGAGGCTGCATTTTGGCCAGCAGCTGTCTGCTAAAGACTCTATTATAAAGGAAGAGATAACTCACCACATAAATATGTTAATGAACAATATCTCAACATAAATATATTCCAGTATATTGAGTTGTGCAAGGAATAAACAAGCTGCATATATGTTCGGTGGCATTCTGTACAAACACCTGGTGCTTTAATTTCACACTGCAGAATACCTTTCCATAGTAGGAAACTCTTTTGTTTGTTGAAGTGATAGTTATCAAATGCTGCACTTTTTCTTGTGGAAAAATTGCCCAGGAGCTAAAATTATACTGTATATACTGTAGTTCATCTCTGAACATTAATTACCAATGACTGACAAAAATCAAATGTTTTCTTTTTACCCTATTTTTAAAATATGTGTCAATTTGGTAAAAGCACACCTCTATCTAAAACAGTGGTTCTCAACCTTCCTAATGCCGTGACCCTTTAATACAGTTCCTCCTGTTGTGGTGACCCCCCATTTCATTGTTACAAATTGAACATAATTAAAGCATAGTGATTAATCACAAAAATAATATGTATATATGTATTTTCCAATGGTCTTAGGCGACCGCTGTGAAAGGGTCGTTCGACCCCCAAAGGGGCCGCGACTCACAGGTTGAGAACCACTGATCTAAAAGAACCTTCTCATTCCTTTCTATGACTTTCTTGTTTCTTCTATCTCCTGAATGCCTCTATGTAAGCCGTGTAACATTGACTCATGGTGACACAAAGAACACAGTAAATTATGCAGGAGATAGAATGGACCAAGAATGAAGGCCAGATGAAAGAATATAAAAGGGAAGGAAAAACTTGTCTAAGAAACAAAGACAAAAAAGATGGTTAAGACTCCAAAAATGTATATTGAGTGATAGCAAGACTGCTGGAAGAATTAGAGTTTATCAATAAGCCTGATATTAGAGGACATAGAGAGAAGGAATAGAAAGTGGGCTAAGTATATATAGTGTGGGGCAAAAGTAGGTTTACAGTTGTGAGTACACAAAACATAGAGTTTATTCTCGTATGATTACTTATTGATTATTGCATTATTTTCCATGCAAACATCTGTAAGCCTACTCTTGCCCCACCCTGTATAGCTTGTAGATAGATTCATAATAACAGTATAATTTACACTAAGGGCCTATTGAGCAGATGGTATTGTTTTGTTTTGTTTTAATATATTTTTATTGATTTCAGAGAGGAAGGGAGAGAGATGGAAACATCAAAGATGAGAGGATCACTGATTGGCTGCCTCCTGCAAGCCCCCCACTGGGGATTAAGCCCGCAAACTGGGCTTGTGCCCTGACCAGGAATCAAACCCTGACCTAGTTCATAGGTCGACACTCAACCATTGACCCACACTGGCCAGGCCCCACTCTGTCTTTTCTGGTTAATGTCACTTTGAAGAAGTTTGGAATGAAGTGGAGAGGAGATGACAAGAATAACAGAATAAGAAAATGAACAGACTAAGAGGATAGGAGAGTAAGGGAGTTTGCTGAGAGAGTATCAGACAACAATAAATTTCCTTTTGATTTCTATTGTGAAAACCACATAAAGTAGGGAGCTTTGTTGCCAGGTGCCTTTAAGGGGGAAAAATATCCTCTGAATGAAAGCAATTAGATCTGAACTTCTCTTGTTGCAGCTATTTTTTTAAGTAGTTATGAAGTGTGATGGGCCTCCGTTCCAACAGAGACTTGGACCAAAACTGCAGATTTACATTATTAGCAACAAGATCATTAATAAGTTCACATTTACCCAACATCAGTTTTTATTAGAGCACGAATTAATACATTTTTATGATGTTATTTTAAATAATTAATAGGTATTCCAGAGCCAATTGCACCTTAGAGGCTATGGTAACAGTGAAACATTTAGTTTCTTCCGCATGGATTTCTGTTACCATAAACCAGGACCAACTTATTAATCTTTTAATACCAACAAAACCACCATAGATGTTGGCTGCCTCCCTCGAAGAAATGCCAATATCCACAAAAGTTGGGATAACTAGCATACCCTACATCACAGGGCACTGCCTCTGTTATCTGGACACTAAACCCAATGCTGCCATCAGACTCTGTTTGTTTTCTGGCTCATGTTCTTAGAAATAAGGTCCTTCCCTACTGCCAACATGATCTCTATTCCACAGATAATTTTCTAACTGTTGAGAAAAGTATAGTGCTACGTTGGAGATAACCTCACAATTTTCAAAGGAAACATAAGCAAATAGGAAAGTACACTTGTATTCTTTCTTCAGTTCTTCTCTACATTGGTGTAGGAATAAAACTAGTGATTAATGAACCTCTTCAATTTGGGGTTCTATTTTTTGAGCCAGCGAAACTTCAAAAGGATTTACTGCTTTTTATATACATTACAAGTTAACCCGGATGTTTAAAAGAAATTCAAATGGCATAATTATTTGGTCTAGAAAATGAATAGCTTGGTTTGAGCTTGATTTTCTAACCAAGCGATTAAGCTGGGATGAAGAGAAAGAGCACAATCTAAATTGAAGGTGCTATTTCATCTTCCTGGGCCTTATATGTACCTCAGAAGACTGTTAGGAGCATAAATGAGATAGAAAATGTGATGAAATAGCTACATAGTACAACCACAAGAATGATCCATTTTTTAACCAAAATTTGAGATAAGGATTTGACAGGTAAATAACAGAAGAATTGCAGAATACTATGTGGGAAGAGGTCAAATTCTAGCAAAATCTATATTCACCGCATATTACTTAGCCAGGGTCACTGAGTACTCTAGTTGGAGGTTTGCAAAGTGCTCCGTAGCCCATGGTAAATCTCCACAGCTTCTATCTAGAACAAAATAATCAAGCCAGTGGACTCAAACTGCTTCCCTCACTGAGAGCTTTGTAATCTTGTATGTTACTTACTCTTACTGTGCCTCAGTTTTTTTTATCTGTATAATGGGATACTTCACTCTGTTATTAGGAAAATTAGATAAATGAATATATAAAATAACTAAAACAGTGCCTGACACATAGTAAACACCATGTGACTTTAACTAGTAATAGATGTTATTATTTGTTTGTTTGTTTGTTTACTATATTTGCCCTAGTTATAGATCTGAGAGTAATGTACAAAGCCCAAAACTATGACAGGAAATTTAGGGATAAAATAAGTTTATCTAAAAATATTTTTATATATACATATATAAATCATATGCATATATAAATTAATTTTAAGTACCTTCAGTAAGCAAGCACAATCTGAGATACAGTATTGGGCTCCCTGCAGTAAGTAAGCCTCTTTACTGAGACTTGGAGGAGAGGAAGCGAAAAAACACACAGGAATTAGGTGGAAGCTACCTGCCCCAGGGACATTAGCGAATTGGCTGATGGTGCTCTGCTCCCACGTTTCTAAAGGAAGTGCAAAAGGAAACCAACGGGAAGCAGGCTCAGCTCTGTGATAAATATCACCTTTGAGGCCTGTGGACCATTTTCGCCGCCTCCCCCTCTTCCCCCAAAGGCACAGGAAAGTGGAGTTTGAGTCAACACAGCTGACCAGTGCTACCTTAAGAAACAAACAGTTAAGTATCACAGGAACTCACTCATTTGTGGACTCTAATGAACAACATAAAGTGATGAACAAAAATAGATCCAGATACACAGAAGCATCGAACATACCGTCAAGCCTCAGGGGAAGGCAGGGGAGGGTGGGCGAGGGGGGGTGAGTGGGGGAGATGGGATGGGTAAGAGATCAACCAAAGAAGTTGTATGCATATAATGGACACAGACAGTAGCGGGGTGAAGTCCTGGGCTGGGAGAAGACAATGGGGAGAAAAGGAGACATATGTAATACTTTCAACAATAAAGAATTAAACAAACAAACAAAAAGAAACAAACAGCTGAGCTCTTGAGTGCAGAGCAGTTATTTTTCACAGTATGTAGATGGGACTTTAATTGTTAATTCATTCCTCAATAACATTCTTGGCATTTTGTCTTCATTTTGCGGTAAGGTGGTAACATGAAGTTTAATGGTCTGTCACATGTTCATTTACCCAACAAGCAAGACATTGTTCAGTTGACTAGACTCTGATAGGCAGCAACCTACAAACCAATATGGGATGAGGCGCAGAGAAGTTGCTTTTCATAGGTTCATAGGATGTTCCAGCTGGAAGAGACTTTAAACATCCTTGCTTTTCCCTATAACTAGAATAATGTGTGTGTATTGACAAGGCCAAAGAGCTGTAATTTAGTGTGTTAATAGTGGTATGTTCTGTTATCAATGCAAACTTGCTGCCCTGCAGAGAAGATGCTGAGTTGCATATTATCATGGAAAAGCTATAATTTTAAAGTAATCAGGAAGAATTGGCCAACAGCGCAATGGAACATAAACCTAATATTAAGGGTTTTTTTGAATGATGAAAGGAAATGTTTTATCCTTCTATTTCAGACATTTGTCCACTTTATGTGCGGGGGGGGGGGGGGGTGTAATATGGCTTTAAGAATTTAACTACCATTTCAGGTATATGCTGACAAAAATATAAAATAAAATTTTAACTGAAAAGAGAATCTAAAATGAAACTTGCTCTTCTCAGCTTCTCCTGGCTTCTAGGTTTATAATAAAAAGTTGCTGTTTCCTGAGGCATGATTTTCATTTAATTCAATTATTCTGTATTCTTTTCCTGTGATCAACCTAGACTTTTATCATAAATATTATCTCTATCCACTTAGAAGTTACAAAGTGCTTTCTCTCAGATGTCCACAGTGTTTGGGTTGAGGCATGATAATTTTAAACAAGCTGAAAAGTATTTCAAACAAGTTCCGTACTGTGAGCAATCATTAAGAAGGCCAGGGGAGAAAGGCAGCTAGACTGTGAATTTCAGTAGGATCACCATGTGATTTTTTTTAAAACATATTAGTAATTATGTAAATCACTAAATTTTTATACTGAAAATTCTGTCTAGACTAGAAACAAGAAAGCATGCTCAGCTATATGTTAGCCTATTCTGGGCAATTTAAAGTGGAAATAAATCTGTTTCTCCCATTTTCATATGCAATCACTTACGGTTATTGTAATCCTAAATTTCCCACCCTGACCACTGAGACCATTTATTTTCTTAATAGAGAATAAATAGGCAATCAGTGTATTGCTTACAGTCAGCCAGCTGATGGTGAAATTTAATTACTAACTTTCCCATCACTCTTTTCAGTTTGAAGAAGACCAAATTTACTCGAGAGGTGTCAATAGATAAGTCAGTACATTGATATAGTGAGTGATGCCTGTGGCTGGCTGCTCCATATTTGTGCCTCTGATACTCCTTCCAAGATCAGAGGGGCTGCACAATAGGAGATGGAGCTCTGGTATAGTGTGGAGAGTCACAGCAAACCTTCTTAAAGGCTGGGGACGTATAGAAAAACATGATTGCTGCAGGCTCAGGGAGGGGACATTTCTATGCTGTGTGTTATCAACCTACATTAAAGTCACTTCAAATCCATTGTTTATGCTGTGAGACTGAAACAGAATACTGCGAATAACAAAAAAAAAGGGCTACACAGGTTTTCTATACAATACAGGTGCTCAGGGAAGAAAAATAAAAGTCAGTCTCTACTAAGTAGAAAATAGTAGAAGTGTGTGAATAGAACCCAGGAACACTGCTATTGGAGGGAAGATAAAGGAGCCACAAAGTCACACTTAAAATGCCAAAGAGGTGAATAATCCCCTTGCCTAGGGATTTATGTGGTGGTGGTTCTACCTTTCCAATCCAGGGGAGTTATAGGTGACTGTGTTCCCAAGTAATTGCTACCATTTCAACCACTTAACAATAAAACTTGATTCCGGAAGAACAATTAGCAAATTATCAAATAGCGCCCACTGAGGTTGCCCTCCAGGCCACTTTCAGAGGCCGGGTCATCTGTCTTCTGCATGTTAGTCATTAAGCACCTGCCTGCTGTGGCCAGTGGGCACCCAGGTGAGAAGCAGCCGACATGCACTGCCATTCATTCTCCTGGAGGAACTGCTCATGTTCAAAGTGACATATTTCCCTTCTCCCACTGCTGCTGCCTTCTTGCTTTCTGCACGAATCCCCTTATCACTTTGAAAACACCCTTCTGCACTCCTAACCTTCTCTTTGAAACCAAATGAACTTAAACAGGTACATACAATTAAGAGTGGGCCGTGCGCAATATCCACCACCCAATGTCCAGCCCCATTCTTTCCCTTCGGAAGGAAGGCAAAATATCCAGATTTCCTGGGCCACAATGCAAATGAACGTGCAGCCATAGCTCTAGGAACTAAAGGAAAGCAATCCATGCAAAAGTTATATTTCACAAATTCAAAATGTTCATTCAAACCTGCTGTTAGATTTGTATTGTTATGGGACTATACGTACCTGTGGCTAGTCCTAGTTTTAGAAAGTTCGATGAAACCTTAGAATGCAGAAATGCACCTGTGCATTTGGCAGGTGTTAGTGATGGTTTTGAAAATAGCAATTCTACATCCTCAATATTTCTCATCCCAACCTCTTATATCCCCCACCATCTCTTGCTCTAATGACTGCAGCAACATCCTAACAGTTTCTTTGGAGTCAGTCCTAATCTCCCAACCATCTATTCTCTGCACTGCATTCCAAATTATTTTTATACAATGCAAATCTATCCCTCTCCCCTCCACAGATTTAAAATGCCAATATTCTAGCCTGGTTGGCGTGGCTCAGTGGTTGAGTATCAACCTATGAACCAGGAAGTCAAGGTTCGATTCCCAGTTAGGACACATGACGGGGGTTGCGGGCTTGGTTCCCAGTGGGAGTAGCCAATCAATGATTCTCTCTCAACATGGATGTTTCTATCTCTCTCTTCCTCTTCCTTCCTCTCTGAAATAAAAAATATATTTTTTAAAAAAATTAAAAAATAAATAAAATATTAATATTCTAGACACAGTTTTCAAGGACAGTCACAATCTGGGCCTTGATTGCCTACGAACTGTAATTTTTGTGCATTTCCTCATCATGTTTTACAGCCACATGAAACTTCTCTGCATTACTCATCATTCTCTCTCATCCAGAAAGTTCTCCCCAGACCACCTTTCTACTCTTGCCATTCCTTAGGTTTCATCTTACATGTCATTTCCCCCAAAAAGTCTTCTCTGAACCCCTCAGACTGAATTGGGACCTCCTTCCTGATGTTCTCTGTGGTACTCTAAGCCCTTGTGTGGACCCTAGCATAGCGCCACACTGTGTTGAAATGATCTATTCATGTATCCATGTTGTAGTGGTGTAATGGTGCCCTCCCCCTCCCCCTCTCCCCCCGCCCCCCCAAAAAATAGTACGTGCATGTCTAACCCCTGGACCCTGTGAACATGACCTTATTTGGAAAAAGGGTCTTTGCAGATGGAATGAAGTTAAGGATCTCAAAACAAAATTATCCTGGACTAGCTGGGTGGACCCTAAATCCACCGCCAAGTGTCCTTATAAAAGACAGAGAGGAGAAAACACAGACACAAGGAGAAGGCCAGGTGGAGATGAAGACAGGCATTGGAGTGACGCAGCCACCAGCCCAGAAATACCTGAAGCCATCAGAGCTAGAAAAGGCGAGAACAAATCCTGCCCTGGAGCCTCCAATACAGTACAGCCCTGCCAACTCCCTTTCATCTCTAATGCCAGGGGCTGCAAGAAAAATTTTTTTTTTCGTTTTAAGGCACTAAGTTTGTATGTGTAATTTGTTACAGCAGCCTCAGAGAACTAGTGCACATACCTACATGCCGAACTAAATTACTCGAAGGCAGGAACTAGCATACTCATAACTTACTCACCAATGTCCTCTGAATGCCGAGCACATGCATGGCCTCCAGTGTGCGCTTATTACACTTCTGTAGAATGGGTGTGTGAGTGAAGACAAGCACGGAATTCTGAGCATCATCCTAGTGCACATAATAATTACTCTTTTTACTGTCTTCTTGTTTCAATAAAATCTCTTAATCATCTCGGGCTATATTTTCTCATCTTTAATTTGAACTGATAGCTCTTTGGAAATTTTAATAAAAAATAAATGTAAACTATAGCGAGTAATATGAGGACATTTCTACATAAAAATGAACCTTTTTTTGTTTGAGGGTTTGCCTTTAGATTGGAGCTGAGAGTTTATACCTGTAACCAGAGCAAAGGTGAAGAATATGGAGAATGTTCTCTGCTTGTAACTCTGCTAGTCACATGCTCATGCTTTATAGATGCAATTCTCTTGTATTCCTCTGAGAATACTAATTATAATAGTCATTTCATATGAGGCTTAGAGGTTTTTAATGTGTTGTTGGTATTACCTTTTTGTACAGCAGTCTGTTTCCCTGCTACTGATTTTTCTTAAAGTTTCAGTGATTTCAGTTGACCTTTCCAGGTTCTGACTAAAGAAAATTGGTTAGAATAGGTGACTGGCGTGTGATCTCTCTGTGATTCTTGTAGGAATATACTATTTATGTTCTCCACTTCTCATGTGTCCATCCTATGTATATGCTCAATTCGGCATGAGGAAGAACTATAAGAAATTCCTTGCTATCTTTTTGGATTCCATTTATTCTACATGGTATAATCAGATTTAACCTTTGTAAGGAAACTTCAGCATAAGTTATTTCCCTTCATAGAAAAGCTAACCAATCTCTTGATTTTTTTCAGATGAAGACCATATTCCCCAGCTTGTATTTTAAAGTCCCCTATATTTACTCTTTGCTAAAATGTTAAGCTTATTCTCAGTTCTCTAATGAGTCCGGTAGCAATGCACTACAAATCCTTACTCTCTGACCACCATGTGCTCTGAGGGTGTCTTAGCAGTCACTCCGTACACCTATTGCCTCATTCCAGCATTTACTACTTAACAGTTTCAAACTCACACAATTTTCTTGAAGTTCCCAAATCCACATATTCCTTCCCCTCTCCCTGAAAAATGTCTTCACTGAGAATAAAAGTAAAATGAGTGAAAGTTAATAATTCTTTTCAACTTGATAGAGGATGAACCTAATAAACGCCAGAATTTGGTGGTCCTTTATGCACATTGAGGACAGAGGCTGTGTACTTCCCCTGTGTAGTCTCAGGGATCAACATGGCACAGTGAGAAACAGGAAGTTGTCTAGGGGATGGATGGGTGGGTGGGTGGGTGGGTGGATGGATGAATGAGTGAGTCTGTACTCCCCAAAGATTGACTACAAAATTGTCTCCATTCAGTAAGATGATGTGGGAGGAAAGCACAAAAACCCTTGCTATGTGTCTAAAAGAAGGAAAGACGATTCACTCACCATGATGTCTTCCATGTGCTTGACCCTGATGCTGTCATCTTCTTTGATTTCACATACATGAAGGAATCTGTCCTACAACAAAATTATAATTATTTTCATAAACATATTTATGTTCATTTATTCACTCATTTAGCTTTTTTATTCTTAACCATCTAACATTTGGGCATTATGTTAGTTGCCTGATAATCAGAGATGAATAAGTTACTGTCATTCTCCTCATGAAACTCAAAAAACTTGAAACAAAAATATTCATAACAACATTTATGGTGCATGCTCCGTTAGTGTGGTGACCATTCATCCTGGTTAGTCTGGACACTCAGGTTTATGCCTGTTGTCCCCACACCCTGACTTCTTAGCCCCCCCCCTTTCACTTTCTAACAGTCTCATTTAGGTGACAAATTACATGGTGAACCCAGTAGGATGTACTAACCATACTGAGAAGAACTGGGTGTGGATATGTACATAAATGTGACTTGTCTCCGCTTCTAAATTTAAACTTCTTAGCAGCATAAGAAAACTATTGAAATTATTAAGAGATATTTGCCTATGTTTTAAATATCCTTAATATTTTGAGAAACTCAGTTACATTTTCTGATAGATAATAAACTTTGACTAACAGGTATAATGCATCAAAAGCATCATGAAAAGTAAAGCTCTTAACTGGATGTTTACAGAAAGTCATGGTAGCTAATATTCACAAAGCAATAAATGATACTAATTGGGTTCCTGAAACAATATTATAATCATTTCTTTTTTATTCTATTTAAGTTCAAAATCATGTAATGCTTATTACTCACTTTTCCCCATCACAATTCACTCCTATACCTTCTTTTTGCTTTAATAAACAATCTACTCACTTTTCTTATCCTGGGAAATAGTAAACATAATGATGACTGTCTATATTAAATACATTTCTATACCACCCATTCAGAATTCAATGGAGAGGTGGTTATAAAATAATGACACATGCATGTAGGAGCTACATGCAATACTAAATTGAAGGAAATGATGATAGCTTAGGTTCATTTTCTTTTTAGAGTCTGCATAATTTCATTATCTCTAATTAGTTTTCCAAGATGACATCCTGGTCTCTTTCACATCACAAATCCAGTTCTTAATGCCACATACCCTACACTAGTCAATCACTGTCTTCAGTCCATAGCATGTTCTTCTAGCAATCTGAGTAGCAGCCTCCGGGTTAGTATCTCCCCCAGTCCCCCCCAGAGCTGAACTACCCCCTGGAGTCTCCTCATCCCTGGAGGAGGTGTTGTGGTTACGGTTATGTCTTCCTTTTCATTGTGGAACTAGTACTGTTTATAATCTTTATTTTCTATGGTTACTATTCATAAT
This sequence comes from Myotis yumanensis, assembly GCF_028538775.1. Classification (NCBI taxonomy): domain Eukaryota; kingdom Metazoa; phylum Chordata; class Mammalia; order Chiroptera; family Vespertilionidae; genus Myotis; species Myotis yumanensis. Next base: position 14,783,433 of record NW_027223754.1, read on the forward strand.
AGGGTCTTTATTCACTTTCTCTCTTTAATTCACTAAATAAATCCAAAAATCTTCATGGTTTCTGGGCACATGCTAAGAATAACAGGCAATTCATTATTTTAACCACTATTTTTTAGCCAAAGGCGCGATAGGAAAGATGGTCTTATGCTGGCCCTCAAAAATCAGAAAACTAAAGTCCCTTTGAATCAAAATAAAAAGTTAGAGATTTCTTTACGGTAAAGATTTTCAGAAACAAACTTGAATTATAGGCAACACCTTTTTTTTTTTTTTTTACAGGCATTTTAAACAAATTCAACCCTGACACAACATATTTAAGTCAAAAAGGAAAACCAGCTGCAAATGTTTAGAAATTTACTACTTTTTAAAATTAAAATTATAGTTTAGCCTTCTTTGTCCAAAAAAAAATGCCATTATAATTATGTCATGTCCAAAATATTTTCTCACTCAGTCATTGATGCCTGCACTTTGATTTGGTATAAAATCACAAGAAACTTAGTGACCAAGTAAAAGAAAACCAAGACAAACAATTTGGGGGACTTAATCCCAGAGGCATTTTATTCTAAATAAACCAAATGGACAAATTTTACATACATACTATAGAACAGTAACAATGGACCTGTTATTGTTTCTTACGTTATAATAGAGACGGTACAGAGTTAGTCATGGAAGAGTGCTACTCTTGCCCTACCCGGGTTGGCTCCGTGGATAGAGCATCTGTCTGTGGACTGAAGGGTCCAGGGTTCGATTCCGGTAAGGGCACATGCCTGGGCTGTGGGCTCAATCCCTAGTGTTGATGTTTCTATCTCTCTCTTCCTCTCCTTTCCACTCTGAAGTCAATAAAAATATATTTTTTTAAAAAAGAGTGTTGCTCCTATCCCAGCTCTACAACACTTCTGTCATAGGACAAGTCTGTCCCCTCCAAAGGCTTGTCTCCTCATTATCCAAGGGGGGTTTAATTTAGAAACCTTTCTATTTCTTTCAGCTCCCCACTTCCCTCATTCTCACATACTTGTCTGTTAGCAAATTGTGTTTGTGTCTCAATGTAACGATGGTTGTTTACTTGTCAGTCAGTGTTTACACTCAAGCATTAGAATCTGTCACACACACCACTGTCACTGCAACTGAAGATATAACCGTATCAATAAAAAAAGGACTTTAAAACTTCTCTTCTAAAAATTTGTTTCCTGTTCTATGTGGGTGGTTTCCTCAGAGATTCCACCTGAGCGTTGGGTATATGTCTTAGTCTGCTTAGACTGCTATAACAAAATACCTTGGGCGGGGTGGTTGAAACAAAACTTGTTTCCCCACAGTTCTGGAGGCAAGAAGTCTGAGATCAGGGTGATGGCATGGTCAGCTTCTGGTGAAAGCTCTCTTCCTGGCTCACCGATGGCTACTTTCTCATTGTGTCCTTACGTGGTAGAAAGAAGCTCTGCTTGCTCTTCCTTTGTTTTGTTTTTTTAAATATATTTTATTGATTTTTTACAGAGAGGAAGGGAGAGGGATAGAGAGTTAGAAACATCAATGAGAGAGAAATATAGATCAGCTGCCTCCTGCACACCCCCCACTGGGGATGTGCCCGCAACCAAGGTACATGCCCCTGACCGGAATCGAACCTGGTAACTTTCAGTCTGCAGGCCGAAGCTCTACCCACTGAGCCAAACCAGTTAGGGCTGGCGCTTCCTTTTATTATAAGGATGCTAATCCCATCACAGGGACTCTAAACCTAATTACTGCCCAAAGGCTGGGTGTTAGGGCTGCTACATAATCTGGGGTGACACAAATATTCAACCCACAGAAATGCCTCTCTTAACATATCAGGTCAGCATATCACCCTCCAATCCTGATAAGTCGCATCACATAGCCTGGCTTTTGGTGGTTTTCTAATTCCTTCATATTTGTCTCAACTATAATATCTTTAAGGCAAAGACAGGTTTTTCTTTTTTTCCTGAATCCTTCAGTGACTAACATTCAGGCACTCAGTAGATATCAATTGAGCCTCTGTTTTGCTAAGCAAAATATTTTACAAAAAAATAGTGAATATATTCCTGAGAGATATATACATAGTACTCTGCTATAATGCCCTCATTAAAACGATCAGTATGCTATAACCCAATTTAATTAATAGTCAATTTGTGTGTTTCTTATGCATACAAATCTACTATTAAAAAACAAATGTTTGAATCGCCCCAATTTAGCAAATGGCATAGTTTTGTCCTAGATGTCAGTATTTTTTGCCAATTGCAGGCCAGGGATGGTTCTCCCCAACAAAGCATGACTTAGCAAACCATTAGGGCAGTGGTTCTCAACCTTCCTAATGCCGCGACCCTTTAATACAGATCCTCATGTTGTGGTGACCCCCAACCATAAAATTATTTTCGTTGCTACTTCATAACTGTAATGTTGCTACTGTTATGAATCATAATGTAAATATCTGATATGCAGGATGTATTTAGGCGACCCCTGTGAAGGGGTCGTTCGACCCCCAAAGGGGTCGCGACCCACAGGTTGAGAACCGCTGCTTTAAGGGGTTGCAACCATGTCTTGGGAAACTGAAGCTGAAGACTTCTAGGGATGCAGGCCAAGCCTCATAGTGTGTAGAGAAATCCCAAGGATTAATGGTCATTCATTCAAGATATAGAGGGTGGGGCAAAACCTGGTTTACAGTTGTAGGTATGAGAAAGACAGTTTATTTTTATATTATTATTTATTAATTATTGTATTATTTCCATACAAACAATTGTAAATCTACATTTGCCCTACCCTCTATAATGAATATCTAAGCAAGAATATGGGTTAATTTCATCACGTTTAGAGTGTTATAGAAAACTAAACATTGAATTGAAAACATAAATATTTCTGCAAAATTTCCATCTTCTCACTCCCTTACTCATTCCCCTCCCCCAAGAAAACGAACAATCACTCCCTTCAGTCAATTGACATGTGCATGTATACATACATGTATGTTTGTAGTGAGAACAGTGTTAGTTTTTTCTTGAAGGAGCCTCAGCGACGGACACTGCTCCCAGTCTCTCAACCATTCCCTGGGAAAGTTAAAAATAAGTCCCACTGAAAAAATAAGTTGGCACTTGTTATTTGAGAAAATTGCTTTATTCCAGGAACTGCCTCATGTAGCAGAAATTTATTTACCATCTGTGTGGACTTTAAAAATTTTCCATCTTAACTGATACACAACTGAAATAGAAACAGACTTTCCGTGCGTAGGTTTTCCACAGGCCTCAATCTTTGAAAGGGTGTTAGCTAAGAAACTTTTGGGATTTTTGTGGTCCCCAGCAGGAGACAGCTCCAGGACTGCCTCTTAGCCCTGAGATCTCCTTCTGGGGATGGGCCCCAGGCTGATGTCACCCAGTGAGGTCAGGAGGGACTTCAGGGTGGGGCAGACCAGTAGGGAGGAAGGGGTGGAGGTATCTGCCAGGGAGCATTCCAGAGGTTTTGCTGAAAGGCATTCCTTCTTTTAAATGGCCATTAGAATAGTTACCTAGCACATTATGCTCAAATAATAAAATAAAAATAAAAGTCCCTTGGGCAATAAATTGCCTTTTTCAGAACTGCTTTTAAGTTCTGTTGTCAGATAAGACAAATATGCTTTTCTCTTTTTCAGCTCTATCAAAGGATTATTTTTTTCAAATGTTTTATTAAATTCTTCCACAAGAGGAAGTAACTTTGTTCACTGAGGGGGGGCGGCGGGGGGGGAAATGGGGTTGAATGGGTGGCTGAACACAAGCGGTTTTATTGTTAGGCACTGTTTATATAAACTACAGGAAAATCAAGGGACATCCAACTGCCACTTTTTATACAAAATAAGCTCTCCTGCCCAGATGTTTTCCTACAATACCAGGGGTGGGCAAACTTTTTGACTCGAGGGCCACAATGGGTTCTTAAACTGGACAGGAGGGCCAGAACAAAAGCATGGATGGAGTGTTTGTGTGAACTAATATAAATTCAAAGTAAACATCATTACATAAAAGGGTACGGTCTTTTTTTTTTTTTTTTAGTTTTATTCATTTCAAACAGGCCGCATCCGGCCCGCGGGCTGTAGTTTGCCCACGGCTGTACAATACTGAGCTATTACACCATTATTCCGGATGATAGAAACTAGAGTTGCTTCTATATTCTCTTCACAATTTATGCTTTCCCTCAGAAAATTCAAGAGCTGCACCATTTGTATATCTGTATAGACTTTTGCAAAGCAGTATCACACTTCTCTAGACATGCGCTTTTAACAACTACTATTGGGTCAAATCATGTCAAATTATGTACATTATATATTTCAATAGATTCTTCCAATCATGTCTTATTGCAAATTTAACATACAAACATAAATTTCAATAAAACTTTTAGGATATGGAAAACTACACAACCTACTTACAAGTTACCTTTGCAAATAATTGTAATTCCTACTGTTTGAGTGTTAACTTGTGCCAGCACCAGACTCCGGCCTGTTATATACATTATCTCATTTAATCATCACAACAACTTAAAAATTAGGTACAAATTGGTACATGAAAAAACTGAGGCCTTAACAAATAAGTCACATAATTCCAGGTTACAGAGCAATTAAGTGTGAGAGCAATTAAGTATTCAGAGCTCAACAAGTCAGAGCTCCAAAGCCCATTACTCTGGCCACCGTACACATTACCATGCATTAATGTAAAAACCCAATTCTGCCCGGCCGGCATGGCTCAGGGATTGAGCATCGACCTATGAACCAGAAGGTCACATTCGATTCCCAGTCAAGGCACATGGCTGGGTTGTGGGCTTGCTCCCCAGTAGTGGGTGTGCAGGAGGCAGCTGGTCAATGATTCTCTCCCATCATTGATGTATATACCTCCTTCTCCCTTGCTCTCTCTGAAATCAATAAAAACGTATTAAAAAAAATTGTATGGGATACATAGGATTCTTTTAGAAAAACAGTATTAATCTCAGCTATTAGGGCTTTATTTAAAATATAGAAGACTTTAGAACTTCCAAGACTATTCTTTATTTACAAAAGAAGGAGAGTGGGCCTATGAAAGTCTAAAAAGCAGTGCTTCTATTCAAACTATAATCACTGCCCAGTTCTTCCTCACTCCTAGAAAACTATGCTGCTATACAAAATTTATGAGATAAAAAAAGTTTAAGAGAATGGGTTCCAGAAACTGACGAGAATCCGTTTGATATCTAGATCCCACCACAATTTAGAGCATGACACTGGGCCAGTTATTAGATTTGTTAGTCTCAATCATCCATCCATAGCATCCGAGTAACAAGGAGACAAGTATGCAAAGCAATGTCATGAAATCTGTCACAGGGGAGGCAAATGAATAGTAGCAAAGCTGCTGATGAGGATCTTGAGTCAGGCCGGCATAGGTAAATAAGAAAATATGAGCAATAGACATGTATAACTGAGTTCCAGCATATTCTTGAAAACAACAACACCAACAACAACACAATTATTTCTGCAAGAACAAACATTCTGATCGCATCCGTATTCTCCCTCCCTCAGCATTTGTGTATTACTGTTTTGCAGAATTATTTTGCATGTTTTAATAATAGTTTTAAAGTCTAAAAGAGTATGGAATTAAAATTTTAAAAAAATAAAATTAAGCCCTGGCCGGTTTGGCTCAGTGGAAAGAGTGTCGGCCTACGAACTCAAAGGTCCTGCGTTCGATTCCGGTCAAGGCACATGCCCAGGTTGCCAGCTCGGTCCCCAGTGTGGGGCGTGCAGGAGGCAGCCGACCAATGATTCCCTCTCATCAGTGATGTTTCTATCTCTCTTCCTTTCCCTTCCTCTCTGAAATCAATAAAAATATCTTAAAATAAATTAATTAATTAAATTAAATAAAGGGTTTAATCTCTTAATTTGTTGTTGTATCTCATGCACATTAGCCTTTCTACGTCAAAATTTCTTCAAGGTACATGTGTGATAATAATTTTGCCTTGATTGTATTGTTAAAATAACTGAAAGGGAGACTTCCCCTTACAGCAGTCTTGCCCAAAAAGTAACTTCTTTTTTTCAGTTCACCTAATGCCTGGGAAAGACAGACTCATGCAGATTCCATTGGTCTCATGGGTATTGGGAAGATCACCAATGAAGGTCTCTTCTAAAAACATGACAAGGACATGAGCTAGGAATCAAAGGAAGACCTGGCCCCTTGATAGGAACCTGAGAAGTGAGCAGACAAGTAGAACAGGGTTACCTGAGGACTGATGTCAACAATGCAACTGGGAAACAGCCTCAGGATGGGAAGCGGGGCCTGGAATTCCCAAGCTGAACTGAGATCCTGAAGTTGGAGAGTGTGTCTCCAAGCTACTGACAGAAGCAGCACCTATTTGGCAAAAATTTTTCTCCATCCCTTAGTTAGGCCCACAGAGTTCCAACCTATTAAGATCAAACAATGAGATCCAATCACAGATTACAAAACAGAAAAGACAGCTGCTATGACTGAGTGTAAATCAGAAGAGTGGTGATCAGAATTCAAAAGGTCAAAGTTCCTTGTGCCTTGGGGTCGAATTACAACTTTTTTTAGCTTTAAATTTTATAATGGAAATTTGCCATGGTAAAAATAAATGGTAAAATTTCAGGATAATCACTAAAGGTATAGCAATAATTTAAATAAATTCCAGAGAACAAAATAAGAGGCAAACAAATTAAAAATTTAACCAGGCCACCGAAACCGGTTTGGCTCAGTGGATAGAGCGTCGGCCTGCGGACTGAAGGGTCCCGGGTTCAATTCCGGTCAAGGGCATGTACCTGGGTTGCGGGCACATCCCCAGTAGGAGATGTGCAGGAGGCAGCTGATCGATGTTTCTCTCTCATCAATGTTTCTATCTCTCTCCCTTCCTCTCTGTAAAAAATCAATAAAATATATTAAAAAAAAAAAATTCAACCAGGCCTGGTCGGTGTGGCTCAGTGGTAGAGCATCATCAGCCGGCTATATGTGTCATTGTAAATATTCATTTATGGCATTTATGGCTTAAAGGAGAAAAACTTTATGATCATCTTAAGAGATGCAGAAAAAGCATTTGGCAAAATCCAACGCCCATTTATGTAGGTTTTTATAAAAAAAAAAATGAAACAGATTAAAACTATCTTAACATTAACAAAAAAGTGATATCTACTTTTCAGAAGCCTACAGCAAACAGCATTTGTAGAGGACACACTGTCATAGCCTTTCTTCAACTCTATACTGAAGATCACACCAATGTGATCTTAACTGACATTGCTTTTATGGCAGCAGCCAAAAAAGTACAAGAATCAGATTTTTGTCGACAATATGATTGTCTACTCAGAAATACCACAAAATAGTCAGACATATTATTAAAAATAATAAGTATTTAGCAAACCTACCAAAAATGTAGAAAATGTAAATGTTTAAATTTACCATTTATGAACACAACAAGAACTATAAGTTATAAAGGAGTAAATCTTCATGTGTTGTAACTTTGCATGTTTACAGCTTACGCAGGAATTATAAAACTTTATTGAACAATACTGAAGAAGATCTAAATAAGTAAAAGGATATATCATATTAACAAATAAAAAGGCTCAATATTTTAAAGGTATCAGTATTCACAAAATTGGTCTATAGACCATTTAAAATCAAAGTTCCAACAAAGTTGTTTCAAAAAACTTGACAAGCTGATTCTAAAATGCATAAGGAAGAGCAATGGGCAAAATATAGCCAAGATATTGTTGAAGAAGTAGTGCAAGGTGAAAGGACTAGCCCATTCAACTGTCAAAGAGTTTTAAATATATTGAATTAATATAATGTGGTATTTTTGAAAAATATACAAAATAACTAATGGAACAGAAGAGAAAGTCCAAAAGAACCCACATGGATAGAAACTCCATATAGGATATAGTTTCCTTGAGGGAACGGGAGCTGATACCTGCAAAAGGTTATCTGTACATAAAGGGGTAAAATTAAATCCAACTCCTCAGCTTCTCTCTCTCTATCTCTTTATCTCTTTATCTCTCACCTCTCTCTCTTTCACACACACACACACACACACACACACACACACACAATTCTAGATGGATTAATTTAAATATTAAAGAAAACTTGAAATATTTTAAATAAAAACATAAACACATTAATTTATGACCTTGAAGTAGAATAGTAAAGAATTAATAAACAATACAGAAAAGAACAGTAATTACTTAAGAAAAGATGGGTATATTTAATATATATAATTTAGAAATGTTGTTTATCAAATGCAGTATAAAGGAAGCATTTTTTTAAAGTGATTTTAAATAGAAGAAACGCAGATTAAAATCACAATGATGCATTGACACAGACAACAGCATGGTGATTACCAGAGGGAATGGGGGTGGGCCGAGGTAGAAGAGGGAAAAGGGCAGATAAATAGTGATGGAAGGAGACTTGACTTGGGGTGCTGAACATACAATACAATATTCAGATGATGTGTCATAGAATTGTACTCCTGAAACCTATACAATTTTATTAACCAATGTCACCCTAGTAAATTCAATAAAAAAATAAAATCACAATGATGCACCATTTTACAGTCTCTAGAATGGCACTAATTAAAAAGTCTAACATACCAAGTGTCAGAGTTGATTAGGATCAACATTCTGAATATCAAAATAATGGATAAATAGTTTTAGAAAACTATTTGGCATCATAGCTTAAAGGTAATGTTCACATACTTTTAAAATAATTTCACTCCTAGATATACATCCTTAGAAACAATCTTGAATTTCTCCTCCAAGAAATTTGTACAAGAATATGCATTACATTAATGTCCATTTTAGAGAAAAAAAACTAAAAATAATCCCAATATCCATTGATAAGATACAGGGTGGGTCAAAAGTAGGTTTACAGTTGTGAGTATGTGAACAGAGTTTATTCTTGTATTATTATCTATTCTTGTATTATTTTTCATATGAACAGCTGTAAAACTACTTTTGCCCCACCTTTTACATTATCATGTATAAACATAGCAGCATATTATACAGATATAAAATAAATTAAGCATCTCTACTCACAACACTAGATGTTTAAAAAATAATGGTGCAGGGAGAAAAAGAGGCAAGTTTCAGAAAACCACATAGAGTTAAATATGTTTATGGAGCTCAGAGAACTAAATGATATCTTATTTAGGCACACATATATATGAAATTTAAAACCTTTTTTTTTTAAATCAAGGGAATAAAAAAAAAAACTCAAGCAAAGTGGAGGGAGGCGAGGATGAGATAGGAGAGGAACGTAAGTTGATTTAAGTCCTTGGTAGTGTTCCCATGCTAGGGTGAGATGTGGGTTCACAGGGTATCATATACTATGCCTTATAATTTACATATCTGGAATATGCTTGATATAAAACTTTCTGCATTACTATACAATATAGAAAAATGCTTAAATGTGATACCAAACGTGAATGTGATTTAACCATAAAGACTGAGGGGGATTTTTATTGTCATGTTTTAAAGTATTGTGCTTGAGATCTACTTTTCCCAATTAGATTGTAAACTGCCCAAAGGCAAGGATGCCTTCGAATTCTGAATAACACTTGGTACATGTAATGCATCAATGCATTAAGTTGGTGAAGAAAAAAGAGTGTCTATGGGTGCCTTTTGTTTGTATGTTTTACTTTTTCGCTTCTGTGAATCTAGATTATATCTGACCCCGTGTGTGCAATTGGTCACAAGATACCTCATCTCTAGAATAAGAAGAGAAAGGGCCCTCTTCCTGATGTGCTCAGGGCTTTAGGGAGCTTTTTTTTTTTTCTCAATGTTTCCTAGCAACAAATCTGTAAGTTGTCCCAAGGCCTCAGCCCACATCAATGCCCATGATTTTTCCTCACTTGTAGCCTTCAGCTTTAGTCTTTCTTGACTAAAGAATTTTTCACTGTATTCAATTCTTTTTCTCTTCCTTTTATTTTAGTTTATCTCTTTCATGTATTTCATCCCTTGGACTGCAGAGAAGGAAGCAGGTTAGCTGCCATTTTCGCTTTATAGCTCTTCTTTCATGTCCCCACAAACACATCTAGTCCCAGATGGCCCTCTTTCCCTAGCAGGCAGCTCCCTGGGGAAAGTTGATAATCTTACTCTTTAAAGACATAGGTCCTGGGAATCCAGCAAAATGTCAGGTTTCTGTTTCCTCATCAGAGGGTAATAAGCCAAAAATAATAACTTGGAACAGCTATTAGAACAATGTTGCTTCCTCATGACCAGAAATGAGCAGTCCCAATTTGGAGACAATAAGCACAGAAGGCTCTTTTATCTAATCTTCATGAAATCTTTATCAAATTCATTAGTTTCAACAGGCCTCCTCTAAGGTAAACAAAATTCAAGCTTTTTCAGAAACAAATATCTGCAGCAAATCAGGAGGAAAAACAAAATCGTGAATATTCACATAGTTTGAATGTGTCAGATTACAGTCTTTTATTCCTTGAATAAATCCGAAGAAACATTTCCTTTGCATGATTATTCTTTTATTCTTGTAGCAAAGAGGTCAGTATCACCCAAGCACTTGTTCTTCTTTGCAACTAACAGAATCTGAAAGTTTGGGTCATAATCAGGACCCAAATTCCAGCGATCAGATTCCCACAGAATGGCAAACCTGATCCCCATGGTCACACCAAGTTATCATCCTAGATAACAGTCTTTTGTGAAGGTCCTTGAAGGCTGGCAACCAGATAAAAAGCATCTCCCAAACTCCTTTGCTTGTTTTTCTAAGAATATAGAAGAGGCTATCTTGGATAGTCAAAGACATTTCAATTCAAAACTGCCAGATGTATTTTGTCTGTGATGACAAGGAAAAAGGCCAGTTACTTCTGGTTTGTTTGTAGTCTTTGACTAATGATACCTATGCATCATAATGACCAACAATAAAACTAGAGGGTTATGGGATTTCCAGAAACAGCGACAGCAACTAATAAAACATGTGTTCAATCCTCCTCTCTAAAGACTGTTGGTAGAGAGTGAGCTTCAACACTTTGTAAAGGCAATTGGAGTATAACCCTGCTCATTTCTTCTGCTTTCAAAAGGAAATTAGACTGAGATGTAAAGAACAGACCCATCTGTAATAAGAACAAAAGTAGCAGAGGTACTTCAGTCCTCTTGTTCAAGATGGATTGCCAACTAAATTATGGAAGCAAAGTACTCAGGTGGACTCAGAGCTTTTCAATTATTGTTGACACATATGGTATATGTTACTATAGACCACAGAATGAAAAGACAGCTGAAGACGATTTTGAATAGAGTTGAATAGAATTTGTATGGACTAAGTTGAAAGTGTGTGTGCTGAATGATAAGGCCTGTGCCCTCCTAGGAAAGGGCTCGAGTAGAACAACAGGAAGTCTCATTCTGCCCCATCTGTCCCTACAATTCAGTTTTCCCCTCTGTAGTGCAGACATAAGGCAGGGTAGAAAAAGAAGGCCCTAGAACTGGGCTTTCTCTCCATGACAGCTAAGGTAAAATGAACTAGATATAAGCAGAGATAAATGTCCCACTAAAATGCTGTGTGCTAGACATGCTGAAGCATCGCACAGTATGTGTCGGGCAGAATCCTTGGACACCATGCGTACTGATTGATACATAAATGTGGAAGATTCCCTGGGAAGACGGAAAGTACACTGCCATTGGAGAAATGAGCCTTGAACCAGCTCTACCACTAACTAGCTCTGGGATCTTGAGTAAGTCTGTGAGCCTTCTCCTTAACCTGTACAAAAAGGGGACTGCATACAACACTTTAGTAGGGGGATGAGCAAGGGGTAGGAGAAATTACTTCTTTAAAGGACCAAACATAGTTTGAAATAAGTAATAAATACAATTTTATATTTGAGAAAGGGACAGAATGATTGTTGTTTTTAAATGTATTATTATTTAATACTATGGAGGATTAACTCTACAAAAATCTGGCCTGATGGAGAGTAGCGGAATGGTCATGATTAGCTCCTGAAGGCACAGGTATGCCCTGGACAGGGCAGAGGTTGAGGGGGAAGGGCAGAAGGAGGTGGAAGACCCAAATGCTTATTAAAGTGGTGGAGGAAAATGACTGTATATGCATTTAAATGTTGAGAAACCCTATGTGGACTGAGGTGCTGACTTTTCACATAAAGAGGTGCTGAAATCATCCGGGGACACATTGGTGTGGAATGCCAGCTCACCGGCAGAGTAGCTTCCCTCATCACATTATTCCTACACATCTACCGGGCCTTGTTTTAACCTCACACTGTGAAACATAAACCACCGTAATTCTGCAGAAGAAATGACTCTGTCTTCAAAATCAGTGCTCATAGCAGTAGTAGTTATCATTTGCGTTGTGAGTCTTAAATATGACAGCCTTAGGTAGACAAAATTGAATTTCAGACATCTACTCCTTGTATGTGGCAATGCCTTTCTTTTTCCCTTTGAAAAGCAGGAGTGTACTATCAGGAAACACGGGAGAAAAGTCTCTTCCTGTGCCCTTTGCCCTTTCATTTGTATCTGTACCATGACATCCCCAAGTCTCTCGTCTCCCTTCTCTTCTCACAACCCTGTATTCCCATGGTTGTACTCTAAGACCATTACAGTGACACTCCTTACCTTGAACTCTAAGTGTTTATTTACTTTGTCCCCACCCTAGGAGATCTTCCAAGATAGAGACTGTTTTTTATTTGCCTGTGGTACTCCAAGCACATAATCACATCTAAATAACTGTGTCATGATGACTGAATGAATAGATGCATAGAACACCTACAGTGAGCTTGAGGAAAATCATTATGGAAGTCTTTTAAGTAGGCAATCAACATTCGCTGAGCTTTTGTCATGAACAAGGAAGGTGCTTCACAAGGAGCTGTGAGAGATAAAAAGTTGCTATACCCCAGCTGGCTTGGCTCAGTGGTTGAGCACTGACCTATGAACCAGGAGGTCAAGGTTCAATTCCCAATCATGGCACATGCCTGGGTTGTGGACTCGATCCCCAATGTGAGGCATGCAGGAGGCAGCCGATTAATGATTCTCTTCATCATTGGTGTTTCTATTTCTCCCTACCCCTCTCCCTTCCTCTCTGAAATCGATAAAAATATATATATTTTTTAAAGTTGCTATGAAGAAAAGCACAGCCCTTTCAGGGCTGTGAGGCAGTCAGACAGACGGGCCTTTTCAGATATAAAACCTGCAAGGGATGCAGACGATACATATCAGGGGAGGCAACCTCAATGGCTGCTGGGATTCATGGGTTCATGTGCAAAACAATTCTTTATTGAGAGCTCAACAAGTTCCAGGCACTGCCCTAGATGCTGGAAGTTTCCGAGCAGGTGGTAGGAAGTACTTTCAATTTCGCTGAAGGCTGGGTGGGTTCAGGAACAGGCAGAGTTGAATCAGGATGGTATCCTAGCACATGCGCACAAAGCAGCATTGGGTGCGTGGAGGGCGAGTGCTCCCCAGGCCATCCTATTCACAAACTTGTAAAAGGAGCTGTGCGCAAAATATCTTTTTATAGAGCATGTTATGTGGCATTGGGAGCCGTCTAGTTTTATTATGCTTATTCACAGGAAGCAGTTTTTCCATAACATTTCCCTTCTCTAAAAATCAAAGTGGTCACTATTTAGACTGGATGGGAAAGGGAAATAATAACAGCAACCCTTCAGAAACTTGTTTTGCGCGGGAGAAGTAGGCCTCACAGTATTAGCACACAGCACACTGAGGCCAGTGACCTGAGGGTTCTGTGGACCAGAGGGCTTGTGGCTGTGTATTCCCATCCCCCACCCCCGCCTCCATCAGGAAAACAGTGCACTTTCAATGAACAAAGAGATAATACTTATTCCTCTAAGAACCCAGTAATGAGCCTCAAAGGAATCACTGGTCATTTCACAGCTATGAGGAAGGAGAGGGGAGAAAATATTTAGAACTCATTTCTTGACACAATTACTGAAAAATAAAATCAGGAAGAAATCCACAACTTGGAGTCTTTTGAAAAGACCACCTTCTGACATTGGGAAAGATCCAGATGAGGTCAACACCCTCAACTTCCTGTCCCAGAGAAAGAAAAAAAGGCTGGGGAATGAGAGAGGGGGAGGGAGAGAAAGATATCTGAGAAACATAGAGCTTCACAGAACTTAGGAATTCTCCAGAGATATAGCAAGGGGGAGGGGGGGTGGAATTTTTTTTCAAGAAGACTGCTCTTTAGAGAACTTGTAAAAGGCACTTTACATTTCAAAAATCAAAGTAGAGTTTGTTAGATGTTTAAAATTATATTCTATCAGGAAAAAAATTCTTATTCGTTAGGCGCACACAAGAAATAGAATAATCTCCAATAATGGAACAGCACTGAAGGAAAACATTTCTGGCTGCTCAGTGAGTCAGTTGGATTTTGTTCTACAAAAGAATACTCTATATTCTTACATGAGGCTTTATCACTAATGCTATTTTACATAGTTGGGATACCAAGTTAACAATACATAAGCTTTGGGGGGATTTTTACTAAGAGTAATAAGTACATCATTTTTTCTAAGTAAAGTAAAACTATGGTCTTGGTTTTTAGTTTTCATTACACTTGACAGGGGTAGGATAGTGGTAGAAATGTCACCAAATCTGGTTGGAGAGGGGGGAATTGCAATTAGAGATTTAACTCATATTTCAAAAGGTCATTTGCAGTACTTTTAATTACTGACTTATGAAGTGTCAGTAACATCTGAGATTTTAAAATTGTAGTAGTGACTTCATATCAGATCACTGTTTTCATATATTGTACAGTGTGAGCTCTATGGTAACAGAGAACAAAGTATTATTTGGGAGATTTCGCAAATGCCAACTTAGCATTTCAAATAACAAGGGAATGATTTAATGGGCTCACCCCATGTTCAAATGTTTTATTGACTACATCTTATCAAGGCTCCAAAAAAATCAAAGCTTCAATTAGTAGAAATAGCAGTGGGCTGGGAATTAGGAGTTTTGCATTTTAATTCTGTAAAAGTAAGAATGTCACTTTATTTTTGGGGCCTCATGTCCCTTATCTGCAAAGCAAGGGAGTGAGACTAGATAATCATTAAGGTTCCCTCCGACTCAAAAATTATGGAACGAGCCAAAATTGTTTCATTGAAGTTTCACACTTCATGGTAATAAATTACAACACGCAAATTTTGGCAAGAATTAAAATTCCTAATTCGGGTAATATTTGATTGTTGTATATCCATATATAACTTAAACATTGTGTTTAAGAATCATTCTAAAATCATTCTGCTTTCTTTTTTTTATTTATCTTTGTTGTTGAAAGTATTACAGATGTCCCCTTTTTCACCCCCAGTGACCCTCTCCTCCCCCGCTTTTTAATGGGCTCTGCAATAGCCTTTCCCAATATTTAGAGGAATTTTCTAGTGTCAACTGATCACCAGAGAGTTGCTCTGAGGCTCATAATTCTCACACAACTATAACTTTACTGTCCAACTTTGTGGTGTGTGTTGGTTCTCCTTGAACCTGTTCTATACTTTAATAAAGTATTTTGGAGAAGACAGTAAAGGATTAGAGAAATGATAAATAATTCTTTTTTTCAACCATTTGCACACAATACCATAAGACAGAGGCAGAAAGTAAAGGTCTAATTATTCTTGCTGGGGAGGAGGGGTGAGTGTAACTAAATCACATCATTGAACTAAATCACCAAACTCCCAAGGAAGATATGTGTGAAGTTTGTTTTAACTTTCATAATCTCGCTTTGCATTATTTGCTTATACTTTGGTTTCCTCTTGAAATTGCTCATTTTTTATTCTTCTTGATAGTCTTAGAATTTTCTATATTACCAAGTTCTTTAATTAAATTAACCACACTTGCCTTGCTCTTTTAAAAATAAGTATTATATTACTTTTCTCTTTTTTCTCTCATTGCCTGATATATTTAGAAAATAATTTCCTACTTCATTTTATAGCTTTTGTAAGATACATCTTACTTCTAGCTTCATCTCCCCTGATTTAACATCTAAAAAGATTCCAGTCATTGTTATAATACAATATGACAAGAATATATTTTATAATATATAATAACATTTGTTTTTCAAAAGAATATCTTAAGTTATTCAACACAATATACATAGAAATGATGGCTTTTAAAATAATTTTGTCTTTGTTCGTTTATTGAGTAAACATTTAGCAGGCAATGTGAACGGGACATAGTACTAGATTCAGGAAAGGAGCTCACAAAACTCTAAGAAAGAGAGACATTTAAAAAATGCTGAGCACAACCAAAGAGTCATACACAAAAATAGGAATGTATCAAGAAAGAATTAAATCCAATTTTTATATGTAATACAAATTGTCTAAGCCACCATTGAGGTTGTGTTCTAAATATGGGCAACGCTGTCAATTATGACAACCACAAAATAAAATAAGCAGTGCAGCCACTCAAACCCATTGATAACACTGCAGATTTCATTATGTTGTCTTGATTTTCTGCAGCTTGACATATAGCTGGAACAGTCTTTGCAAGTACCTAGGACAGTGCCGTGATAGGAGCTCAATCAACATTAGTGGAATCTATTTGGAGCTGATCCCAGCTTTCAAACCTGAGGATCCACAAAGGCCATCTTACCTGAGGGATCTGCCACCTACCAAGCCCCATATTTTAAACAGTATAAACACATAATCCTTGCTTTTAAGAGCAATGGAGGCGAAGCTGAAAACTTACATATGTGAAACTACTGGTCTACAAGTACTACACTGTGTGATACTGGACATGAAAGTAAACTTCATTGAGAAGAAAAGGGACATGTGAACAGAAACAGTAGAGAAATGCAACATAGAGGAACCATTTGTAGATACGAAAGCCAAACAAGTTTATAAACGATACAGGCAATGCTTCTAATAGTTTATTTTGCCTGGGATTACTGTTGGCCTACATTGTTCCACATACACTTTTGACAACATTGAAAAACAATACGTGTCTTGAGTGCTACAGGAAATGTTATGACTATTATGTTAGGAAGATCCTGGTGAATTATTGATGGAAGAAGCTCATTATCAGAAAGTGAACAGGTAGAATGAAAGAACCTTGAACTTAAGTTTGACAATGAGGTCAAATCACTTCTCCTCAAGCACTTTTCCTTGTAGGAAAAAGAAAAAGAATACCCACCTACCTTAGAGATCTCACTGGCCTGCTGAGATGACCTTGTCTATCTCTCATAGTTGTTACCACCTATGGATCTCCACCAAACTGTCCCAGTACTGAACATTCTACAAATAAAACTGTTTTACAACTCCTTCTCCATCATGTGCACATCAGGCAGTTTGATTCTAACTCCCTCTGTTCTCTGTAATATTGCTAGAATTTTATCATTATTCTACACCTTCTCAGGAACTTGGGGGAAATGAACGTCCAAGAAAATAATATATTTGTGAATGTGTTTTGCATATAAAATATGGTATTTTAAGAAGACAGTGACATTTTTTTCTTAATAGATGTTTCAAACAAAAGAATCAAAATCTTCCCCCAACCACTTCTTTACTTTCTCATATTACATGTTAGTTTGCTTTTACAAGATCTTTTTTATGCTCACGAAACTATGACCTTGTATAAGTCTCCCAGGAGACACGATTCTCAGCATTTTGTTGGACAAACATTTGTTTTTTGTAACTACATGAACAAGCCAAACTGCACGTAGTCCAAAAAGTCATTCTTCCTTTTTCACCACTCTTTTAGAATTGTCATCTCCAAGGAATACTAGTATAGTGGCAATTAAAAACATTTTAATTTTACCATTCAATCATGAGAAAGATTTTAAAATATGGCACGTGTAATAAGATAATTTAATATTCTACAATAGTTTTTGCACAAGTTTTGGTTGTTTGCTAAGTGGACATGAAGAAAAAAGGAGGCAATCATATTTTGCAACTCCAGCATGGATTTATTGGCTTAAACAATGAGCAGAAATCATTATCGATTACATTCTAACACGTATTTTAGCAGATAAAGGAGGCGTCTTCGTAATTAAATTTAACTATAAAATAACATTTCAACAATGGTAATTAAGTAGTATTGAGTTTCAAATTATAGGAAGCCGAATAAAAAGAAAACCCAGCCAGGGCAGTGGTATGTCTGTAAATTCCTTTGAGGACAGTCATGAGATTTCCAGTGAGATACACTTTCTTAAACCAGGCCAATGAATTGGCTCCCCAGCTTAGACCTTAGTGAACATTTCTATCTGACAAACAACATACTCTGGGCCATCTTTTTTATTAGTAAACTCAACAAATTAGCAAATTTCTACTTTCAAAATTATAACAAATAAAAACAGGACTATCTATAAATGACTTACTGCTCTATTAATCTTTTTGATAAAATGAATCTGTTTTAATAATTGTATACACATATAATTACATTACAGTCCTCTGTATTTTTATCAATAAATATATAATTTGTAAACATTTCATCTTTTGGTTCTGGTGAAGATATTCAAGAGGCTCATTGTGACGTGGGCCAGTCGCTCAAACTACTTCTCAGTTCTTCTTTAAAACAAGGGTTAAAATGCCTAATAATGTTATTTTGAAGAACAAGTGAGGTAATGCATGTGAACTCACTTGGAAAGGAACAAATGGTTGAAAAGTAAGAAACTTGTGAATTATAGCAATCACATCATCAATTTGGCATGAGAATATCTGGATATTCTGACATCAAGTAGAAAATGTTTCAGTATCTCCTCCAGCTATACATAGAATAACATGCGTTGGGTAAACCTTTTGCTCTCACTGTGTGATGCTTAATTTCTAGAACAGATATAGCTGCTGGAATCAGTCAAATTATGGGTCAATATAGATAAAACTATGATCTTCTGGTACAACTTTCAGAAATTAACTAAACTTTCATTTTTTAATATATTTATAAATAATATATATATTTATTTAAAAAAAGGATTTATTTTAAACATTAAATTCTCTTTAAGTTTTTTATTAGATAATTCTTCATAGGTTGCTATAGTCTTATTGCATCTTTTATATAATACTAGAGGCCCGATGCATGAAATTTGTGCACAGGGGGCTGGAGAGGGTAAGCCCGGCCTGCGCCCTCTCACAATCTGGGACCCCTCAGGAGATGTCCAACTGCCAGTTTAGGCCCAATTTGCTTGGCTCGCCGCTCCTTAGTGCTGCTGCGGAGGCAGGGGAGTCTCCCTCCACCACTGCTGCGCTCGCCAGCCATGAGCCCAGCTTCTGGCTGAGTGGCGCTCCCACTGTGGGAGTGCACTGACCACCAGGGGCAGCTCCTATGTTGAGTGTCTGCCCCCTGGTGGGTTGTTCTGGTCGTTCCAGTCATTCCACCATAATAGTCGCTGGGCTTTTATATAGAGAGATTTCTAAAGACTCTCAAACAAAATTAGATGCTATATTCAGCTAAAAACAAGTCAGGCTTAATATCAATAAAGTCTAATTAAGAAATACCTAGCCAGTTTGGCTCAGCGGATAGATCATTGCCCTGGGACCAAAGGGTCCCGGGTTCGATTCTGGTCAAGGGCATGTTCCTCAGTTGCAGACTCCTCCCCAACCCAGGCCCTGGTCAGGGGTGTGCAGGAGAAATATCTCTCACATCGATGTTTCTCTCTTGTCTCTCCCTCTCTCTTCCACGCTCTCTAAAAAATATATCAATGGAAAAATATCCTTGGGTGAGGATTTAAAAAAAAAATAGTCAATACGTGAACTCAGTGTAACCTAACCAGGCAAAAGGTAATTATACACCCCTGCTTTCTCAAATATATTTACTCTACATTTTTCTTTATCTCAGTTATCTTTAAAATTGAAATAGATGTGTAGATGTTTTGTTTTTATAGTGACTATAATTTTATTTGAAAAAAATTGTCATGGGCACTAATTTTTTAAGACTTATTTAAGAAAACTTTTCAGTTTTAAAATATGAAGTCATCAAAATATCATTAAGTTGTGTACTAGAAAAAGAAAACATGTTCACAAAATACAGTGTACCAGTTCAGTTAAAAATAAATTTACTTCTCAAATTCTCATTCTAATTTTATTGTTAAACAAACCTGCTAATTTTCATTACCTCAGATTTTTAATGTGTTTCATTGCAGACTTTGTCTTTGACTTTAAAAAATGTTTTCATAAATTTATAAGAAAATGATATCAAAATAGCTATCAATTGTGATATTTCAATGACTGAAAACAGACAATCGAATGGCACATACATCACAGAGACTTCCACAATAATACAGACTTGGGGAAACCTATAATCTGGTATTACAAGTTATACCTGTTACAAAGTTGAAAAGTTTTCCTCATCTTGATAGAATCCTCCTGCCCCATGTTCTTGATTGACATTTTGATTTTTCTTTACATCACATCACAACTTGCCACTAGCATGCCAAGGGACAACACAGAATTCATTTATCCGGTGGCAGATTTCTAAATCTTGTCCTATGTTTGCCAGTGATGCATTCAATATCCGGTAAATAATCAAGTTTGAAAATTGCACTTCTTGGGATAACTAAAACAAATATCCACACAAACTCCTCTTAGAAACAATTACCCCTCATTTGAGACTGGAAATATTGTTCCATGAATTCCAGAATGCCCCTTCCTTGTTCTGCCCCTTGCAAAGGCAAAGGCTACCTCTATTTCTCATTGTATATCAACTCCATTGGAACTGAGCTATGTGCCAATCTCCACATCTCCAAAGACTATTATTTACTTAAATCCAACTGTATACTTAGCTTCCTACATAAAAAGAGTCTTTGTCAAACCCAGTGATCTCTGATTCTAGGTTATTTCACAATACTGGGTTGATTTTTCTTAATTGCCTCAGAAGGTTAACCTCTGGAATGGTTGTGGCTTATAAGGTACAAGATGCTCATTAAATCAGCTTCCTCAGTAATCCATGAAATGCCTGGAAACTGGTCCCAGTAGCCTGAGTTCATCTTGGCCTCAGAACAAAATAGTTAAAGGGGCCCATAGTAGGAAAGTACACATGCCCCCCAAAACCACTTTGCACCCGAAAATGATTTAAAAACACATACAATCATGTTTCCCTTGTTGCCAACTCTGCTATTGTACATTTGTGGCAGTATATTAGAACTACATCATCTGCCCCCAATGTGTTATAAACCAAGAAAGAATGTTTATGAAATTAAAAGGAAAAATTAAACAAGAAACACTATAAAGGAGGGGTGGGTGCCATAATGTGAGGGATGATGTGGACACTTCTCCAAAAGGACATTTTAGGAGACACAGGAGAGAACATATCCTTGGGAACGATCCCTGGGAAATCCCATGAATGTTACTTGAAAATACGCTTCTATTCCAGGGCTTCATGATTCATTACCACACTTTTCCAAGTGAATGTAAGTGGATACCCACAGTGACATACTATAGACTGAGCAAAGGGGATTGAGTCACCTGGGAAGAGGCCTGCCCAGCCATAATTACTGACGGTGACCAAGTCGACTAGAAGCACTTGCCAAGATAAGTTTTGTTTCAAAAATTGTACTCTTCAGAGTCAAAAATTTATTAGCATTTAGTTGCCAGTATCCTGAACCTTCAGTCTCTCACATGTTTCACTATCCTGGGGACAAAGTTTAGGAGAATTTCCACATGCAGAAGCCTGATAGAGTGTGCATGTATGTTTCTGAAATGTTTTAAATAAACAAGCAGGATATTTTAATGTTTGAGATTAGTTTTCCTGAGTCTCTAAGGATCAGTCATACCGATTTAGCTGGTCTATCTAAAAAACAAAACAAAACATCAAAACATCAAAATGAAAACAAAAGACAAATAACTCTAACACCACATTCTACTCCAGAATGGCAGCAAGTTTTAGAAAAAGTTTTCTTATATGATCTTGTAACTTAAATCTCAGCCAATCCTGTGCATACACAAAAATTGATAAAATCCAAGAAAAATCTTTTCCTGTCATGTTTATTACCAAGGAGACATAAAGATCTAATGTCTGGTAAGCCACTTTCTTTTTTCTTTTCTAAAACAGTACTGAGAAGTTGTAAAGAGCAGAGGCTCTGTAGTCAGATTGTCTGAACAAAATCGTATCTCCAATAAGGAGAAAATGTTTTAACATTCATGGCAAACCAATTCTCCACACCCACTCATTCACCTAAACCCGTGATCAGCAAACTGCGGCTCGGGAGCCACATGCGGCTCTTTGGCCCCTTGAGTGTGGTTCTTCCTAAGCCTTAGGAGTACCCTAATTAAGTTAATAACAATGTACCTACCTATATAGTTTAAGTTTAAAAAATTGGGCTCTCAAAAGAAATTTCAATCGTTGTACTGTTGATATTTGGCTCTGTTGACTAATGAGTTTGCCAACCACTGATCCTAAGCCAAATTTAATTTATGCCTAATAGATATTACTCAATATCACTAAAGAGTTGTATCACAAATCATAAACCTAATAAGAAAATTTAAGAATTGCATAATGTGCACAGAATTCAATGAATGCACAGAAAATGGTTAGTAGAAACCAGCATATGTTTAAATCTCAGTATTGGAGATGAGTCGACTTCCAGGGTGATCTTTAATGGGATGGAAAATAAACTGTATTCTAATTCCAAAAATCAACATCTGGAAAAATAGTTGCCAATAAGTCAAGACTCCTAGCATAAATGGTAGTTAATGCAAAGGCTAGAACAGGGGTGGGCAAACTTTTTGACTCGAGGGCCACAATGGGTTCTTAAACTGGACCGGAGGGCCAGAACAAAAGCATGGATGGAGTGTTTGTGTGAACTAATATAAATTCAAAGTAAACATCATTACATAAAAGGATACGGTCTTTTTTTTTTTTTTTTTTTAGTTTTATTCATTTCAAACAGGCAGGATCCGGCCCGCGGGCGGCAGTTTACCCACGGCTGGGCTAGAACCATGAACACAGTAACAGTTAGGAGGAATGTCTTAAAATCACAAGAGACATGAAAACTGGGTCCTAAGTTTTTGCTTTCTCTGATTTTTGTTTTTTTCTTTTAATTTGCACAGAGCCAAAGGTTTCTGCCTCCAGTGCCTGACGATTTAAAATTTAATCATGTCTAAATGAACATGACCAGGTTATTATTTTGAATAACAACTTTTCCCATTGGTAAGATTTTGTGGAAATCAGATGAAAATAATAAAAGTGCTATTTTTTTATTTTTCAAATTATGAAAATAACAGAAAAAGAAAACACTTGCTTAAATTTCCCAAAGTAGATAGTATTTTATTCATGAGATTAAATTCTTCTCCAATGTTGCTGAAACATTATTTCATATATTTTTACATCCCCAAAGGATTGTTGCCTGAGTGGTGCCATGACAGTAGGATGAACAAGAGATAAATTGCATTGATAAGTAGAAAAAATATTATTTTCTACCATCATTTTTTATGTCTCTCTGGTTTCAACTATGGAACATTTGTCCATGTTATTTTTCATTCTTTTCTGAGGGAATTTTACAGTTCTTTCACTGAATACTGTAAACCTAATTTAGAGCTATCCAGTCATAGAGTTTTTTACTTTGTTTTGTTTTTTCATGTTTAGAGAACAAATCAAAAGTTCTTTGCTTTTTATTTATTTTCTTTAACTGTCACTTGAAGTTATTTCCCATTGATTTACTTAGAAGAAGAGAGAGGGAGAGAGAAATATCAATCAGTCATCTCCTGTAGGCCCCTGACTGGGGATAGAACCTGCAATCTTCTGGGTGAATGGGGCAATGCTCTAACTAACTGAGCTACCCAACCAGGGTAGTTCTCTGTCTTGATGTGATTTTTTCTGATTTGTTGTTAATATACTATTAAATCTTTTCCCACAGCCCTTCAGGGAGTAAATCTGTATGTAAGCAATTTTACCAACAGCTGATCACTATTTCAGTCAACAATTATATAGTTCAGTAATGGCTTAAACCACTTCATAACGCTTTCCTTAGGATTCTGTGTCTTCCTTAGAAATGAAGTATACTAAATATGGGCACGAGGGTTTGAAATGTGCATTTCTTTGTATCTCTCAGTAGCAAATAGACATGCTGAATTAATTTTGGCTCCTTGGAAAACTCTTAGATGCTGAGTATGCAGATTCCTCAGGTTTTTAACCTAGAAATAGAGAGATGTCTGGGTTATTTTATTTTGTTTTCCTTTTTTACAGCTGCTGTACCTCAGGGTAGGATGATATCATTCAAGGAAGAGGCCTCCCTACAATAATGTCTAGTTAAGTCTGCAGTCATCATCATGTCATAGATACTAATTCCGTCTCTGCTCATTACTGTGGCTTTTGTGGAATTAGCCAGATGTTCTACTCTTTTGGGTTGTCTGAGGGACGGCTTTAATAATTGGTGGTGCCTTACTTTGTGCCTCTGTTTATACCTTTGGGTTTAGAGTGAAAAGTCAAATACTACAGGCTCTGCAGCTGTTGGTTCGTTCTCTGGTTTATGGATTCTGTGAAGATCCAGACGACATATTTGTGCTTTTGTCTCAGAAATACAGGCTTGTGTTAGTGTCTAGGACTTCCTGCTTCCTTCTTCATATCACTCATTTACCTTCCCACTTCTCCTCCAAAATAATTCTGCTTTCTGTTTTTGGTTAAAAATGTAATGAGTACAGCAATCTATGGCCAACTGCCTACTGACTTTTGGACAGAAGTGGAAAAACACCAAGCGCATGCAATAAGATCAAACCATGAAGCTGTTAACTGTCTCTCTTGCACTCCTCCCTCCATTGATCTCTCTCCTTCCTCCTTTCTGCTTTCTTTCTCTTCCACTTCCCTTCTCTTCCTTCCTCCCTCCCTTCCTTCCAGCCTTCCTGCCTTTCTTCTTTATTTCTTTAAATCTGGAGTTTGGAGAATACATGACTGTATATATGAATGTTCTAGCCCTTTCACTTTTATTGGGGAATTGGTGGACTGGGTGATTTCTTTAATTTAGGGAGTATTTTACATTTAAAAAAATTATAATCAACTTCACAAATAACAGCCTTAAGTGGAACTTCCCTTCCAGTGTGTTTTATGCCGTACTCAAGTTAAGAAAGATGTTTTACATTGCATTTTCCTTTGTCAGTCCCCATTGCTTTTTTAAGTCAATTAAGTCCCTTATCACTCCACCATCTTGGAGACAGGTTTTGACTTCCACATAGCTTACATACTGTAGTTTCTGCCTTTTTCTCCCATTTTTATTAATGTTGATTCACCTGAAGCGCTATAAAAACCAATCCAAAGGAAAGGTATTGAAAAATCACCAATTACTTGAATACTATCTGTAAAGTATCAAGCAAATAATTTTCTTCTCTCTTTTTCCATGTATTTTTTATGTCTTGCTTTTGTCCTACTTAGATTCATTATTTCCTAGTAACTTTTTCTGAAAATAATACATCTATTTTTGTTTTAAGTATCCTTTTTACCACATTCTAGGATTCGGCATGTATATGCTTTTTTGAAATGTCAGATTGATACATCTAGGAATGGGGCGGCCAGAAGACTTTTCCTGGAACTATGACAGAGAGTTTAATTTCTCAGATTTTCATGGAGTCTAGAGAATCTGTCAATTTTTTAAAAATCAAATAGATGTCAACTTCTGACCATGACAGAATAGGTCCTAACAAGCCAATGTTCCCACCTAAATTAATAGTAATGCTGCAAAATAAATACCAAAAAAAAACCCCACACCCCAAAACCTCTTTATCAGAGAGCTATTAGGGCAGGTAGAAATTAGGGTCCAAAACATCAAGAATGAAAGGGCTTGCAGAGAGCTGCCCTCGCATATTGTGACGTGCCTGTCTTCTCAGAATATTCTCTTGTCCTTTCAACCACTTCACAAGGCATGCCGGACAGAGAGCCACTGCTAAGAGGAGTGAAAGCAGCAGAGCTCCCACAGTCTCATACTTAGAAAGAGACAATACTGGATTAAAAGCTGTCCTGTCAGCAAGACATGAGTGGATGTGATCCATGGAGAAGGGAGCACAGGGAAATGGCCCTGCTACACAGAGGGCTTGCATTTAAGATATTAATAAACTAGAGGCCTGGTGCACGGGATGCGTGCACTGGTGGGGGGCGTGGCCTGTGGGGGTCAGCCCATTGTGGGAGCATCGCTCATCCTGGTCATCCGAGAGGCTGTGGACCTGCCCTCTGAGTGGCTGCTCCCGCTGTGGGAGCATGGCTCATCCCAGTCAGCCGAGTGGCGCTCCCACTGTGGGAGCACACTGACCACCAGGGGGCAGCTCCTGTGTTGAGCATCTTCCCCCTGGTGGTCAATGTGCATCATAGCAACTGGTCGACCAGTCTTTCTGGTCACTCTGCCGTTTGGTCACTGGGCTTTTATTATATAGGATTCTAAGGCTGTGCAGGACCAAAGAGTGTGAAGCCAAAGGGAGGTTTCAGCAGTCACTTGGAGCTGAGAGACAAACTGAAGTTCAAGTCTAACCAAGAAGTTATTTACTAAACTCTTCAGGTTCTTGTTGGGGATCCCTCAAGGGAAATGCAAATGAAATCAAAGTGAACCAGAGAATAAGTATGGCCAAGACTTCAACCCAGGCAAAAGGTAACTCAGTTCCTAATGGAATTAATACTATTGACCTCCCACTCTAGCTGCTTACCAGGAAATAAGCTGAACTCTTGCTAGAGGAAGAAAATATTATACAGAATCTCTACAATATTTTAGGCAAAATTTCTAACAGATGATCAAAATTATTCAAGCATATGGAGAAATGTGAGCAAAGAAAAATAGATAACAAATAGATACACACATGATCTAGATGGTAGAGTTATCAGTCATGGACTTTTAAAAAATGATTAATAATTTTTAAAAATAAAAAATAAAATAGAAAATTTTAACAGAGCTACTCAGAAAATTCATGTGTCTTTTAGTAAAAAGAATCATATGAGAATTCTAGATGTAAAAACTACAACTAAAATTAGAATTCAATAGATGTTAAAAGATTTAACCAGCAGAAGAAACAGTTAGTGATCTGAAAAATAAGTAATGGACAAAATTATGTACAGACTAGAGGCCCAGTGCACGGAGGTCAGACATCCCTTTCCAAGTCTGGGACCGCTGGCTCCTAACTACTTGTCTGCCTGCCTGCCTGATCACCCTAACCACTTTGCCTACCTGCCTGATCACCCTAACCACTTGCCTGCCTGCCTGATCACCCCTAACCACTCTGCATACCTGCCTGATCACCTCTAACTACTTGCCTGCCTGCCTGATCGCCCCTAACCCCTCTGCCTGCCTGCCTGATCACCCCAAATGCTCACCTGCCTGCCTGATCACCACTAACCACTCGCCTGCCAGCCTGATTGCCCCTAACTGCTCATCTGCCTGTCTGATTTCCCCTAACCACTCTGCCTGCCTGATTGCTTCTAACCACTCAGCCTGCCTGCCTCATCACCCCTAACCACTCTGCCTACCTACCTGATCATCCCTAACCACTCACCTGCCTGACTTCCTGATCACCCCTAACTGCCTCTGCCTGCCTGCCTGATCACCCCTACCCACTCTGCCAGCCTGATCGCCCCTAACTGCTCGCCTGCCAGCCTGATCGGCCCTAACTCTCTCTGCCTTGGCCCCCACCGCTGCAGCTTCGTCTGGAAGGTCATTCAGCTGTCCAGTCTAATTAGCATATTATGCTTTTATTATTATAGATAAAACAATGGAATTTTTTTACATGTGATTATAGACACAAATAAAATATTAACATACATGTAACCTGCTATCCAGAAAGTGAGTAGAGAGAAAAAAGGATAGACATAATAGTTGAAGAGAAAATGGCTAAGAATTTTTCAATGAAGGTGAAAATCAATTTTAAGAGTGCTATAAATGCAAATTGATAAAATGATATCCACTTTTAGGGAAGTCATAATAAATTTCAAAAGGGTACTCTTAAAAGAAAGTAGAGAAAAATGGCAATATATTCAAAAGACCTAAAAGAACAAATGATTCAGCAATGAGTAAATATGCCAGTTTCTGCACAGTATTGTATATCATGGAGTTCACATTTGAGAAAAAATAAGGGGAACAGCTGGAATCCTGTGTGACTGTTATGACTACTAGTTTATTAAGGCCTTATCCATGAAGAAAATGGGACTATGGCCTTATACAGCCTCCAGGTAAAGAAGTAAAGAAAATGGAGCAAACAAACCAATAAGAAATGTAATTAGAGAGTTAAAGCAAAAACAGTTATTATGGAAATGAAATGATGGTTTTACAAAGTGCATTGAAAATTTCCATGAACCATAAATACTATAGACAATCACCTTGAATCTCTTCTACCACTGAATGATACTTGCTTGTGTTCTTATAATTTTAAAAGACAGTACAATGGAATATTACTTAACAATAAACTAACTGGATCAAGATAAATTTGTGAGAAGAGAAATACTGTAGCTTGTATTAATAAAAAACTCAACATTATTTTGGTCTTAAAAACAATACATTTAAGTGATTTTAACATATTAATTTTCTTCATTCCTTTGGAAGTATAGAATGCTTCTAAGCTTACCACATTGATCATTGCAAACTCTCTATCACTCATTATAATGATTTTCTTAAAGACCACGAATCTGGACCTACCCTTTAATCTTATAATTCTGAAGTACTTTTGCTTTGCATTTTAAGAAGAATTTATGCTCTAGAGCATTAAAAAATTATATTGGTGTATTTATTTACATCATGGACATGACTCATAGGATGCTTTGCAGATTCTGGATAATGACAGGATATTGCTTGCTAAACTTGCTGAAATAAATAAGAGCAGTAAATCCTGGGGAAAAAAGGGGATAAAGAGAAATGCCAAACATCCTCCTATATAATAAAAGAGAAGCATGCAAATTAACAGTCCCTCCACTATGCTCAAGCCACACCCACAAGCCACATCCACAAACCAATGAGGAGTGAGTATGCAAATTAACCCGACAAAGATGGTGGGTAATTTGCATACACAGAGCAGAGTGGGAGAGCTGGCAGCTTGGGGGAACGTGGCTCCCTCAGTCGCTCCCTTGTGGGGACGTGGCTCCCTCGGTTGGGGAAAACCCAGAGCGTGGGAGCACCAGGAATTCTGGAAATAGTAGTTTTGGTGGCAGCCCCAGGACTGGAAGCGGAAGCCCAGAGTGCGGGGAGCATCAGGAATGCTGGGAATCGTAGTTCTGGTGGCAGATGGATATCCTAGACACTAGAGCAAAATGAGCCTGGAGCAAGTTACTGTTGCAGTTGGGGATGGACAGAAAGCAAAGGTGTGAGATATAAGTAAAATCAGAGTGTCTAGGAAAAATTAAAGGGAAGATATCCTAAAACTTCCAGGAAATCTCCACCAATGGAGCAAAGAAAAAAAATGCCTCTATTATTCTGTGAGCAACAAACCAAACTGGGTTGGGGGTCTCAGACAATTGGCTCATATGATTGCAAAGACAGACAGAAACTCCTGGATTGGAGAGGGCTCCCCTGAGGGCTCCCAGATTGGACAGGGTGCAGGTCGGGCTGAGGGGCCACCCCCCCTCCAAACCCCCTCCCCTCAGTGCACGAATCTTTGTGTACCGGGCCCCTAGTTTGATATGAAAGAACAGAGCCACCCACTCATTAGTAAAAACATGTTATAGAAATGCCATACAACAGCTGCTTTTTGGATCTTAATAATGCTCATTATCATACAAAGGCTGGGAGAAGTATTGCAACTTCTCTGAGATCTGTTTTCCTGCATTTAACATAGTGTTTCCCTAATTAAATACCTCCCAGATCCTCATTTCATAAAAGACTAATAGTCTTTGAGTTAACACTTTAGTAAAGAATTAAGTAGTCTAGCCCGGCCTGTGTGCGTCAGTGGTTGAGTGTTGACCCATGAACCAGGAGGTCATGGTTCCATTCCTAGTCAGGGCACATGCCTGGGTTGTGGGCTTGATCCCCAGTGGGAGGCAGCCGACCAATGATTCGCTCTCATCATTGATGTTTCTGTCTCTCTCTCTCCCTCTCCTTTCCTCTCTGAAATCAATATAAATAAATAAGAACTAATTAGTCTAGAACTTCAACTGCCTTTGAAGCTTCCAATGGCCACGAGGGGTAATTTCATAACAGGTCAATGTAATGTAACAAATAATGAGGACGAATGCCTCTAAGATAAATTCAAGACATTGGACTCATAACATATTTATACATAATTTCTCTAGTTTGTTTTTTAAAACTACTAAAAGGACTGTGGATGGCAAATGGTAAGAGTAAAGTAAAGCTAGTCACTGTGCTCCTAGCAGTTTCCTTGCGTTCTTCTTCGGTTCCAACTCAGTTTGGGTAAAAGAACAAAATGGGGATGAAGGAAACTTATACAGAATACCATGTTTCTTCAGGCTTTCAAATCAGTCACATTTGTCTATTTGGGGATTTCAAATATATTGAAGATGAATGAAATTCTTCATAATAGTAATTTGGTAGAATTATCCCAGGATATATTTCAAGTTTGAACTACTTGACCGTTACTATTTATATCACTAATTAGAATTTACTTCAGGGTGTGTGTGAATAAGACAGTGTTCTTAAAAAAAATATTTCTGAGCATATATAGAGAGAGTAAATAAGGATAAAAGTAGTTCTACACAAAAGTTAGGTAGTAAAGGGAAAAGGAAATTACTGCTAAAAAGGGGTAGCTATTATTCAGCCTGTCTTTTTAAATTGACTTGTGTTCTTCCACTTGTTGCAGTATTCTTTTGAAGTACCTTTTTTATCTTAAGTCCCATAAATCTTACTCTCTCATTGAGTTTTATTTTTTAGGATTCACTATTGTGGCCTACTTTGAAATATTACATGGAATAAGAACTAGATGCTTCACCTCAGAAAAAAATGAGCAGGGTTCCTATAACTCTATACTGAAATTTTAAATATGTAAAAAGCAGTATCACTCTTTAAAGATATTAGATTGAGATATATAGCAAATCAACCAGAGCTGAGACAGGAATGTTGAGATTTTTATAGGCAAACTATATTTCTATTTATATTTACTAACATGTTTTCTAATAATAATAATAAACAAAGCAATGTGTATCAGTAGCATTTGTGAAGCTTGATAATACCAAGAAAACCTCCAAAGTTATTACATAACTTTTAGTGGGTTTAGGATTGAATAGTTTTTCTCAAGATAGATTCCATGGAACCCTATTTCTGCAAGATACACTGCAAGTAAGATAGGTTTCTATGATCAAAAATGAATGAACTCCAGCTAGACTATTTATGAATTTTCTTGAACACCCATAATGGATCAAAGTAGCCATGGATGTTCTAAAAATCCTGCAGTACAGAAAGTAATATTTTCCAAATTTATTTGACCAAAGGCTTTTTCCCTCCTAATATATATTAACATCTCACAGATCCAATGATCAGTTGAATACACTTCGAGGATCATTGAACTATTTTTATTTCATTCTTCTGCTGGGAAGGATATTCTTAGAGTAAGTTCAAATATCTGATGGTCCAGAAAAATATCATTTCTACCACGTGACTGTGTTTAGAGCTGTCATAAGCATCCTCACCAATGATGAATTATGAAGGGAAAGACATTCTTTCCCATACTAATCGGGTTTAAGGAAGACAGGCACCATGGGATATTCTGGCAGCTGGTTAATAGTACTCAGGAGATAATGTATCACTCCTTTCTGTGACGTCACAAACAACTCCCTGAAGCCCCTTAATGTCAGATCTGCTACAGATCCCCAAAATACTGGAGAACAAGTTTGGGTTTTATCTCTCAAAGGAATTTGACTCAAAAAGAGCATACAAACTATAGGCTCCCATTATAATTGGAAAGAATATCAGGATTGGCCCAAATACTAATTACACTTGAAGTTTGCTAATTTACACTCATATGCATTATTAATTTGGAAAATTTTTAATGGAAATGTTTTATCAGTGACAGAAAATGTAGTACCTAAATCCAAATAAGTGTAAGAATCTCACTTGTACAGCAAGGATCAGCAAACTACTGCCTACAGGCCAAATCTGACCCTCTGCTGTTTTTATAAATAAAGTTTTATTGAAACTCAAACACATTCTTCTGTTTACATATTGTCTATGGCTGCTCTGGCACCATAACAGCAGGGCTAAGTAATTGTGACAGAGACTATTCGACAAGCAAAGTCTTCTATATTTACTCTCTAGCCCTTTATAGAAAGACTTCGCTGGCCTCTGGCTTGAAAGGGTGCTGTGTGTATTTTGATAAGTGCAATGAGTCAGGGTAAATGGATGGAGAGTAATCATGGAAGGGAGGTGGCTGTTTGGGAAAGGTCACGTCTCTGTTTGGAGATGACATTTAAGCATAGAGAGACATGAGAAAGTGAGGAAGCCAGCCCGTGACAATCTCAGGACGAACTTTCTTGTCAGAGGCACTCGACGTGGCTGTTGGAAAAACATTTGGAAATCCAGTGGGAGGAGAGTGACATGAGAAATGCATGAATGGGAGAAGGTGTGGTCATAGCGGTAGGCCAGCTCACTTCTTAGCCACAGTAAATGTGGATTCTGAGTGACAGGAAGCCTTTGCGTTGTTATGAGTTATGGATCTGACATGAACTGACTTGTTTGAAAACAATCATCCCTGCTGTTTGGTTGCACAGTGACCCCAGGGAGACAACTAAGAATGACGTAGGGTAATTTTTAATTTAAAAAAAAAAAACAAATAAAAAACTACGATTCTTATTCTACCATCAGATTAAATACCTGCTTCCAGGAGAGACCATATATTGAAACAGTGGTTTCAAATCTGGTAGCAGCTTTTAGAAATACCAGCAGGATAGAGCTCAAAGAGATTCTGATTTAACCTGATGAGTGGGGGTTGAGTATCAGTGTTTTGTTTGTTTAAAGCCCTCCTGGTCTCTCTAACGTGTAACCAAGATTGAGGACCACTGCTTCAGAAAAAAACATTGAAGATGGGAAAAAAGGTCAATTTTATGATAGCTAAGAACAAGTCAATATGCAACATAAATTATTAAGGAGCTCACTCTTCCTCAGAACATTTTAAGAATCTCAAAACTGTCCCCGAGAGTCTTAAAATCAGTTTGGGGACCCGTTTGTCTGAAGCAGGCATAACTCTGCTTAGGAGCTGAGTCAATATCAAATGGCCTTCAGACATCCCAGACAGCCTCCTGATTCTGGCATTTGGACCAATCTGCACTACATTTATGAGCTGATGGTGTTTGCTGGCCGGGAATTTCATAGGTTGGGAGTTTAAAACACAGTCATCAGCACCCAGACCATCCTCTAAAACAGAGAGCGGGAACCTCCTTCTGTCAAGGGCCATTTGGATATTTATAACATCATTCGCAGGCCATACAAAATTACCAACTGAAAAATTAGCCTGCTATATTTGGTCAAACATTTAATAAATGCACCCCTAGTGCCTCGTCAGGACCAGACCGAATTATTCTGAGGGACATATACAGCCCACAGGTCGGACATTCCCTACCCCTGCTCTAAAAGATTCTGCACAGTGGTCCCTAAGAGCTAGTTCCCAGAATGATAACACAATATTATTTGCTATACTTAAGCATGTGGATCTTCTAAACCTCAGGCATAGCCATTACATGAGGTCATGCATGTGTGCTGATGTGATTTGTTGAAAGAAATAAACACAGAATTAATCAGGAGAAGGGGGGCCTTATTACTTAATGTGAAAATGATTAACTTGGCTTAGATCATGTATAAGATAGAAATCTGTGTTTTGACTGTAAGAATATACAAGACATATTTCACTGTTCAAAAGATACTCGATTGACTAAAATATCCACCAGCATGTCCTAAAAAATACAAAAGATCAACATACACCTAAAAGAAAGCCAGCAGCATTTCTAAGGAAAATCAGGCAGCATGCTTAAGATACATAATTGCTCCTTCATCTCCTTCCCCTGTTTTTGCTTCACCTTGATTAATATTTTCAACTCAAGGGGAAACTGAGTGTGTATGTTACAGCCTTCAAGTCCAAACTTATCAACTTGAGAATCAGTAGGAATGGCCTTGAATAGAGAAAGAAGGCAAAGAGAGGTGAAAGCTCTATAAATTTTGAGGAAAAATTAGTGGGCCATCTGAGCTTTGGGGAAGTCTTTAAGTCAAGTCTTTAAGTAAAACATTAAACTTGAGATGATCAACACCAAAACTCAGTGACTACAAATGAAACTACATTCTCTCCAAATTTGCATTTTAATGTAGATTTTTAGAAATGCAGATTTTTATAGAATATTTTATACAATGAACCCTCAGTTTCCTTTTATACAACAGCTTGATCACATAACCCTCATCCCCTCCCCCCTCCCCAGAAAAGTACAAAGATATGAGGAAAGTTTTTTGTCAAGCCTCAAATCTGGGAGCATCCAGTGACTAAATACGTTCTCACATTTCTGATAATATGTGGTTTTTTTAAATAGTCTATGCATTTTGGCAAGGTGCCAAATAAATAAGTCATTATAGCAACACACGCCTTTTACATGGCACCAAATCTTACAAAACAGCAATGGAGCAGAGCTCTGGGAAAGCATGGTTTCCTCCTTAGCTTGTCTGTTTTCCACATTGTCCTGTTGCTGTGTGTTAAAAACCTGCTTTTAAAAAGTTCTTTAGTAACTCCTAAAGGAACTTTTAAATCTGTAAAGCCCCCATTGTCCGGACACTGACATATTTTCTTAAATCTAAGAACCTGTTTTTATGGGAAAGCCTGGAAAAGTGAAAATAATGACAACTGAGGAAGGGTCAGTTCTTTTGGTGTACAGCCCGTTTTCTCCTTTCAAGGATTAGTCCTGATAGGTAATCGAATACTGGACAGTAAAATTCTATATAATGTGATTTTTAAGACAAGCATAAACCCTGCTAAAAACAACATAATAAGGCAAAACTAGGAGTAGAAGTGGCCTCTTTTTCCAATTTATATTTATAGAGCACATGTTTCCTCCATACATTTGGACAAGATGGGAAAAAAAATAACAGGATAGGAAGCAAGATACCTGGATCCTGGTTCCTGCTTCCCATTTACCAGTTTGGGGACGGTAACGGTTATCTCTGTACTCCTAAAGTTCTTCGTTTATAACTGAGAAAGTTGTACTAAAGCTCTTTCAATAGGGTATTTCAAAGGAATACCCTATTCCTTTGCTAGGGTATCAGAAAATGTATGCGTTAGTTTCCTACGGCTGCATAACAAAGTATCACAAACTGTGTGGCTTACAGCTAAAGAAATGTGTTGTCTCACATTTCAGAGGTTAGAAGTTTAAAATCAAGGTGTCAGAAGGACCACACATTCTGAAGGCTCTGGGGATGACCCTCTCCTGGCCTCTACTAGCTTCTGGTGGTTGTCAGCAAGCCTTGTTGTTCCTTGTCTTAAACATTTTGTCCAGTTCACTAATACCCACTTTGACAATGTGTCACATATTGACTTGTGTTTTTATTAAATGTGAAGTAATTGGATCTTGAATTCCCAAGTCTTAATAGGTATATTTCCTATTCCTGCCCCAAGTCCAGTATGGTATGTTACACACCACAGTTACCTTTTGGGGAACACAACTCAACCCACAACATGTGTATTAGAACTTTCAGCTACCTAAGACCATATCTAAGTATGAAATAATCAGAATATTTACTCTCTGGTCTATAGTTCATGCCTATTTGTTTATATGTCCAATAAAGCAGTCTAAAAATTCAAGTATAAATTTAAGAAATAGTTATAAAAGCTCACATGATTTATTCTTAAACAAACCTAAGTCCAGCTCACTAATACCCATTTTGACAATGTATCACATATTGATTTGTGTTTTTATTAAATGCTGAAGTAATTGGATCTTGAATTCCCAAGTCTTAATAGGTATATTTTCTATTCCTGCCCCAAGTCCAGTATGGTATGTTACACACCACAGGCACTCTATAATGACTCAATTGTTAGAATATCACAACAGTAAAGGAATTCAGTGTCGTCGTACCAATTCCCATCCAAAGTCCTCAGCCACATACATCATCCTTCTGTCTCTCAATCTCTCTTGTACCTACATGCATATATACATACACACACATACACGCATTCTCAATACATTTTCATCATGTACTCCCTGGCTTGCACATTTTCACAGCTGCAAAGATAATGGTAATAAATGTGTGGATAGAGAAGGGGAAATTAAAATTATTGGTTTCATATATATATACATATATATATTTCATATGTATATATTTAAAGTCTAGAGGAGTGACATTTTGAATCATGGAGATCTATTTAAAAAAAAAAACCGGCAGTGCTTAGAAGTCATTATTCTATCTCAACTCTATTCCTACCTAGTTATGGAAGCCTTATCTGGAACTTTATCCTCATTTGTAAAACTACAAAATTAAATTAGAGTTTGTTATCAAATCCATGGCTCCTTTCCTTCCTCCCTTCAGTGAACACAGAGTAATTGGGGAAAACATTGTTAAGTGTTTTTTTTGTATTTGTTCCCAGAAGATTTTTGGGGGGGTGGGGAGGGGCATTTACAGAGCATGACTTGTAAAATTTATAAAACCAAAGAACCCTGACATCATACATAATTGAAGATAACAGCCTGCATATAATTACATAATCTCATTCAGTCTGTCCATTTTCTAGATAAATTTTACAATTTGTTACTTGTCACTTTGAGAGAAGAAAACTTAAGAGTCTTGCAGTTTATGCCCTGGCTGGTGTGGCTCAGTTGGTTGGAGTGTTGTCCAAACACCAAAAGGTTGTGGGTTTGACTCCTGGCCAGGCACATACCTAAGCTTCTGGTTCCATCCCTGGTCATGGTAGGCAACCAATCAATGTTTCTCACAACAATGTTTCTTTCTCTCTCTCTCTCTCTCTCTCTCTCTCTCTCTCTCTCACTCTCTCTCTCTCTCCCTCCCTCCCTCCCTGTCTCTAAAAAACGTTTTAATTAAAATAAATAAGTAAAAATAAAATAAAACCATCTTGCAACTTATAATTGGATTTATCATTTAGATATTTGACAATTACATACCCCCCCCCCCCCCCCCACCTTATCTAGAGTTTCTATTTCCATGGTTTCAGTTACCTGTAGTCAGCCGTGGTCGCCATTGTGTGGAAAATTTCTGAAATAACAGTTCATAAGCTCTAACTTGTGCGCCGTTCTGAGTAGCCTGATGAAATCTCGAGACTTTGGGCTCCTCTCGCGGTGGACGTGACTCACCCCTGTATGGGGCCTCCACTCTGCAGACGCTCCCATTAGGCACGTAGTAGCGGGGTCCTCGTTAGATGGACCTCAGAGGTTCCCCAGTGCCTGTGTTCAAGTCACCCTTATTTTACTCAATAATGGCCCCCAGCACAAGAGCAGTGATGCTGGCAGCTCGGAGGAACCGTGAAGAGCTGCCTACCTGTAAGTGCAAACGTGAGTACAGCACATTAAGTGCATTGTTATAATTGTTCTTATTTATTACTAGTCATTGTCGTGCGTCTCTGTGCCTCATTTATAAATTAAACTTCAGCATAGGTGTGCATGCATAGGAAAACACATGGTTTGGTACTATGTGTGATTTCTGGTACCCAATGGGGTCCTGGAACATATCCCCCATGAAGGGGGGTGAGGGGGGGGCTGCTATAATCAGAAGAGCACACTTGGTTGTAACTACTCACACCTGGGGCAGGCATGTGGGCTCAGGTTATGTAAGAATAACTTGAATGCATGCTTTTCCTGACCTGGAGCTACCTCAACGCCTAGAAGTTTCCTTTGTGGAAATGTGACACTCCCCACAATCCCAGAGATTGCAGTTACCACATTCCTCAAGTCTCACAGCAGAGCACCCTCACACACAGTCAGCAGTGAAACCTACCCCCCCTCCCCCCGCCTCTTTTATTTTCAAATTAGAAATAGAGTCATGGTCAAATAATTGCTTCAAGTTCCTGTCTTCTCCCCAAATGTGCATACCTTTTTATAAATTCTTTCTTTCAGCAGAGTATGATTCCTTGCTTCTCGTAGCCAACCTCTTCACCTGTGTCTCTTCTACCTCCTCAGCAGCTTGGCTCCATCCATTTTCCTACATGTCTATGCTAGCAACAATTTTTCCTTCTAAACTGGCTCTTTATCTTCAGTTTACACATTGGATTTGCTCTCTCCTATCTTCGAGAAAAAGGAGAGGCGAGGCAGGGCAGGGTGGGTAAAGCGAGGAAGGAAAAGGATCCATGCGACCATTCCGCAGCTATTTGGAACGCGTTTTTTCTTCCCAGCCCCTTTTTTGGTAAGGCCAGCTTAATGTCCTTGTTTTCATGTTCTTACCTTCTGTTTACAATGCGGCTGATTCTGTCTTACAGCTTCATTACTTTCACAAATCTCACCAACCATTTCCTAGTTGCCAGAATTGAAAAGAAAAAAAAACACCACATTTTAATCTTTTTCATGTGTTTCCATTGAAGTCCTTGACACTCTTCATTACCCACATCTCTTCCCATAGGTGAAAGAGATTTTCCAGCCTGGGATGGTGTCAAGCAAAGATCAACCTTAGAATTGACCTAAAAACATTGCCTTTCTTAGCGAAAAAATCTGAAAGACTTCTGCAGTAACCCCAAGGTTAAATCTCCATTTTCTTTTTATAGCTTTCATTTTTAGTTATACATACCATATGTAAATGTTAACTGATGCTTGCATGAGCATACAAGTGATTCTTAACCTTGATTAAACATTGGAATCACCTAGAAGGTAATTCTAATTCTTTTAAAAATCCAGATACACTGGCCATATTCCTGAACAATTATATCAGACTCTCTGGAGATGGAACTTAGGCATCATTATTTTATAAAGCTCCCTACATAATTCCAAGGTGAAGCCCAGGTTCCTACCTCCATCAATAGTTCTCAAATTAGAGAATGCACAGGCATTACCTGGGAAGTTAATTGGAAATGCAAGAGCCCCTCTCCCCTACAACTGAGGTTCTGATCTAATAAACCTGTGTGTATAGGAGTTATAAAGCTGTAGGGTCAAAATGAGAATTCTAACTTTCCTATTAGCATGAGTGCATATAGGATGTATTATATTATTTTGTGATCGGCGGTATATTGTTTTATAATTGTTTACACTAATTTTTCTTGGGTGTGTTTTGATTCCAAACTAGATCAGAGTTCCCTTCGCCCCCCCCCCCCCTTTTTTTTGTATGTCCTATAAGCATTTGATTATAGCCAAAGAAATGCAATAAATACCTGCTATGAAGCTGACTATAGTTAGTCAGGTCTCATTTTTAACATAATACTGGTTCAGTTGATTAAAATAATTCGTGTGGCCCTGGCCAGTGTGACTCAGTTGTTAGAGCATTGGCCCTGCACCCAAGGTCTCAGGTTTGATTGCTGATCAAGGGCACATACCTGGGTTGCAGGTTCAATCCATCTCTATCCCCTGATTGGGATATGGGA
Organism: Myotis yumanensis; assembly: GCF_028538775.1. Classification (NCBI taxonomy): domain Eukaryota; kingdom Metazoa; phylum Chordata; class Mammalia; order Chiroptera; family Vespertilionidae; genus Myotis; species Myotis yumanensis. Next base: position 14,822,691 of record NW_027223754.1, read on the forward strand.
GGAAACCAATCAATGAGTCTCTCTCACATTTATGCTTCTCCTCTCTCTCTCTCTCTCTTCCTTGCCCTCACTCCCTTCTTCCCACCCTTCCATTCTCTCTGAAAATCAGTGGGAAAAAATATCCTTGGGTGAGGATTAAAAATAATAATAATAATAAAATAAAAAATAAAGTTATCAATTTTAATAGTGATGATAATCTGTGTGAAAATTGATTTATTTTGGTCAAATTTAGTAGCTTGTTGAAACTATGTGACGATTGGACTTAAAGCTTGAAGGAGAAAATGAGGCCAATCAGAGTATCTTTCTCTTTAAACAGGACAACGGAGGCCTGGGATTGGGCCTAAACCAGCAGCCGGACATCCCCCAAGGTGTCCCAAATTTCGAGAGGGTGCAGGCTGGGCCCCCCTCCCCATGCACGAATTTTGTGCCCTGGGCCTCTAGTAGCTATGATAAAATATTATCTATGAATTTCTAAGATATGGTAAAAAAAATAATTATTTCTTTTGACTCATTTTCTATAGTGAGTATTGTAGGAAGACATTGTATTTTATCTGCCCAGATCTTTTTATTTCTGTATCTTCTCTTAGGAGATTATCAATCAGATGACCCCATTCTCTCCACTGCATCTGCATCACAGTCACATCTAAATGTTCAGATAAGCCTATTGGACCAGAATCACAGTTGTAGGAAAGAGGGAAACTTGAATTTCCAATTAACTCCCCAGGTAACTTCTGTGAATTCTCTAATTTGAGAACTATTGATCAAAGTAATCCTGCAGCCCTGCCAGAGTCTACTCTGACCTCTTCCATATACTGGTTTACTGTGTGATATATTCTTTGAAGAAATTGTTCTATGTCTTTAAGAAATTTTAAGACCACAAATTAGTCCAATGTTTGTATTTCAAAAATGAGCTAAGTCCTCAGAGAAATGTTTTTTGCTGCCCATAAACATGAAACCAGAAAATGGAAGAGCCTAAGGAGGAAAAAAAATTTTTTTTAATTTACCTAATAGTAATAAGATATGTCACCTGTCCTCAGAACCTAAAGTGTAACTATAAGACAAGAATATTGGAAATAAAATAAGAAACAAATAGTAATACAGGTTATATTGTAGTATGTGCTTTGGGGTGATCAGGAAAGGTTTTATAAAGAAGGCAGAGCTTGTGTTAGGCTCAAATTTGAGTAAGAATTATAAAGAAAGGAAATATATGGATGAACAGCCTGTGTCCTTGCATGAAGGAGGAACTTAGCATGGCATATGAGTAGACTAAGGAAGAGACCGTACTAATTGAGCCTAGCAGCTCTGGATGAGGGAAAGGAGAAAAGGAGTGTAGATTGATGGCTTAGGAGCATTGTTTGGAGGAGCATTGTATGGAGGAGCATTGTATGGAGGAGCATTGTATGGAGAAGCATTGTATGGAGGAGCATTGTATGGAGGAGCATTTGAAGAACAATATGGGTAGTTTTCTCCTGACCTATTTCCTAATTTCTTAAACTTCCCAATTCTCCTTTCATTCAGAAAGTTTTTACTAAAAGACTATCCAATAAACAGGAGCAAGTGACCAGGCAGAACTCACCGACTTTCCAGAATGGCAAACCCTGGGGAAAATACCAATGGGACTGGGAGCAGGCAAGCAGTTCCACCACTGCCCATCATTCAAGTGTGATAGGCTGTGATGGAGCTGGCATGGAGATCAGATCCTGAGAAAGGCAGAGCTGGGCCCGAACAACCACATGGCATTGCAGAACCGCGGCCTCCAGCCTGTTCTTTGCCACATGCCTTGCCTAGGAAGCACCAACCTTTCCCATGAATGATAATGGGGCTGGGGTCCGTGATGGCTCAGTGGTTTTGTCCATTTTGTCAGCATTCCACTACCTTGAAACTTAACAGAATTTCTCAAGGCCAACATCATCAGTATCACCATAGAGTTTATTAGAAATTCTAAACCTCAGGCCCCATTCCCGACCTACTAAATCAGTATCTGCATTGGAACAAGATCTCCAAGTTATTTGTATGTGATTAAAGTTTGAGAAGCACTTCCGGGCTAATGGAGGTCTGTGGTTGACCATCAACCTATGAACCAGAGCTCACGATTCGATTCCCGGTCAGGGCACATGCCTGGGTCATGGGCTTGATCCGCAGTGTGCAGGAGGCAGCCGATCAATGATTCTCTCTCATCATTAATGTTTCTTTCTCTCCCTCTCTCTTCCTCTCTGAAATCAATAAACATATACATTTTTTTAAAGTTTAGAAAGCACTGCTTTATTAAAATTGATTTCCTTCAGCCGTTTGCTATGACCAGTATCCGGAGAGCTCTTCAGGGGTCATTTCCACTCGGAAGGCCACCCTGTAGGAAATTTGCCTTGGATAACTTATTTCTTACCTCTCAGACACATAACAGATGGAGAGAAGGCATCCCACAATCTCCTGGGGTGTACTTCTCTTCTGAACTCAAGTCACCCTGGAGTAGTTGGTCAGCATTCCTCAAACTAATAGAAAAACAAACAAGTAGATAAAAGGCTTTCATGCTCAGATATGAATGAAAAATGTTTAGTTAAATAAAGCTATATAACTTTATTTACTTCATGAGTTCTCCAAGCTTTCAGTATGAAAGTAGACATTACAATGTTTCAGTAAAGAATTATGGAAAGTAAATTGCACAGGAAACAGAACTTCACAAATTTATTTGATTATTCATTTTTCTCAAGTCAAGCCTATTAACATCTCAAATTTTAAAAAATCCCTATTACATCCTCAAATACCAATTAGAGGAATGCTAAAGTAGGGCCACGTGTGCACTTGAAAAAAAAATTTATGAGTAAAGTAGAACACATAGCAGCATCTCTTGCCAATGATGTGTTTCCTCATCCTGTGATTTCCAGGGACCCAATGAATGTGTTTGCATCTGTCATTCCTGTTCTCTTTCGCCACCTTATTTTTTCGCACCAGCTCACACCCATATAAAGACCTAGAACTGGCTGAAATGAAAAAACTAACAAGAAATCTAAATGCCTTTCCTTCCCGAGCCCTAAATTTTAATCATATTCGCTTGTTCCCAAAAGTCATTTGCATATGGGTTTTTTTTTTCTCTCTGTGACCAAACTGGAAACTCTGCTACTGGGTTCCTAGCCAGATTGTCAAGCAGTCAGTATATCTCGTGATCACCATGTACTTAACATTTATTAGGCGCTTTGAGAGGGCAAAAGCATAAGAAGACGTTATTCCTAAACTGAGTTTCTCTGTAACAAGAGCAGAAATTGTGCAATGCTCAAGACAAAGGCATATAATTTAAAGGTTTATTTAAAGGTCAAATTTATTTCTGACCCCAAGAAGCTCCCAAACTTTTTTAAGAAAATAGACAAAAATGACTAAGAGAACAGGGCCTGTGAGGGCAGTGGGAAAGAATTGTTTCATTCTGGGAGAAGAGGAAATAAGAAAGGAGTCAGAGGGAATGACTAATAAATTAGGCCCTGGAGAATGAATATGGCATTTCCACATGAAGTAGGAAAAGGGGTGAATTCTGAGCTGAAGAGTAGCACAGATTTCAAGCTAACAGAGACAGAAGCATACTGAGAATGATTTGTTTAATCTTTACAGATGCTAAGAAAATCCAATTCTATAGTATTAGGTGTGGAATTACGTTGCATTCAGGAGAATGGCGATGCACGTTGGAAGAAAGGAGAAATGGGTGGAGACTACAGTGATCCTCCGGAGTGGAGCCCGCTGTCCTTGTATGGGACGCCTCAAGGATAGGACAGAACAGTCCAGTGTTGGGACAGGGCCCTAAGGGCCAGAAACTGACCAAGAGCTGTGAGAAAACCTTGATGGGAGGGCCAACGTTTGGGGGAAGCAGCAGGATACCTAGGACCTTCCCTATAAAGGAAGGCATTTAATTGGGTGGACAAGGGGAGGAGTTGGGAGCTACTCACCACATTTGCACAGTCGTGAAAGAATAACGCAAGGCGTGTGGAATCAAAGCAAAGAGCAAGAAGTCCTAAAGTACCAATGAAAGTTAGGGTCCCATCTGCATCAGACAAAAGTCAGGGGAATGAATACTTAAAAGTGACAGGTATAGGCTAACACTGGACAAATCTAAGGACAACCTATGATACTACAAGAAACCGACAATAGGGCCTCAATGTAAGTAACTGCAGGGGGAATTGAAGGAAATCCTAGGGGAACAGGCAGGTGTAGGCAATTTTCAAAGAGAAGGAAAGAAATATACAGACTCGGGCAATATTAGTACAGGAGTCCCTGTAAGATACTAAGTACATGGAAAAACAGTGGGACACAGATCTCAGAGGAGAAGGCTGATTTTTAGACCTACCTTGTCCTTGCTAAGAAGTGTCTCCCAGGCCTCCATTGTCCTATCTGTTTAAAGAGAGAGATACTCTGATTCGTCTCATTTTCTCCTTCAAGCTTTAAGTTCTATGATCCTCAAAACCAAGATGGCACAGAGTGAGAGAAAAGCAGGCAAAGAGACTGAGATTGAGATTCATTTGAATACAGAGAGCGTGTCAGAAGAATTTTATTTGAGATATAAAAAGAAAATACTTATTATGATATAGAAGTTAAGTATTCAGATAACTAAAAAAGACTGGCATGCAATTACCACTGCAGTTGATGCTAATAAAAACCCTGCACATCTGTATAGCAACATATAATTGAAAAAACACTATTGAGACTCAGAAAATAAGAGAGAAGTAGTTGGTTGAATATCTACAACTTGACAGTTAATGTTAAATGCTTATTTACATAATAGCTATAATTTCTTTATTAAAAATTGACTGTTGCTTAACAGTAACTTGGAGTATTAAGCATAGACAGCTACTCTATTTGTACACAGTCAAATTGAACTATTCAAAAAAGGGGGGAGAAATAGTTTTTAAGGGACTGTAGGATGTTTTTGCTTTATGTACATTCAACTACCATCAGTTTGAACATGGTGATGTGACATTTTGCTACAAAATGGTATAATAATGATTGTGACCCAATACTTCAAAAATTTCAGCAAAATGCAGCAGTTTTATTCACCAGGAGGATTCGTCATTCCCCATGTCCCCTTCTGCCCAGGCACAGCCCCTCTTTCCAGTATATGAGCGCGTGATTGAGAGAGTGAATCACTGTCTACTGTACATTAATCTCAAAATGTCAGACTGTTCGTGCTGCTGGTATCCTTCCCACCGCTGCTTGTTTGTTTCCTGCATTTTCCTCTTTGGCTGAATGAAAATACTCCGTCCTGTGAACTCTGAGAGCAAGATGTGCCATTCTCTTGACCCCCTACACGGCTCCGTCAACATTGATTTGAAACAAACCCTCTAGGGCTGTCTGTGTTCCTGGCAGCGTTTCAATACTAACATGTGGTTAATTTTTTAGAGGGTTTTTCTTCCCCTTCCTGTGCTCAAGAGGAGCCGGGGAGTTTGTGGGAAACAGCAGCTTGATTCGCGCATCTGTGGCGCTCGCATGTTTCCCTTGGAGATAATGACCCTTTCTTCCCAAGGCTCGTTCTTCTGCGGCACGTTGTGTTCTAGAAACTCCGAAGGAGGAGCGTGTCCTAAAATCTTCGAGGGCTTTCCAACAATATTCTTAGACGTGGCATGGGAGGGAGTTCGTGGAATTCTCACAACTCGCTCCCTCACAAAATTTAGCAATGAATGCATATGTGTTATATTTATGGCCGCTTATACTCAGTATGCATTGGCCATTATGTTAGTCAATGCACAAGTTGCTTGTTATAAGTACTTGCTCACAGCAGGTCAGTTCGATCAAGTAGCTGATTTCTGCCCAAGAGAACAAAAAATATCGTAAGGCAAATAATAGAGAACTGACTTTTTTAACCATTACTGTTAAGTTTTTTCCAGGTACGACAATAAGTAATTTTATTCAGTTCTAACTTCCATAGTTCATAGAAACTGTGTGATGGAAGTATTGCTATTTTCAATGACATAAGGAACTGTCACCTTAAAAGTCCTACTAATGGAATAAAGACATTTCTTAGGAACATTTTATTTACTTCCTATTGTCTTAGTTATAGTAAAATTTACATTGGGTTCTATTTTGATGAACAAAGAACAGAATCTTAAAAATAAGGAAATCGTAATTCCTATTTTTCCCCTTGGTTGGACTCTCTACATCTGTATTGGATCAACACTCTCAATCCACAAGGAGACATTTAGCATAAAACCGTCCAGTCCTTCCTTTAACTTACTCTCAGTAGAAGAGCATGTCCTTCCAATTATTGTATCAATAATGGTGACAGGTTTACTGGAAGATCCATGCTTTTTCATGTATTTGGCTTTTTGTCATCAGCAAACATCTGTTGTTGAATAAAATTTGAATACAATTTCATTACATTGAGTAATGACACACACCAAAGCAGAAATTGTGTGGAAATACCATTTCTGGTTAAATAGTCCCAGAATGCTTCAAGAGTGTCTTGCAACTTGACATATATAAAAATATGTCATCATGGATGCTTTATGTTAGGACTCAACCGCTGGCCACCAAGAACAGTGAGGTGAAACCTTATTGACCTAGCAGAGGACCCTCCTTATCGGCTTCTAGAACATCTCTACTTCTGCAAGTCACTTAAATGGCATATCTAGGTTCACCTTGAGGTAGACAGAGGAAATATTGCATCACCAGAGACCCCATACAGAAGTGACCCTGTCCAGGCATAGGGACTGCGAAGAGGGTAAAAAGGTTGCATTTTCTTTTCCCACTTTCGATATATTTTTCAAAGACATCATTATTTTCCTTGTAAAAATAGCATAAGGAAGATCTGAAAAAGGGGAGTTGGTGGGTGAAGAGAAAAAGTGGAAAGATAATATTCATGGTAAGCTCAGGGGACAAGGCAAACCAATACAGTTCAATCTAATACAACAAATCTTTAGGTATGTTGAGTGTATATCTTTCATTGTGCTTTGCACAACACTTTAGCCAGAGTTAGTCTCACACCACCGCTCAACTCAAGCAGAATGCAAACCTGTTGTTACCATGCTTTATGTCCTATTATATCACAGCACACCTTGCACTTCCATGCCTTCCGTCTTCCCAGTCTTACTAACTCAGTTTGTCTTCTCTATGAGTCTTACCCCATTTCACCTGAATAGAATCTCTTTTTTCCCTTTTTTTTAAATTGTTGTTCTGTTTAGTTTTGTTTGGGTTTATTTGTTTGCTTTCTTTAATAGAATTTTGTTCTAACACTAAACGCAAAGTCATTCCATTTACTTGTAGCTGTGTGCATGTCAGTCTACTAAATGTTATATAAAATTCTTGAAAGAAGAGAGGATTTGTTTGATCTCTTGTACACAACACAGTGTTATCTATATAATAGTTGCTTAATGAATATGAGGAGGGGGGAGTTTATACAACCACCTCCCAGAAACCAGGACTAAATTTGCTAATGGGTCAAGAGTAACTTAAACATTCAAAAAGAAGAGACTTACAGTAGCCAAAATACCCATCTGTCAACTAATGTATGCAGTTATCATGTGTAGTTTTCGAGGGTATATTTTAACCTTCTCTCCAGCTACCTTCTCCTTCAGTCAAAACCTAGGATGCCAACTGTTTCTTGATATTACTAATCTTAGACAATTCTGTATTAGGAAAAACACTGCATGATACTTAAGGTCCTTTCGAGCTCCAAGTTACTACTTTTTGGTCTGTTTCATTATTTTACCACAAAAATAGAATTTTATTACTAAGTACTGTTTCATCTACCTTGGGCTTCTGAGAAGAGTGATACTGTATTGTCCTAAACCCCACCTTTTGAAAACACAGAACTTTTTTTAATTATTGGTTCAACCCTCATTTTATATATATATATATATATATATATATATATTTCAAACCATAATATTTTAAGAAAACCTGAATCCCATTTTTAAATGCCATTTAACATTATTCATGTAAGCTCTCTAACTCATAAGCCTTATTGGTCACATTTTTACTTGTACTTATTGGTGTTTATATGATTGATAAGCCAAAGAATTACTACTCATTATAGGAAATCGGGGCAAATCAACTCCACAAGAGACTCACATATTATTGAATTTGGCCATTTGAATTAAAAATCATATAAACATTGGGTCCCTTTTATGATTACATAGTTTTTATGGAGAACAAGCAAGGTATATAGGTAAGGAAAATGCTTTCTTCAGTGTGCTAGATTCCCTAGGCAGAAATTTGGATTGAGTTATTACCATATTGGGAAAGAAGAAGGCATTGTTTGGTTTCCTTATGCACAAGAGAAAGGCAAACAAACAGGTCTTAATGATCTCAGGGAATTAGAGGATGAGTAACCTCAAGATTTTGGAAGCAAAAGGCTATTTTTCAAATGTCCCTTTCCCTAGAAAAGTTATACCACAAAGACGTTTTAGAGTGGTGAGTCTCGTAAGGACACAAACAATGAACCACTCTCCTGCCAGCACATTTTCTAATCAGTGCATCTGAAAGTTCTCTACAATTAAAGAGAAAAACTTCCCATTATAGCTATTCCTCCTTTTTTTTCTCTAGAAACTTTGATTTTTAGAGATTGGCAATATTATCCTGATGGTCATTAAAAATGGGGTCTTAGTAGGCAACTAATTGTGACTTAATCAAAAAATACTGTTGAGTCCTACTATGTGCATTCCTGTGCTAGGTACTTCAGTGGTTACAGAGAAGCATGGGGCCCCGTCTGTTCTCGTGTGAACTTTAAAAATTGATTAAGGAGACGATATGTGCATGAAATGCTTAATAATATAAGAGAACTACTGCTTACTAGTTATTCTTTTTTAAATTAGTAATCATTGAAAAAAGATCAATAAAAGAAATATTTATGTTAAAAGTAAATTATATACATCCTAGAATTTAATTGTCATTTATTTTTATCAATATTTTTTTAAAAAACCCAAGGATGGGTATCCTTCCAGATCTTTCTTTTGTGCTTCTGTATATATGCATAAAATATAGAAATACAGAAGTTTGCTGTGTGTGCCTGTATAGTGCTTATTTGGTACCTAAAGAGTTTCATGCTATATGCCCTGGCCCATGGCTCAGCTGTTGAGCGTCATCCAGCGCACTGAAGGTCTCCGGTTCAACTCACAGTCAGTACACAACTCAAGGTTTTGGGCTGAATCTCCAGCAGGGGGAGGCAGCCAGTTGATGTTTCTCTTTCTCTCTTCTCTCTCTCTCTCACTCTCTCTCTCTCTCTCTCTCTCTCCTTCCCTCCCTCCCTCTTACTCTGAAAAGCAATGGGAAAAAAGTCCTCATGTGAGGATAACAACAAACAAAACAAAGCAAAAAAAAGCCACAGACGTACCTCATGTGATAGTAGTGAACAAATATATAAAAATTGACTATAAACTTCTTCATCCCCAGAAGATTTAGTACAAAACATTAACACAGCGGTTCTCAACCTGTGGGTCGCAACCCCTTTGGGGTCGAATGACCCTTTCACAGGGGTCGCCTAAGACCATCGGAAAACACATATATAATTACATATTGTTTTTGTGATTAATCACTATGCTTTAATTATGTTCAATTTGTAAAAATGAAAATACAGCCTGCATATCAAATATTTACATTACAATTCATAACAGTAGCAAAATTACAGTTATGAAGTAGCAACGAAAATAATTTTATGGTTGGGGGTCACCACAACATGAGGAACTGTATTAAAGGGTCGCGGCATTAGGAAGGTTGAGAACCACTGCATTAACAACTTAAGTAAATCTGCAATTCTAAAATGATCACAAGAGCAGCCTCACATTCTTCACCATTTATTTTGTTCCTAAAAAACAAAACAAAATGGCAAGTCTTAGATTTGCCTAGGATTATAACACTGAATAAGATACTGAGAAAAGAACATTTCCATTCATTGAAGTTGTGTAACTAAACTTAAGCGGCAATTACTGTTTATTCATTCAATGAAACAACCATGTCAAAGACCTCTCTATTGGAGTGACATTGTACTTAAAACTAAGGGTTTCCTCTGACATCCTGAGGCAGGGAAGTGTGTTAAGCCAAAGGAGTATTATTACATGGGTCAAAAATAGAATTTTCCGGAAAAAGCACAGGATTCCCAGTTACATTTGAATTTCAGATCAACAACGACAACAACAAATGGTTTTGTATAAATATGTCCCAGGCAATATGGCCCCATACAATATTTTTACATATGCCCAAATTAAATATTTTTGTTTTTCTAAAATTTTAGTTTAATTGCTCCTGCTATACTTTTATTGGCAATCCTAAATGCAAATGAGAACAAGCATGGAATATTCGAGAAGCCAAAGGAAGTTCAGTTCTTTAGCAGACCATTTTCCAAAATATAGTATGGTTTATGGGAGATTACATCACATAGTAGAAGGATTTGTTATTTTGATAATTTTGTAATTTGATATGCACCAGAAAGATATGATTATCTATACAGCATTTATATATTAAAAATGCACCCTTAACTGTAAAAAGGTGAGTCTAATTAAAGAAAAATATTAAGAGATATAGAGTGGTGGTCCATAGGATAACTGACACTTGAGGAACATGGACAAGATCAGGGAGAGTGATGAGAGGAAAAACTAGGTAAGCTGACCAAAGCCAAGTCAATATAAGACATTTTTTTCTAAATTAAGTCATTTTTATAAAAAAAATAATAAATTTCACTTATGTCTTTTTTTGTTGCAAAGGAAAGACCTCATTATATTCCTGAAAACATTTTATGGAATTTTAATGTTAAATAGATATTTTTCTTATGTTTTCAAACCAGGAAAAAGTCCTGTCTCCTTTAATACCTGAACCCAAGCAGAGAACGATTGAAAGCAGGGATGGGTTATAAGGAGTCAGTGGGGAAAACGGGGACCTATGTAATACTTTCAACAATAAAGACTTTTTAAAAAGAACTACTGAGAATTGCAAACAAACAAAAGTTAAAAAAAAAAAAAACCACTGCAGGGATTTTCAGATATTGCTTTGTGTCTGTCAGTGTATTAAGTAACTCTGAATGTCAATCTCCACCTTTAGCACTTAAAGTGAAAACTGGTTTCAGAACGCATACCAGATTATTTAGGTACAAATTATATCCCAGTCCCAAAAATGGGCCTTTGAAGCCAGTGGAGGAAGATTTTCCTGGACCGAGGAATCGCTGCCCACACAATCCTCTGCCTGGTTCACACCTGCCTCTTCGGAGCATTCTTTAGCACCAGCTGCAAAAACGTCCTTTGAAACTATTCAGGAGCCTCTGTGTGCAATTTACAAAAGCCCCAGCTCAGAAACGCTCCATCGGAAGTCTAGTTGGAGTTTAAAAATCAAGCAAAGGAGAGACCTATCTTCTTCCCAGGCCTTATACATGGGAGGAGATAAATAGGGAGTGAACATAAACATTCAATATAAGGCCACCATTTACATTTCAGTTAAAAGATTCCTTGCAGCAACTTCAAATGAGGATTACTTGTCACTCTTCACCACCTAATATTAAAATGATAGTGGCACATGTTATTCATTAAAGATAATATGCGAAGATTTTGTGGTTGTACAGACTATCTCTGACAAATAGGAAATAGTTGCTGGTTTGTTTTCTTACCTCCCATTCTACATAAGTTGCAGCTTGAAATGCACCAGAATAAAAAATTAAGGCTGACTTTGTTTAACTTGCCTAGAAATTCCGACATAGGATAATTATATTAACTCTATCTTACTGTCGATTCAAATGAAAAATCTTTACTGCTTGTGAAGAAAAAAAAAGAGAGTAAATAAACTTCTGGTTCTTTAGGCAGGATATTATTTTAAGAAAGGAAAGTCTAGAATGAGGAATTTATTGTCAAATAAAATGTATAACACTAATATGAGATTTCATACTAGTCCAGCTGGCTACAGATCAAATAATTCAGAAGGAAGTTGAGCCAAGTCTTTTGCTAAAAGGTCCCTTTCTTTCACGGGGGAGCAGGGAGCATGACCAGCCCAGAATAGCCAGTAAGATGCCTATGGAATCAAAGACAGTGTAGGAGCCAGAACCTTGGATTATGAATCAGGAAGTCTTAGTTCTATTCCTGGCCTAGCCTTTAATTTATTACGGCTGTCTCTGATGCCACAACTCATTGACAAGCAGAACATTCAGGCAATGCTGTATTTGCTCAGCCAAATATCTGGGTGTTTTACTGAATTTTTTTTTTTTTTTTTTGCTTTTCTTCCAAATGCTTAGATTAGGAAAACAGAGCCTGTAGGCCTCTCGGGGAGGCACCCCCCTTCACTGGTCTTCATATCTGCCCAGTCTGTAAAATACCTGGTCATTTGCATCGCCTCACCACCCCCCAATTGTGCTGTGTTCTGTATTGTTCAATAAAGAGCATCTGAAGAAAGAGGCGGGTTGGAATTCTCTTCCCCCAATGCAAGGAAAGAAGGGGAGTATAGGCCCCTGGTTCAGAGGCTTCCTGGAGAGAACGACCCCCTAAAAGCCCGGTATATCTCTCCCCCAGATGCCAGGTGATCAAAGTGGCTTCACTGCCCATGGACCCAATAGCTGTTGAAATAAATAAGGAGCATCTTTCAAATTTCTCAATGAGCACCAGGTGGCTTAGCCATATTAGGTTTTGATAACAAATCAAATTGAACAGAAGTCTCTCTCCTGATTTGACTAAGTAGCCACTGACTTGTGTCTGAAAGAGATTTTTTTCCCATGGTAGCTGCATATATTATCTATACCTTGACAACAGCTGGTTACATTCTTGAGACAACAGGATGTTTCTGTTCTTAGCAGGACGCAGGCACATATTGGGAAAAGGGGGCATAGATCATACCGTCGGCTCAAGGTCAGCTCACAGTCCACTAAACACTGTTTCTTCATTCAAAAAGCAGATTATGGCTATCCCAATAAGAATAGCCTGCCCATGTTCTAAACAGGCCCTTCATCTTAGGCTGCATTAAAAAGGGTATAGAACATGAGGCGGGGGGGGAGGGGGGGGGGGTACTTGCCTCCTCTGCCTTGGTCAGAGAACACATACAGTAATATGTTAACTCTGGGCACCAACCATTACTTGGGTCATGGACAAAATTTTTTTTTTTTTAATATATTTTATTGATTTTTTACAGAGAGGAAGGGAGAGAGATAGAGAGTTAGAAACATCGATGAGAGAGAAACATCGACCAGCTGCCTCCTGCACATCTCCCACTGGGGATGTGCCCGCAACCCAGGCACATGCCCTTGACCGGAATCGAACCCGGGACCTTTCAATCCGCAAGCCGACGCTCTATCCACTGAGCCAAACCGGTTTCGGCAGATGGACAAAATTTTATCATGTCCAGAGAACAGTTGACAAAACTAGTGAAAATTTGGAAGCATGTTATATGTGAAATAATGAAAAGAACTGAAGATGATCCACCTAGAAAAGGTAAAAGTGGGCATAACTTAGTTCTTCAAATAATTGAAAGGCTATTTCAGGGAATAGACACTGTCTATGCTATCTAGTTCTGCAGGAAGGATCTGGGGAGTTAGAGGAAGGCAGAATTAGACTTTGTAACACTCCTAAAGATTGTAACTGTACAAATACGAAATAGGTAGCTTCCTAGAGAATGATATATAGCACATAGATGGCCAATAAACATGTCTTGGATAATTGTTAAGTAAAGACCTGGACTAGATGTTTTAAAGGTTTTTTGCAATTGATTGGACCACCCTATACAAAGTGAGACACTACCCCCAAAGTTACTGTGTATCTCGTTACCCTTTTTATTTTCTTCATATATTTGTCTTGTTTGAGAATGTGTTAATTTTCATTGTTCATCTTCTCATGGTTGACTATAACATTCAGGAAAGCAGCGATTTTATACTTGTTATTCACTGATGAATATTGTATCCCTTTAATAGTGGTTAGATACAGCTATGACTGCAGGAGAGAAGGAAGGAAAGATGGAAGGGAAAATAATTTGGCATTTTGGCCTTGATTTAAGGGGGTTAAGTTACTGAAATACTGAAAAGGTTGTTAATAGGCAGCTTCACTTCTTAAGAAGTTAGTTTCTCTTCATGGACGGGAATGACAGCATGCAATGAAAAGTTCCACTGTAGAAGTGAATGTAGCCAAAATCTGCAAGTGCACATTTCTGTTTTCAGGCATAAGCTATTTACTGGAGCTCAGCCATGGACGTATGAAAGGTTAGCACCTTGAAAACTATTAATACTTGAGCTTTAAAAACAAGAACAATAGTATTTATCCAAAGCATCTGATTTATAGTCAACTCTATTTCATGAAGTTTTATGGACGTGTATGTAACATGTGCTACTGACCTGTGTACTTGACACTTCAGGCTGAATGTAATGACTGGTGATGAAGAAGCATCATGAAGGAAAGGGAAAAACAATAGGCTATTTCTCTAAAGAAATACTGCAGACCAGAGCTGTTTGGTTTTATTTCTTTTGGCAAATCATTTCAAATAATTGGATGGTCAGCCTATGGATTTGAAAGTGGTTTTAAGGCACAATCTCAACATCCAGTTAATTCAAAAACAAATTGTTTCTGAGACCACTGCTACAGGATATACTGCTTTATCCAACATTAATTTAGTAGCTGGAAAAATATCAAAATATATTTTCTAAGGCTTTGGGAGGTGTTATTTCACTGGCTCCTATTGACTTCATTATTCTTATCCCCGAAAACATCTTGCATGGGCAGTGTGGGTAATTAGACTCTATGTGTGCCAGGTAGAAAAATGTAACTTTTGTGCTTGAAGATGTTACAACTGGGAAGCAAAAAGACAATCACACAAAAACTGTGACTAAAGAGATGCAAAGAACAATACCTTGTCAGACTACTTTGGTTTTAAAGGAAAGGAATTACACAAGCAAACACATTGAAGGAATAATTAAGGGGACTTTGAGTCTTCTATTCAGTCAGAGTTTTCCATTTTCTGGATTATCAAGAAGAGAATTAAACTGAATAATCTATTCTTAATTTATTCTCAAAATTTATGTCTTTGACATTAATCTGTTAACGAAGCACAAGTTTAGCTTAATCATTAATTAAGTTAATACATAGATAAGCACAAATAACTTATATATATATTAACTTAATTAATGATTCGTTAACCAACTTAATCTAGGAAATCAATTCTTTAACATCTTAAAGATAATTCTTTATAACATTAACAATCTGCTCTAGTTGTTTGAGGTACAGAGACACCTATAGAATTAGATTAATCCATGAAATTGCCCTAGTCCTTATTCTTTTATGGTTCTTCCTAACAGTGGCTTGGGAATGTAGGAAGATTAAAAGAAAAAAGTCAAAAAACAAACTAAAAGATCTGATTCAGATAGTCAGCTCAGTCATGCCACTAGTAATGCCGTCACCTAAGCAAAGGCTCCAACCTGTTCCCTTATACCCACGCCCTTTAGGCTTCTGTTGTGATTTCTTTCCCTTTGAGGTTGCCACTGGTGGACCTTTCCAAGCTGATTTCACCTAGGTAGATATCTCAGACAGAGGAGAAGATGGCAACATGAGTCACAAATGATAATTTCCCTCAAAGGGTTCTCCCTGAGTCCATTGCATCCCTCAATAGAATCTTACTACGCTTTTCCTGATCTTTTTTCCCCCCAATACTCTACCCAACCCTGATACCTTACACAACACACAAGGAATTTGGAAGATTTCTAATATTAGTTGATTTGAACATCCAAGAATAGTAAGCAGTCATGCCCAAATAACTCTAGTAAATAAGAAGCTTTAGCTATTTCTATAAGCAACAGTATTTTCATTAATATATGTCTATATTATAGACAATTTAGAATGAGTAACCAACATAATTTACAAAAATATATATGATTGTGTGGGCTTTTTTCAAAAGTTTGTGAGTAGGAAAGAAGATTGCTAAAAAATATTGACAATAAAAGCTTGAAGCAACACTAGGAAAATGGCCCCATGCAAAAAAAAAACAACAAAAACCAAAAACTTGTTCTCTGCCCAAACTGAAAACCTGCCTCATTTGATTTGGTTCCTATTTTTTTCCTATACTCAGAAGTAGCCTTCCAAAAATATTCTCTAATGTGTCTCCTTAAATGTCTAACCACAAATAATTTAGTAGTATGTTACAATGGATTTGTCCTAGACAAGAGAAGTATAACTTTTCCTAAGAATAATTCATTGGAAAGTCGTACGTATGTATCAGTGCTCATTGATGTTGTACTTCCTTTTCACTGTGCCTTGATCCGAAGGGTATGCATTTAATATTCATGTCAAATGCTTTCTTGGCAGTTGGTTAGTATCTTCCCAATGAAGAGACCATTGATGGTGCAGAACAGAACTTCTCTTTCCCCTTAAGTAGAAGACTGCCTATTATTCAGTGTCCTTTTTGTCACATGGAAGAACAGGGCACTGCTTATTCTTTCCAAGAAATGGCCTTTTAGATTCATAACAACATGTTCTGTTCCTCAGGAAATAAAAGAAGATCGAGACAGGGCGCGGCTTGACTCCATGGTGCTGCTAATAATGAAACTGGACCAACTTGACCAGGACATTGAGAACGCTCTCAGCACCAGCTCCTCTACATCCAGCACACCAACCAACCTGCGGCGGCACGTCCCTGTGAGCCTTCCACTTTCTACTTCCGTTCCCATGAGCATGCTATCGCTTTACTTCATGCAGTCCCTCTTACAAATGAAACATCTTTGATGGCAGCATCTACCCACATGCGACCCTAAACATGTTCCATAAAACTCACTCAAATACTTCTGTGTTTCATGCAGTCATAAGAGAAGGGTGTGATTCAAAAGAAAATGGTTATTATTAGTTAGAGAGAAAGAGGTTCACTCTGGGAAATTATGCCTCCTAAGTGATTAAATCCTCTTCATATGGTTGTTTCCCTAATTATCAGTATTCAATGATATGCTATAAACACAATTAGCAATGTTATGTCTATCTTATTTAGTATTTTATTTCCAGTGCCTACAAATTTATATTTCATGTAGAAGATTATAAATATTTGCTGCATGGATGAGTGGGTGGATGGGTGGGTGGGTGGATGGGTGGATGGGTGGATGGGTGGATGGGTGGATGGGTGGATGGGTGGAGAGACCCATCCAGAATACTACAAGAAAGAATTTAGATCAATTTGAAAATACTCTAAAACTAACTCAGTGAATACAATAAGTAGGACAGAGGTGATAATTTTGTTCTACTGTGTATGAATTTTATATAAGATGTACACTCCTAAGAGATTTTGACACTCAAAATTTGAAAGACACAGATTCTGGACTGACTATACACTTTTCATATTTAATATTAGTTCCATATTAAATGGCTTATATTTTGGAAATTAGCAAATGTGATGGTAAATGTATTTATAATTAAGCCATGCATTCCTTTTCAATTAATCTGTTATTTTCATTATGCAATAATGAACACATTAAGTCAAAAAATTATGCATTTACCTAAGAGAAAAGGGACAGACAATCCTATATATAAATTTGAGCACCTTTCAAAATAGAACTGTTCTATATCAAATCTTTTCATTAGTATACAGTAGTTCTACAGTTGATTCTGTGGTTATTCAAGACTCATTCTGACTGTGGGACAGAATATTTCAAAGTCAATAAACAAAATAAGTTTAGTATTATTTTAGTATATACTGGATATTATTATAAGTTTTTGACATATATTAACATATTATTCCTCACAACATTTTTCAAGTGAGTTAAAAGCAAGGAGAAGTTAGTAATTATATGTATCAGAGATGGAATACAAACCCAGCCAGTCTTAATCCAGAGCCATGTCATGTGACCACTACACCACACTGTTTGCTCTAGCTGACTATAATGGAAATCTAATAGCTTGAACAAAAAAAAAATAATTAAAAGTGAATATGAAATTAAATACTTCGACCAGAAAGCCAGTAGAAATGGCATTTTTATTTTTGCCTATAACCTCTGGATAATTTTTTCATATCCTTCAGGATTCATCTCAAATATTTTCTTTACAGTGAAGTCTTCCCTAAATCTCCTCTGTCTTCCCAGACATCCATTATTTCATCCCTGGTGGAAATACAATGAAAGCAATCTGAAGACCAATAAGAAGGGATGTTTAAACTTGTTTACATATGAAGGGTATATAGAAGTATCATACTCATGTTCATAAATATTTTTAAAGCCAGACATAACCATATTTTTCAATCGGAGGTCCTTAATTCTTAGTACTTCTTTGCTATTAATGTAGGCATAGAACACATTTTCTCTTTTTAAATTGTCTGGTGTGAATTGTTCATCTCTTACTATCTCTTTATTCTCTCCACTTTTCCCTCTACATTAAACTTTCCTCAATCCCCAAATATGTAGGAGAAAACCCACAGCTCATATTTCTGCTAAATACAACTCCATTTTGTTGTCTTCATGTCAGAGAATAACATAGCCCTTATCTGTTAGACATGTTCCTTTGTTGAATAGTAAAGACAAAAAAAACAGGAGCAAATGTGGGTGATGATTTTGGAATTTGCCTATCTCTATATCTTCTACCTCTCTTTAAAATATAAATTGGATTTTGTATTATATGTCATAGAATATCACTACCATTGCCTAACAAGGGCTCATTCTGTAAATCAAGATCTACTTCCAAGTATCCTGTTCAACAGATACATGGAAAAGGCAAAGTAATATAGTAGAAACATTATGAACGTTGGGATCTGCAGGCCTGGGTCCAGAGGGCAGTTCTACAGCTAAATGTCTGAGAACACAAGAAAATCCTTTAATTTTTTTTACCTTCACGTTTGCGTGAAAAGGAGATATTGTTTCCCACCTAATGGCTTGTTGGGAGGAGCCAATGAAAGGACGTATGTAAGACGCATTGCACAGGTCTGGCAGAGAGTACAACTGGGTGTTTGTTAATTCCCTTTCCTTCTCCCATGTACTCACTCATACCAGACGCTGGCTAAAAATGAATAAAATTTATCCTGGAGCCCTCAAAACTTCTTTTTGGTCTAATATGGGGTTTTTTTTTTTAGGTCATCCCTTGTTTTTTTATTTCTGTTCCTTGGTATTTAAAGCTAATTTTAAAATTCTCTCATCGCCAAAATATTTTCCACAGGCGCTTTTCATTACTTTTGATAATTGTGCCATGGACTAAAGAGGTTATAACAGAATGATTATGACCTTGATTGTCCACCAAGAAGCACTGTCCCAGATTCAGAGAAACTCCCTCTGTTGCACCCTCGTACTACACTGTGAACTTACAGTTTAGCAGGGAGGACAAGACTTGCAATGAAACAGTGAGCTCAGACTGAGATTCCTTATGAGAAAATGCTGGAGCGAATTCTACTTCTAATAAAATATTTAAAGAATAATATAGGCTGGAATCTTTAAGAATGTCTGCAAGGTGAAAATATATATTAAAATAAGGGTAGAGGTAAAGGCTTCAAGGAGCTCTCTTGATAGAGCCTGACAAGTTGGGGTCTAATAGATCTGAGTTTTAATGCCAGCTCTGACACAGAATGTGAATTTGGTCAAGTTCGTTGTCTTAAGCCTCGGCTTCATCATCTATCAAGTAATAATGATAACTTACCTTCTACATAGAGTTGGTGAAATTGAGGCAGAAAATAGCTGTAACGTATTGTCTTTAAAAGATAAAACATATAAATGGTAGATTTTTAAAGAATTGTCATTTAACTTCAGAATTATTGTATTGTTAGAACAATACAAAGTTACCTGTTTATTTATCTAATCAATTCATAAGCAAGGTAAAATTAATGCGAAAGATTTCTGATGTACATGAAGGCTGAATGTAAATGGCTTATAGTAGTAAATTACCTGCTACTTATGCATTTGAAGTTTATAAATTACCTGCTCTTTGTGACTATTCATTTAATGTTGACTCAATTTTAAATTTTAATTAATATTTCTCTTATGGTAAAGTGTTGTCTTTTCCATGCAAAAAAACCCCAACAAGAATTGATTATCACTGATCTAAAATTACTCATGGCATAAGAAATTTGGTTAGGGTTATGTGTTTTACACACACATTTAAAGAATATAGATTCCTTTTGTATTCATTATTGCTGTATATGTCTTTTTTTACTTCCTGCATCCCACTTTTTTATTTTCTTTTTTGCAGCTTTATTGAGATATAACTGACATATAATATAGTGTACACTTAGGGTGAACAACATGATAAATTGATACATTTATATATTGAAAAATTATTACCACAATAAGGTTAGTTAACACAGCCATCATCTCATGTAATTATAATTGTGTGTGTGTGTGTGTGTGTGTGTGTGTTGAGAGCATTAAAAAGCTACTCTCAGCAACTTTCAAGTATGTAATACAGTATTATTAACTATAGTCACCATTCTGAATATTAGATCCCCAGAACTTATACATCTTACAACTGGAAATAAGTACCCTCTGACCAACATCTCCCTATCCTTCTCCCCTCCCCAACCCCTGTCAATCACCATTCTACTCTGTCCTATGAGTTTGGCTTTTTTTTAGATTCCACATTTAAGTGAGACCATACAGTATTTGTGCCTCTGTCTGACTTATTTCATGGCCTAAAGCTTTCAAGTTCCATCATGTTATCAGGAGAGGCAAGATTTTCTTTTCTATGGCTAAGTAATATTTTATTGTACATACCTGTATATATGTAATATTCCATTGTATTCATGTGTGCATATATATACATATATGTACAAATATCATATCTTCTTTATCCATTCATCTATCATTGGACACTTAGATGTCCATTTCTTAGCTATTGTGAATAAGGCTGCAATGAACATAAGGATGCAAATATCTCTTTAAACAGTGACTTTGTTTTCTTTGGAAGTAGCATTACTGAATCATATGACAGTTCTAGTTTTAATTTTTTTTAGAAACCTCCGTACTGTTTTCCATAATGGCTAAACCAGTTGACATCCCACCAGCAGTACACAAGGTTCCCTTTTCTCCAAGACCCCATCAACACTTCTTATCACTTGCCTTTCTGATAACAGCCATTTTAACATGTGTGAGGTGATATCTCATTGTGGTTTTGATTTTGCATTTCCTTGGTAATTAGTGATGTTGAGCATCTTTTCATGTACCTGTTAGCCATTTGTATGTCCCCTTCACAATCAGCTGTTAAATTCCCAAAGTTGTATATTACTTCTTTCTCTAGTATTTGTTTTCTAAAATCAGGGCCTTGGAAGAATACAATTGTTACAAAATAATGCAGGATTATAAAAAATAATAATAATGCATGATTATGGGTGACACTCAATGTCAGTTGTCAACAACTCTTTAGTGTGTCAGTGTGTGTTAGAAGGAAGAGGTGAGAAGGTGCTGGTAGCAGGGAGAAAGGCATGCAGAGAACATGTGCATGTCCTTCATATAAATGCATTTTCTTAATAGGACCTGGAGTCCGGATCTGAGAGCGGAGCAGATACCATTTCAGTAAATCAGACACCAATACATTTGTCTTCTAACGCCGAGTCCATTGACCTACCATCTTCCACCCCAGTGACCAATTCTGGAACCAAACCCAAGTCTACCATGGTAAGTTATAAACGATAACAATCACTTTCAACATGAAGTGTGGATGATCATCAGGTAAGAGTTCATATTTCATCCATTCAATGTAGAAGAAATACCCTTGTAGTCTTAGTTGCAGTGACTTACTAGCACAACCCAGCATATGCTGTTTGTTTTATAAATGATAAAGTGCTTCCTGGTTCCAGATTATGCAAAATATGGTATTAAATTTTGTTACTGGATACTCAGAACTTTAAAGAACCAAGAATGCAAAATCTGAAGGTGGCTATCTTTGCATTATTTTCTTGACCATACTGCATATCAGTTGAAAATTGCCCTCCTAAGCTTAGATAGATAGATGTAAAATCACACACATCAAAAATTGTATGTGGTTATTAAATGATGTAGCTCATGTAACATGCTTAGTGAAATGCTTGGCACAGAAGAAACACTAAAAGTGTAAGCTACTATCGTTACTTTGATGATGCTTCATTGACTTTACTGTGCTACCAAAACAAATGAAAAGGAGAATGACCACATATAATATTATAGCACGGCGAATTGTGAATAAAAGACATTTTCCTTTAAGTAAAAAGTTGAACTGCAACAGGAAAGCAGTATTTGACTCTGAAAGGTAACATTTAAGGAGGAAGTAATTACTACTTCAAATATCTAACGTCCCAGCAGCTCCAAAATAACCTTTCCTAGTTTAGTGAAAATCATAGTGTTGTATTATTTTTTTTAAATGCCCATGTTAGCTTAACACAGAGAAATAAGTTTGGGTTCCTTGTTTGCCTGTCTTTAAAATAAAAGACAAGTCTGAAATAAGACTCAAAAGAGAATATTGTACTCTAAATTTAAAACATATGGATATGGTCATTTGCAAGCATATCTAGAGCATTTTTAATGTAATAAATATTTATTGAACACCTACTACGTGCCATGCATTATGGAGATGATAAAGAGTAGGAATGAAACATATTCTCTGTCTTTAAGCAGCTCTCAATCTAGCAAAGGGCGGTAGGCATGTAAAACAATGAAATACAATGACTGCATATCTTCTATATATATAAAAGGCTAATATGTTAAGTATCCCTCCTACCGTTCGACCAGTCGCTATGACGTACACTGACCACCAGGGGGAAGACACTCAATGCAGGAGCTGCCGAGCTGCAGTGACTTGGCAGCAGCGGTTCTTGGATGACACACCCCAAAACCAGAGAGAAGGGAGCCCAATTCCTCGCGGGTCCACGCAATTCCACCTTTGGCTGTGGGTTATGTTATTGCTGGAGCACTGTCAGCCCTGAATCTGGTTTACTGCACACTTGCATTTGCGTTCTACACCCTTTACGACAGCAACTTTGCAGAGTGCCCTCTCGCACTCCAGGACCCCTTGGGGGATGTCAGAGAGCCGGTTTCGGCCTGATCCCCGCAGGCCAGGCCAAGGGACCCCACCTGCCGGAGGGACCCGGCTCACTCCACAGACTCTGGGGAGGGACTGCAGGAGGTTGGCTCCAGGGTGTAACCAACCCATCTTGCCCAGTCCCATCCTGCCAGCCACCTTCTAATTAATTTCCTTTCAAGGTGCACAAATCCATGCAACGAGTCACTAGTACTGAAAATAAAAGAAACCAATGATATACTACACATGCTATTTTGGGGTACACTGAAAAAATAGTGTTAAAAATGATGTGTACCAACAGGCTGACTTCAATGAAATGGTGTGCTTCTTTTTTCTAATGGGTAAAGAAGGCTAAAATGCAAAATTATAATATGAAACTCGGTGGTCTCATTTTATCACTTATTAAGGCAAAAGATAAAAAGCCACTCAATGGTTTTAATGTGAAGGTTTGAGAAACATTGGAGCATTGGCTCTTTTAAGCTTGGGAGGAAGTGTGGCACTGACATATAAGAAGAAAATCTAAAAGAAGGTAAATTACCTTTTAAAGGTATATGCAAAGAGCAGTTCTCTTCACTCTGATGTTTATTGCATGTTCCTCTTTGCTTTAGAACTAGAGGCCCGATGCACGAAATTCGTGCAAGAGTAGGCCTTCCTTCCCCCGGCTGCTGCCACTAGGGACCTTGGCTTCCTTCCGGCCACCTTCAGGCACCCGGGAGCTGGGCTTGCCTCGCAGCCCTGGCTTTGTCCAGAAGGTCATCTGGAAGGATGTCCAGAAGGACATTTGGTCTAATTAGCATATTATGCTTTTATTATTATAGATAATTACCATTGGTACCCACTATTTCTCCCTTGAAACATAATGCAGTGTGTCCCAAAAATATGTCAATACACTTTAACAGCTGAGAGCTACACATACTCTTACATTTTGAAAATGAAATGTATGCTGGCTTTTTTTTCAAAGTGTGTCTACATTTTTTTGAGACATGCTGTATTTAGAGTGTGGTCGCCTTATAATTTGTTATAATTTATACAACTTTGTGTATATTTTCTTAGTCTGCCTTTAATAACTGCATGTTCATAAATGTGGTCGATATATTTTCATTAAAATATATTCATGATGCCCTGACCAGTGTTGCTAAGTAGTTACAGCATTGGCCCATGCACCGAAGGGTCACAGGTTCAATTCTCACGCATGGACACGTACCTGGGTTGTAGGTTCTCTCTCTCTCTCTCTCTCTCTCTCTCTCTCTCTCTCTCTCTCTCTCCCCCTCCTTCCATCCCTTCCACTTTCTCTAAAAATCATTGGAAAAAATATCCTTGGGTGAGAATTAACTATATATATACTAGTATACACATAAAAAATAGTATATATTATTTTTATAGAACCATCTTTGGTAAAGTTTTGAAATGAAAAACATAAAACCATCAGTTTTCCAAGGACTTTAACCACTTCGAGTATTTTATAATGGGTTCTTATTCATGTTTTGCCATATCAGATGACCAGACTATTCATTCTCACAGGCAAAATTTAAAAAACACTTAAATTAGTTATTGAACAGAAACATTTTTTCATGTACCGCAAATCACATATTTACTGAAAAGTTAATGAAATTGAATGTGAGTATGTATTCAGCTGTTCAGGTGTGAATTGTTACCTGGGCACACAATCACAGCTGCTTGGTGATGCCACAACTCACTGGACAGTGAGCAGTGAGAGTCATTACGTAATTGACTTGTGCTCCAAACACACTCTTCCACTTCAAGACAACCAAACACTGCTCATCACGTCTAATCAATACCGCAGGTAGAGATAGACAACTAGACATGCAACTCCGCCCAACTCCTGAGCTATAATCTTGTAAAATCATCTAGCCAGCCATGAGAAGTACCCAGAAAAAAAACACTCCACTGTCAAATGCAACTGACTTTTAGGAAGTGTCTTAAAGAAAATGGCTGATAATGAAAGTAGCTTGAAAAACAGGCTTTTATTTGGGGAGAAAGGTTCTTTTAATTTGTGTGTGTGCATTTTATTTTTTGTTGTTATTTGTGTTGTTATTCTTCTGAGCACTCCCCTTTTACTACCGTTTGAAGATAATTTGGGGGCCATGGATCAATTTTATATTTTCAGTTGTTCCTAAGTTTCAATATTAGAATGGAAAATTTTACCTATTTTATGAGAGATTAAACAGATACTTTTCCCCTCAATTTTAAGCTCAGAGAATAAATAATGTTTAACAGCAATCTGAATACTTCAGGGAAACTCTACAATGCTGTTCTTTTTGTCCTGAACTAAAATGTCAATTTTAATATTAAGTAGAAACATTAAATTCTAAGGACATCTACTTCTAACACCCACCGAAAATGAACTAACCTTCTGCTCCAATATGTCACATTTTTACAGAATGCTTACTTTCATTTCAGAGTTATTTAATGTTATATTTGATTTGCTGCTGTGCAGTCTATTTATAACAGTGACTAACTACCAGAAATATTTGGCTTTCCTTTTGTGTGTAGGCTCTCTGGGTTTCTAAGTGCCTATTTTTCAATAAGGTTTCTTTTTTTATATTACTAGGATGGGACCAATGACTAATCTTCAGATTTTCCATATATACCATACATACGTATATGTATATATACATACATACATACACAGGGGTAAGCAAAAGTGGTTTAACAATAATACAATCCTATATAATAAAAGCCTAATATGCAAATCGACCAGTCGCTATGACATGCACTGACCACCAGGGGCAAACGCTCAACTCAGGAGCTGCCCCCTGGTGGTCAGTGTGCTCCCACAGGGGGAGTGCTGCTCAGCCAGAAGCCAGGTTCATGGCTGGCAAGCAAAGCAATGATTGCAGGAGCCTTTTCCACCTCAGAGGCAGCACTAAGGAGCAGCGAACCCAGCTTCTGGCTGAGTGCCAGGCACACGGCTGGTGATGCAGTGCCAGTGGCGGGAACCTCTCCTGCCTCCACTGCAGGTGGGCAGTAAGGAGCAAGGGGTCCCAGACTGCAGGAGCCCCAGACTGCGAGAGGGATGTCTGACTGCAGGCTTAGGCCCGATCTCTCCAGGAATCAGGCCTAAGCCAGTAGGAGGACATCCTCCGAAGAGTCCCATACTGCGAGAGGGTGCAGGCTGGGCTGAGGGACACCCCCCCCACCCCCACCCCAGTGCACAAATCTTGTGCACTGGGCCTCTAGTAATCAATCAATAAATAATAATATATGAATAAACTCTGTGTTTTGAGATTTCACAACTGGAATCCTGCTTTTGCCCACCCTTGTGTACATATGTATGTGTATCATACTGAAAATTGAGTGTTAAAGTAGATTTCTCAGATATATTTCACACAAAAATTACAAAGTTAAAAGGTGGGATATCCACTACCAAAAAACACATTAGAAAAAAAAAAAGATCTAGTGCTTCATGTCAAAAAGTTTATCAATTTTTCTAAATTCTTTGCTTGTTCCCTTGAGGCAGTTTCATAACCCTTCATACTAGATGCTTCTGCAAACAACCCAGAAGTAGTCATACCACTTTACATAAAGTGCTTTTATTCACTGACATCTCTCTGGGCCTGGTATTTAGTTGCTTGCGTTGTTCCTGTATGAATTAATATAGGGTGGTTACATGAAAGATTTGAAAGCTCGGCACTAAAACCCCAGCGGTTCTAATGTTCTTATTCTTGTTGTCTTTCTTAAGAACACTGATAAGTGTAGGTGTTCACAAAATCACTATTAGTCATGCATTTTGAAAAAAAGAAACAAAATCCTAGATAAGAAAAACAACGTATTTTAAGTTGTAAAATAAGTTATTGGAGGAACAGGGAAAGTCTAGCATTTTGCTGTGTAGAATGACTGAGAGCATGATTAAGAGCATTACATGTTTTTAATTTAGTCTAAACCCCCTCCCCCCCCCCCCCCAGAAATTCCTTTAGTTTCTTGTGATAGAATTCTGATAACAGTGATGAGACCCTCAATCATCTGGGCATGTTGAAACCACAGCTAGACAGAGTAACTTTGAGTATATCCTAAGCTACCTAAAGCAATGTTGAAATCTATTGGCATTCATATCAGAATGTATTGAATACTGGAATTATAAAATAATTGAAAGCATCAAAAATAGCAGAAGGTATTAACCTTCATTATTATAATTGCTACCAGGTTAAGAAAAAATTAAAAAAGAATAGACAGATAGATATACTTTATTCCAGCTCAAGGTGTCAACAGTAGCTCAAATTCCACCCCTAATCTTTTCATCATTACCACCCAAATAGCGATGGATAAATAAAGGGGGAAACATCAGATTATGGAGAAGCAGGAGCCGAGGGCAGGCAGGATGGCACACAGCCAGAGACTGCCAACATTTTTAAAGAGTGCTTCAGAGTAAATCCTGCCCGGAGGCTGCTAGAGGGTCACCAAAACAAAGCCTCAAGAGTTTGCCCTGACTGCAAGTTTATGGTCACTTCTGTTAATGTTAAAAAGAAAAGGCTCCAATGCCACAGATACCCTGACACTGCTCCATCCAGGTGTTCACATGCCAATAGTGTGGCTTCAGAACCAATATAAATTGGTTTGAGATATTATTATGTCAGAAACAAATAGCGATAATGTTTGCATTCTCGAGGTACACAAGAACAGTTTCATTGAAGAATATGAAAGTATGGGAATTACTTTCTCTTTATCTTCCTGCTGTCCTGGGACACCATCACTTGAAAAATATCAATATTCATGACTATGCTGAGTACTTAATGACCAATTTATATGCTGGGTTTTTTTAATCAACAGATCATATCATTTACATTATTGTTGCCACTGTCACTTTTTGATGATTCTCTATTCTTTTCCATTTTAACAATTTGTAATTCAGATGACTTCTGGATTGGCACTGAGCATGGCATAGGTTATATTATTTTAACATCATTTTCTAAATCATTCATCCACCATGGCTTTTGTGTGTGTGTTTATATACATATATGTGTGTGAGTAGATTAAGTATACATATATGTTGTGTGTGTGTATATATATACATATATATATCAGATTATATGAATGAATAGATAATATAGATTTAGATAGATATAGATACAGAGACGGAGGCAGAGACAGAGATAGAGATAATATAGATATAGGCTTTTGGAAAATAACATCAAGAAATGGATATACCCTGATATCATTTTCTAAAATCCTGTGTAGAATAATTCTTAATTATATAAATTTTCAATAAAACAAAATTAGTAGTAATTATGAAGTTCTTTTTTAATTTTTTTAATTTCAGTTGGTATTTAATATTATATTACTTTCAGGTGTACAATGTCTTGATTAGACATTATATAACTTATAAAGTGATTCCCCCAATAAGTCCAGTACCCGCCTGGCACCACAGATAGTTATCACAATGTTATTGATCATATTTGCTCTGCTATATTTGACATCCCCATGACCACTCTGTAACTACCAATTTGTACTTCTTCATCCCTTCACCTTTTTCACCGCATACCCTCAATTCCCCTTCCATCTGGCAAACATCAGTTTATTCTCTATATCTATGCGTTTCTTTCTGTGTTTATTTGTTTTGGTTTTTAGATTTCACACATAAGTGAAGTCATGCAGTATTTTCTTTCTCTGTCTAACTTATTTCACTTAGCACAAAATCCTCTAGGTCCATCCATGTTGTCACAAATGGAAAGATTTTTTTCATTTTTATGGCCAAATCATAGTTCATTGCATATATGTACCACCACATTCTCTTTATCCAGTTGTCTATCAATGGACACTTACTTTGTTTATGTAGCTCTTATGTATTCATATAATTATTGTTCAATATACATTTTAATAATATATTTATTACTGTTATATCATATTTCATAATGTCACATGTGGGAATTGAAGAAAATAACATAGTAAAGGAAATACAGACATGCAGAATTTTTTTAAAAAACTGTTTAATAGCTGCCCTAGCCAGTTTGGCTCAGCAGAAAGAGTGTCAGCCTGCAGACTGAAGGGTCCCACACTCAATTCCGGTCAAGGGCACATGGCTGGGTTGTGGGCTCGATCTCCAGTAGGGGGCGTGCAGGAGGCAGCCGATCAATGATTCTCATCATTGATGTTTCTCTCTCTCTCTCCCTCTCCTTTTCTCTCTGAAATCAATAAAAATATATTTTTAAATAGAATGTTTAATAGTTTATTATGGCACATCAAAAAATTAAATAAAATACAGCTTACAATACATGCAAACAAAAATGTAATGGTCTTAGTAAATGCCTTTGATTATAATGTTTCTGAATATGGCAATTCAACTTTGATATAGCTAAGCAATAATATTAAAGTATGTGAATTTTTAAATAAATATTTGTCTTTTTTCACTAAGGCCCTCATGGTTTATGAGAAAGCAAAATAAGGAAAATTTTATTGATATTTTTAAAGAAAAACTGATCCACCAGAGAGCTAGAGAAAAATGTTTCTTTAAAAAAATCATTCTGTGATTCTTACAATGAGATAGTTCTTAGAAATCTATGATTCTAAAGCATAGAGGATTTCATTCACATATTCTAGATTTGAAATAATAAAGGAATATGTAATTCATTAACCTTGGGCTTTGAAAAATAGAAACATTTTTCATTGCCATTTGCTTTTATATTCAAAAGAAATTCAAAATCCTGTTGTTTTTAGTATTAGAAGATCCTGCATCTGTTTCCAATCCATTTACACATTAATTCATGACAGTAGTGTTAGGGAATGGGTTTTCCAATCTCCACAATGACCTCCTCACATAAGCCTCTTCACATTCAATCTAGGAGTTTCACTTTGCCAAGAGAAGTATAATTTGTATCCAGATATACAATCTGTAATAATACTAAAATATGAGCACATGGTATTTAAATAATTGTTTGGAGTTGGAAAAAATGTTTTTCTATCTTGTTTGTGTTTAGTTTAAAATAAACTTGTTAATTAGATGTCTGCAGCAGAATTTCTGAAACTAAAAGAAAGATGAGGAAAATGAAACGTATGTGAATGATGAGAGAGTTAACATTGACTAGACTCTATTAGGGCAAGAAACAATTTTTTAAATCATTTCTGCAACCTAGGATTTGGTCAGATGAATAGTACTTTTGTATGTTATCATCATTACAATGAGAACATTTTAATTTTTCTCTGTGCTGATGTTACTTCTCAAATTCAGCTCATACTTCATCCAAGAAAAATAACAACTTCCAGTTATTTTTGGGCAATGTAAGATGGCAAGCCAACAGCATGCCACATCACAGCAACCAAGAATATAATTCATAATACTGAGCAGTAAGAGTAACCGGTAAGCCATTTTCACTGAGTCCTCACTTTCTTCATTTCAGACCTAGTTGTCCCAAAATTCAAATTATATATTCAAAATGTTTCCACTTTTGTCTACTTCTCTACTTTGATTCTTTGATAATTCTTCTCCTGGTATTTGATGGTTTCTACACTCACTTCTTAGAGACAGCTGAAATGTTTAACCGGGGATTGCATGTGATATTCAATAGCAGTTACACAGAGTTTACATAGAAGATCTTCTTGACCATAGTTTTGAGCTGTTGACCACATTCCAGATTTATAAATGAAAAACAACCAAATACTTGAGTATTCTGAATATCATACATATAAAATAGTTGGCATCATGAGAGTATGAAAGTATGGGAATTGTTTTCTCTTTATTTTCATGGTGTCCTAAGACACCATCACTTGAAAAATATCAATAATCTTGATTATTCTAAGTATTTAATGACCATTTTATGTGCTTTTTTTAATCAGTAGTTCATATTCTTTAGATTATTGTTGCCACTGTAACTTTTTGGTAATTCTCTATTCTTTCCACTTTAACAACTTGTTATAATCCAGGTGACTTCTGGATTAGTAAACTCCTTCAAAGAAAAAATCAACTAGTGTTCATGAAAATGTCTCCAAGTTCTTCTTCTTTGCCATGGATTGCTTTACCCATTTTATTTTGTTATTTTTCTGTTCATTCATTTCGTGTGTGTTTTTTTAAATATATTTTTATTGATTTCACAGAGGAAGGGAGAGGGAGAGAAAGAGAGATAGAAATATCAATGATGAGAGAGAATCATCAATCAGCTGCCTCCTGCATGCTCCACACTGGGGATAAAACCAAAAACCAGGACATATGGCCTGACCAAGAATCGAACTGTGACCCCTGGTTCATAGGTCGATGCTCAACCACTGAGCCATGCCAGCTGGCCTGTTCATTCATTTTAAAGGCCTATTCTTGCATTCATACCATAGTAACTACTGAATGAGCATTTACCAAATTAGTCATAATGTGAAATGCAGATAATCAAACAAACAGGCAATAATCTATAATAATAAAAGGGAAATATGCTCATTAGACCGGACATCCTTCAGGGCGTCATTCCTGATATCCTTCCAGACAAAGCCGGGGCCGGAGTAAAGCCGCCCGGGTCCCAGGTGCCTGCCGGTGGCCAGAGGAGGGAAGCCCAGGTCCTGGGTGCTGGAGGGAAGCCAGTGCCGGCATCTGGGGGAAGGAAGGCCTACTCTTGCACGAATTTTTGTGCATCGGGCCTCTAGTAACTGAATAAATCAGTTTTATTCAGACTGTGCATTCTGGAATACCTCTTCCCACCCAGAACTGCTTTCCTCTACCTACCCCAGCCAATTTATTTTCTTTTATCTCTTTAATATATTGGCCATCTGAATAAGGTCTTCTTTGTTTAATCTGTAGCATAAACTTTATTGAAACCCTAGACTAAAAAATATGATATGAGCAAAAAAAAGTTTTAGAATTTTGTTGTGCATCCAGGCAGCCTCTGATATATGTCTACTTCATTTCCAAGAACATCCTGGTGAAGCTGCCCCAGAACTTCCCTGCTGCCAAGGCTACATAATCATTCCTAAAGCTTCATCCTCACTGAGTCCTGAACTCTAGGGACAATGGAAACAAAAAAGTGAGAGAAAGCAGACTTGATCAGAACAACTCAACTTAGCCCAGGTTTCAGCTCCGCTGGCCTAAGTCATTTAATGCCATCCTTCAGCACAGAATAAACCACATTACTCACTAATTGCTTTAAAGAATATTATTCTAGTGGATTATCCATAATTCCATTTGCTGTATAAATTGGAAGACACATTACAAGGACATGAGCTATATTCTCCCCTGTGCATCTTTTCAATTCAATTAAAGTTGTTACTAAGACACATAAAGGAAGTTCTCTTACTTTTTCTGGAATTAAGGACTTCCAATAGTGTTATAAACAAATAAAAACATGTAAGCAGATATCTGAACTTAAAATAGATTTCTGATAAGAGCACAGAGGTTTTAAAGGCATGTAAACAGCCAAATTGATTTATTTTATAAACAGATTAAATTTATTTCTTTATATATAATGTTTATATTCTCCATGGAAGAATATCATCGTGTTTTTTTCATTGTGCCTTTATGCAATGCATTTTATAGTGCACAAGAACAATTTCTCCTCCCCCAAAAAATATTTTAGAGAAAAATTCTGACAAATTTAATGCCTTTCTGATCATAAATTTTATTACCATATGTTATTTTCAAATATTATTTTTTACTGCAAAAACAATTAATACACCACTGTCTTAAAATTCTATGGCCTTTAGATAATTGTTGAATCAAAGTTTTTTGTTTATTTGCATGTTTTGTTTCAATAAAAATAATAGTACAGTTAGGTCCTTCTAATTACTAAGTTGTTTAGAACATCTTATACCTTGAAAAGGATAATATCCAAAAACAAGTTGACACTGATTTGAGTAGTGTCATCAAAACTTTAAAGAACACAAAACATGCTAATTTTAGTATCTTGCTTTTTGTTTACATGTTTGCTTTCTTGTTTTGTTTC
Source organism: Myotis yumanensis (assembly GCF_028538775.1). Classification (NCBI taxonomy): domain Eukaryota; kingdom Metazoa; phylum Chordata; class Mammalia; order Chiroptera; family Vespertilionidae; genus Myotis; species Myotis yumanensis. The sequence goes on from NW_027223754.1 coordinate 14,855,425, forward strand.
TTTTTTTCTATCAGAATGCTGCCATCTTCTGGTCAAATTGTATATCACTTCACACCCAACATAGATCCACAATTTGAAGCAATTTAGGTTTATATAAATTCACTTTTTATCATTATAAGTCACCTATGGAAGGTTTGTGCCTCCAATGTTCCAAAAATAGAGAGCTTTAAATGACTTTTCAGAAACTTTAAGAAGTTAAATTCCCAGAAGATGTTTCAGGACTTGTAATGCTACCAACATATGTTTACTGCACAGGCAATGCTTATGATAATAGATAAGGCGAAGTACCTCTAGGGAATATTTGCCTTTGTTCTATTTCTGTTGGAATCTATGGCTGTGTATAGTGAATCAATTTTGACATGTAGTTGCTATCTTCATTTCTACAAACCTTTAATTTTCAAAATGGTTTACCTTGAAAGAATTTTTTATAGTATTTTATTTTTTAAAAACCTTATTTAATGTCCTCCTTATGACAAAAAAAAAAAAAGGGTTATTGTGGCTAACACCTGTCTTCTTGTCAGAGTTGTTCATATTTGTAACTTCTGTTAGAATGATTTATTAAAGGATATATCAAAGGGCTAGCTTTGATATACATGAATGTGATTACTTCCTACTTCCATATTATGGCTTTTTCCTTTTAATTAATTTATTACACAAAAATGAGAGCTCTTGCCATGCTCCAGTCTCTATGGTAGGCACTGAAAATTCAAACAGAAGGTGCTGTCCTTCGACTTAAAAGCGTGCAACTTAGAGGATTCCTTTAGCCAAATCCTAGAAATCTTCACTGTACCACGCTGCCCATAACTAAGCCTCCGAAAACATTTTAATCTACAAAAACAAAAAACTAGCAAATAACAGTGCAGGAGAATGAAGCAGCTAAAAAACTCATTAACTACTGCTTTTTGTCACTGATGGTTTCTACTAGATGTTCTTTGTTCCCCCCTCATCATATTTACAATTTGCTGACTCATAATTCACCTCAGATAGCCTTGTAATCAGCTACAGGGATCAATATTGAACAGGTGAGGAATCTTGACACAGTGACACCTCCTGACTTGAGTCACCCAGCAAGAGCTAGGGTTGCGTATTGGCTAAAAAGAGCAGCCTTGTCTTGCTTTTGTCATGTGCAAGGCCTCTGCAGGGGAACGCTGACGGTTGTTTGGGCAGACTTTGGAATGACATGAAGCAGAATCCTGCAGAAAGAGGGGAAGTGTACTGGCAGTGCTGAATTTCCCCTCTCCCCGTGCTAGCTGTGAACCCATACAATAAGGCCCTCCTGTGTCCCTCCCGCACACCCACTGCCTTATTTCTTAACATTTCTCTGTATTATTACAAAATCACACTCTCTATTCTAACCATATTGTCTTCCCCATATTCAAAAATTGCCTACTTAAAAATGTCCGAAGCATAAGTGATGGATGTGGACAACGGGGGGTGAGGGTGAAGGCAGGATTGGGGGGATGAGGGGACATTGTAATATCTTATTCAATAAAGGGGGGGAAAAAACCACACTACTTTAATATGGAAAAAAAATGTCCAGAAGGTCTTGGGCAGGGAGGAGGGGGTGGGGAGGGGGTGTGTGAGAGAGGACTGTATGCCTTTTGCAAGTCCTCCTCCACAGCTTTGCCTTGTTCACTGGCACATCCCACTGTGGGTTTTTTTTTGGGTTTTTTTCATTATTAGGAAAACAGGTACACGATCACATGGGTTGTTGAGCAATGTTTACCAGATACTGTGAAAATGTTCTCTGTAAGAGAAAGTATGAGCCACTGCACAGACATTAAGCTTAAGAATCCACATGATCGCCCAGCCAGTGTGGCTCAGTGGTTGAGCATCAAACCATGAACCAGGAGGGGCGTGCAGGAGGCAGCCTATCAATGATTCTTTCTCATCATTGATGTTTCTCTCTCTCTCCCTCTCCCTTCCTCTTTCTGAAATCAATAAAAACATATTTTTTAAAAACTCATTCTAACAAGTATCCTAGATATCAATATTTCCAATATTTTGGAGCTGACACATACATATATATATATATAATATATTTATTGTCCTGGGTTTTTAAACCCCAGTTTAAGCAAAAACCAGAGCTAGTAGTTTATGCTCTTTTTTTTTAAATTAGAATGGTAGCCACGCTTTAAATAATTTTTAAATGATTTTTAAAATTCTCATCACATGCCAAAAAAATTATTGTGGAAATTTTCAATTTAGATGTTAGATTTCAAGAATGTAGGATTGAGTCCGTCTGTTCTTTGGCCTTCTGGGGTTAAAGGTGAAGCTGTAACTTGGGTTTGGAGAGCTCACTGTGGAGGATCTAAATCCATAACAAACTACATGACCAGGGACATAGCATTTCTGTTCCATAGAGACCTATTTCTAAAGATAAAATTTTAAATATTAGAAGAATATTTAAAGGAGATATAATTACAAGAAATTAAAAGAAGATATAATTCTTTCATTTATAACATTTCCACACATAACTCAAGCAGAAAATATCACATTATAGGCACATATAATTTGTCCATCATTAATGCTTTTTCTATTTTATCAAATTCTTTTGAAAATTGATTAGATTTACATTAAATTTTGATAAGCAATTCCAACCTGGAAATTATGGTAAACATGTTCATGAAACATAGCAACACAGATTCATAATAGTATTCTTAACATTTGTGTTTTATCTTTTATTTTTTCTAGTAGGCAATAAGCTAGTTTTAAAATATTTTTATTTTAATTAACTAGCCCCTTTATAAGGATATTCATAAAGATTCAGTGATTTATGCAAGTAAATCTCTTAGCAGATTGATTGGTGCACAGTAAACCCTCTACCAATGACAGCCTTTTATACAGCAGATGTGCTCTTTAGAGGAGTACATAAAATTATTTTTGTGAATCAATTTTAAATAGTATATTTTCATCTTGCTTAAATTCTATGGCAAATTGTTCTTTGAGCTGAATCAAATTCTGGAACTTTCTATACTAGGATGTATTATGGAGAGGCACATGTAATTAAGAAACAGACCCAAACAATTGGGTTAACTAAGAAGATCAACAGCTCATAAAGGACATCCTTGTCCTACAGGTCCTAGCATATGATAAGGAGTGATTTACAGAGTCAAGTTCCCAGAAAGACTGGAATATTCCACCACAAGGAAAAGCGAAAGATATGAAGGAGCCTTTTTATCGCCAGGGAAAGCCCACAGCACACTTCTGTATTCAAAGTGACACTAATGAATGTGGTCATTGTGTGGGAAGACAAGGATTATGGAAAAGATTAATAATTCAGCCACCCCTCTTTGCATCCATCTTAATAGTTGTCATGTGAATTTCAGCTATAGCCATGCTTGCTGCTTCCTCTAGCTATACTTCTTTGTTGCTATTCTCTGAGCCAACCCACGGTGGATGCCAGGTCATAGTGCTGATGGCATCTCAGCCATCTCGCCTCATCAGGGATATTCTAAAGGGCGTATATTAGAAGTTGGAAATGCATATAGTCCTGGCAAATTTGTTTATCTGGCTTCTTAATAGCTTAATGCATAGGCCCCGTTCTATATGAGCAAAAATTGTGTGCTAACCAATAAGTTGAGTGCATATGACTATTTCTTTTAAAGTGAAATATCTTCTGTGCTTCTATTAAATTTCCTGTTTCAATTAATGGCATGTTCCTTAATGTTCCAGAAGTTGAGGAAAGGGTTTAACATTTGATCAAAATATAACAGAAAGTTCAAGAACTGTGTTTGCTTTATAATTGTAAGAAATCGAATGCCAGCAAGTGAGCATCAGAGTTCCATCAATGATGAATGCCAACACTTGAAGGAGGGGTTTCTGCCTCTGAAGAAATGATGTTCTGTCCACGTCACTGTGGAAGAATTTGTTTGGACATTCTGTTGGAATTCTCGTGAGCTGACGACCAATCCTAGAACAATACTGCCATTTGTGTACAAAATGGCTGTAAACAGGCTACCCAGGGAAACACTGATTTATATTGATTGCAGTTCTCTCTATAAATGTTTAATCTTTATTAGCAGTATTAAGGAAAGCATAATGTGGACCTTTGATGTGGAATTTTCTGGAGCTTTTAAAATGATCCCTGATGAAGGTCACTTCTCTTGAGCCCCATTTTTTTTCAGACATTTAGTATCCCACTTCCCATGACCAAAACCACACGTGCACACACACATTTTAAAAGGAAGTAAACGAGGAGAATGAAAATGGTCAAGAAGGTGTACCCATTCTGCAATTGTAAAATCTTAAATGGCCGGTCAAGTGAATGAGCTCCGATCTGTGTTAATGCATTCGTTTTCTGCTCCCACCATTCCCTAGTGAATGTATTTTCAAGAGTCTTTGGCTTGTGAGAATGAATCAATATAGCAGCACCCTGGCTTTTATTTGATCCTTTTCTGATGTACTTGGCTCAGTAGTAAAGATGCTTTTAAATACCAAATAATACCTTCTAATTATTGTCATTTTACATACGCATTCAGTGATTATGTATTGAGTGCCTACTATATGCCAAGCGCCATGCTAGATACTAGAGATACAGTAGACCTTCTCAAGGAAACTTACAATTAAACAGGGAAACACACTAATGTATAGCCAATTCTAACTCAGAGAAGGCTAGGGCGAGGCACCTAACTCTCTCTGAGGGTGTCAGGGAAAGATGGTATACAGAAGGTGCTCAGAAGTAATTCCTTATTAGTTAAGGACAGTTGGATCTCCCCTGGTGAGAGTGTAGAGAGCCAAGACAGTCAGGCAAGACAGTCAGTGAGAGCAATGGCATGGAGGTCAGAAAGCCCACGGCACATTTCTGGACTATCAAATGGGTCGATCTGGCACAAAACAAAACAAAGAAGCCTGAACTGAGGTAGCAGAAATGCATAGGAAGAGGCATGGATAAATCCAAGATATATCAAGGAATTATAATCTGTGTGGTAAGTAATATAAAAATGTAAGGAGTAAAGAGAAGGGAGGAAGCAAGACCTCATAATGACTGAGCAACCAGCAATATGATAATACCCAGTTAAGTAAGATCTTTGGCATCCACTTCCCATTCTCCTGAAAACCATCCCCAATTTTCCCTTGAAGATCTCTCCTCAGAACCCAGTTCATATGGTATGGCAAGTCTGTCCAAAAAATACAACAGGTGACCCAAATCAGAGCCACCAAAAATACTGCAATTTCCCTGGCCAACGTCATGTATGAGGGTGTATGAATGGTGTGTTTGTATTGCTAGTGGCAAGTGAAGCATGCTGGGCTCCACCTGTCCTAAGCTAGTCCAACTAGGGTTTGAATGTCTGTAATTTTGTGGAACCTTCTAGAAAAGAGGCTCTCTTCTTTGAATTTGGATTTAGAGCTGTAAGAATATGAAGCTAGGTCTGTTGGTGTCCCCCTGCCACCCCAGGAAGAGAAACTGAGAACGTAGCCAATGTAGAAAAGCAGAGCTGAGGGAGGGAGCAAGAACCTGCAGGTTTGGTGACATTTGAACCCTGCTTTCAGCCAACCCCTAAAGACAACCCTACAACCAGACTTTTCAATTATGCACATCAATATGCTCTAGCCCAGTGGTTCTCAACCTTCTGGCCCTTTAAATACAGTTCCTCATGTTGTGACCCAACCATAAAATTATTTTCGTTGCTACTTCATAACTGTAATGTTGCTACTGTTATGAATCGTAATGTAAATATCTGATATGCAGGGTGGTCTTAGGCGACCCCTGTGAAAGGGTCGTTCGACCACCAAAAGGGTCGCAACCCACAGGTTGAGAACCGCTGCAGCCATTTGTAGGAGAGAGTCATAGTGAATACATAAGTCGAGGGCAATGCCTGGGGTGTTTAAATATACATGTCTGAAGCTCCAAGGAGAAATCTTCCATGCAGTGCTATCTGCAGATGGGCGATGTTAAACAGGTGACACTCAAGTGACATGAAAAAAGACTAAGAGAAAACCATGGGAAACATTTGGTCAATTAGTCACTCAACAAATGCTTATTGAGCACTTACTCTGGCAAACACTACAGACAGTCCTCGGGTTACATCGGACTTGATATACATCATTTTGTGGTTATGTCGCCATCTCCCATTTATGTATAAAAAAAAAGTTCCGTCATTTCAACATATGTACATATGTGCTTTATGTTTTTTATTATTTATTTACCACAAGTAAAGGTCAGGAATTGCTATCTTCCTTTTAATTTTTTTTTACTGTTTCACTTCATTACTGCTGTGTATGTGCTCCATGTGAGTGACGTAGGTGCTTATGTAGGTGGGTTCCGACTTACGGTGAAGATCGCGCTATGTCGCACCATAGGAACGGATCTCCGACGTAACCCGAAGACCTACTGTACATTAGTAATAAAAGTGGGAATAATAATTATTATAAGTCCTTGCCTTTTTAGAGCTGATAGTATATTAGCACATTTAAAAATGATATGTTCTAAAGAGAAAGAGAGGAAGAATGGGTGGGGTGTGGGCTTTGAGACAGTGATTAGGTTGGGCCTCACTAAGAAGTTCTGACAGTAACATTTTTTAATTTTATTTTTCAATTAAAGTTCACATTCAATATTATTTGATACTAGAGGCCTAGTGCACAAAATTTCGTGCACTGGGGGTGGGTCCCTCAGCCCAGCCTGCACCCACTTGCAGTCCAGGACCCCTCACTCCTTACTGCCCACCTGCAGTGGAGGCTCCCGCCACTGCCGCTGTGCTCGCCAGCCATGAGCCGGGCTTCTGGCTGAGCGGCACTCCCCCTGTGGGAGTGCACTGACCACCAGGGGGCAGCTTCTGTGTTGAGTGTCTGCCCCCTGATGGTCAGTGTGCATCATAGCAACCGGTCATTCCGCAGTTCGGTCGATTTGTATATTAGGTTTTTATTATATAGGATTAGTTTCAGGTGTATAGCACAGTAGTTAGACAATTATATAATTTACAAAGTGACACCCCCAATAATTAAAGTACCCACCTGGCATCACTCATAGTTATTGCAGTATTATTGACTATATCTCATAAGCTAAAATTTACATCTCTGTGACTATTCCATAGCTACCAATTTGTACTTCTTAATCCCTTCACCTTTCTAACCCATCTCACAAACCCTCTCCCCTCTGGCAACATCAGTTTGTTCTCTGTATCTGTAAATCTCTTTCTGTTTTGGTTGTTCATTTGTTTGGTTCTTTAGATTGCACATATACATGGAAGCATATCATATTTGTCTTTCTCTCACTTATTTCACTTAGCGTAATACCCTCTAGGTTCATCCATGATGGCGGACAGTAGTATCTTGAGTAAAGATTGGAAGAAAGCAAACCATATAGATCTCTGATCAGCAAGTGCAGAAGGCTTGGGGCAAGAGTGCACCAGGTGTGTCAGTGAGCTGGGGCTGAGTGATAAGAGAGAGACACCAGGGCACCGAGAGCTTCATGGGCAATAATGAGCACTTTGACCTTTATTCTAAGTAAGGAGGGAAGCCTGGGGAGGGTTCTGAATAATGATGTTGCATGATCTGACTTGGGCTTTAAATGAGCTGCTGTGGCTGCTGTGTTGAGAACAACCTGCCAGGGCAAGGGAGCAACCAGGGAGGTGAGTGTAACAGTCCAGGCAAGAGAGGGTCGGCCAAGGCAATAGCAGTGGTGATGGTGAAAAACAAGCAAACAAACAAACATCCACAACATTTATATTCTAGATATAATTTTTAAAAAGAAAAAAAAAACAGAAATTCTGATGGATTTAATGTTCTCTGTAAGAGAAATAAGTCAAAGATATGTTCAGGTTTTCTGCCTGAGCAACTGGAAGAATGAGAGAAACATCCAGAGAAAATGGAATTGGAGTATCCAAAAAAATTGATGGGAGAGCACTGTCCAAGACTACCACAGAACATAGTTTTGAGAGGAGAGCACGGTTACTACTGTTACATGCTATAGGAAAGCCGTGAGAATATGATAAAGACTGAAAATTGCCCATTTGATTTAACAACAGAAAAAGCAGGTCTTTGATGATTTTGGTGAGAACAATTGTTACCTTTTTTTTTCTTTTTTGCCAAAGTCAAAAATACTGAAAGGAGGTAGATCAATAGGCTGAACGGAAAGAATAAATCTGGTTCGGCCAAATTCAACAAATCTAATATATCTATTCAGCACAGTGGAAGAGAGAGAGAGAGGAGTAGAAGACATAGTATGTGTTCTCTAAGCACGTAGAGACTGCCAGATGCATGTGTGAGAGTAGGTAATGCATCCGCAGCATTGCCCCGTCTGCCCCATTCTCCAGGCATCATCAGAGAAGGGTTGAGCAGGAAGAGCATTGCTGACATCGGTATCATTCATGTTTAGTCAGGAAAAACTTCTGTTTGTTCTAGAAATAGTGAGCCATTAACATCCAACCCTCACCTTCCTATCTGTGAGGTCTGTTTAGCCTAAAAAGTTGGACTATATGTGCTCACACCAGACCATCTAGGTTCATCTCCCAGGACTGACATGTGTCAACTCAATTCACAGATACATACGGCTTCACTGGAAGGTGTCCTCTGATAGCAAACATATTTTGTAAGCATTCTTTTCCCACATAGAGGAAAACTGCCTTGCATTTTCTTTCTTTTTTTTCCCTTTATTTATTAAGGTATTACATATGTGCCTTTATCCCCCCATTACCCCCCACCCTCCTCACTCATGCCCTCACCCCCTGGTGTCTGTGTCCATTGGTTAGGCCTATATGCATGCATACAAGTCCTTTGGTTGATCTCTCCCTCCCCTACCTTCCCTCTGAGGTTTGACAGTCTGATTGATGCTTCTCTGTCTCTGAATCTGTTTTTGTTCATCAGTTTATGTTGTTCTCTATATTCCACAAATGAGTGAGATCATGTAATATTTATCTTTCTCTGACTGGCTTATTTCACTTAGCATAATGCTCTCCAGTTCCATCCATTCTGTTGCAAATGGTAAGAATTCCTTCTTTTTTACAGCAGCGTAGTATTCCATTGTGTAGATATACCACAGTTTTTTAATCCACTCACCTGCTGATGGGCACTTAGGCTGTTTCCAAATCTTAGCTATTGTAAATTGTGCTGCTATGAACATAGAGGTGCATATATTCTTTCTGATTGGTATCATTTTCAACCTTGGGTCCCTGCAGCAAATAAGAACTTGACCTTATTGTTGTGCTGCCCCACAAAGTGCAAGGGCAACACTTCAATCAGCCAGTGGTACCCTTACCATGAAGGAGAAGGTGACAAGGCTCTGAGGGAAGAAAAACAAAACAGGGAGGTGAAAAAGAGAGAAAGAGATGCCACATGAACTTGGACTTGGTGTAATAGAAACTATACTGCCGGAGCAGATAGAAGACTTGACATTGAAGGGCCCTTCTTCACGCTGGGACATTAATCTCTTAGCTCTAAAGTGGGGATCAAAAATCTTATCTATTTGAAAATTCCCTATCATTTCTTCCAACAAAACAGCTCTAATTTTCTTTTCCACTCTGAGTTATATGTTGCTGAAGTAAATTCAGCTGTTTGGAACACAGTGGTCACTTGAAGCCAAGGTCAAAGATTTGCCCCTTGACTAGCTTTGTTCATTTTACACACGGAAAACAGCCTTAAAGCCATAAACCCTAATCAACCCCACACAATTATTGATCGTAATTGGGGCTAGAAGAGAGTGTATGCTCATGTCTGCAAAATTACTCTCTAAATTGCAAAACTTCTCAAAGCTCTTGTCCTAATGACATCATTCCTCCTTTGCAAATTGAGGAATCTCTTGTAACTCTCTCCTACCTGAGTTCTTTGCACCGGTGCCAGTAGATAGGCTAAGCCTGCTGAATTCATCCTCAGGTGGCGTGATTCAGATGAAGAAAAGAGATGAAAGAGAGGAATAAGCCACCGAGTGTCTCACTTCCACAGACGTTGTTAGCTAAAGTTTACAGAGAACCTGCTTTGAGGGTTTCAAAGGCTACGGGAAAGATTCAGTGTGCTGGACTGTAAAGAACACAAACCCTTCTCAAAAACAAGCACATTTTGTTTTGTCTTGATTTGTTGTTATTTTTCCGTCTTTATTGTCTGTGTCCATGAGTTGATTTGTTTTTTGTTTGGTTTTTTTTTGGGGGGGGGGAGGGCTGTCATAAAGAAACAATGTTGTGCAAAGAAAGAGGAATCCTTTGGAAGGTAGAGGTTGCCTTTTGCTTTCCCTCCCTCTGGCCCTGAATGAGGACTCGGGTGTGTGAGCTAACATGTAGGCGGTTCTCAAGAACAGGATGTTGAATGTATTACGGGATCTTTAAGGATAGCATAGGATCATGGCCAGCAATCCCCTGTGACACATTCCCAGGCAAGTTAAGGTCAGGACTGACTGAGGAACATTCCACACCCACAAACCTTGCAGGTCGCCTCCCTCACATAAGCCTGATCAGATCTAACCCTGCAAGCCCCGACAGGAGACAGGATCGCAGGTGGTGGGCAGGGAAGGGATGCGGAGCAGGCAGGACAGGTGACCAGGTCTAAAGTTGAAACCCCCCAATGAGAAAAGAGGGAGGTGTGGCAAAGAGAGAATGAGAGGACAAGGCAGAAGCACAGAACCAAAAGGAAAATAAACTGGATTTCCTGCCACCTCCCTTCTCGTTTTCAGCATTACAAAATACAGTAACAGCCTCAAGGGCGACAGAGAGAGGAAAGGGAACAGAGGCAAAGTTCACGGTTGGGAGAGTGAGCAGGCAGGAATGGGGGCTGGAGAGAAAGTGTTCCGTGCATACAAGGAAGGAAGGAAGGAAGGAAGTGATGCAACGCAGCGAAGAATGCAAGATAGCCCAAGCGATTCCACAGAGACCGGACTGTGTGAAGGGGCCACATGCCCGGAGAGTGACTGATGGGAAAGCTCCTGGAACAAACCACAGCCAGATGACCTCCGATCGGAGGGGAAACGGAGACATTGGTCTGGAAGGAACAAGACGCATATGTCGGCCCCCGTCCAAGGATGGGCGGACAGCCTTGATTGCATCTTGAAAAAACACTCCGAAGGATAGAAATGAAGATAAGACCTAGTCAGGGGAAGTTCAAGGACTGAAATTTACATCCTCTCTAGCTGAGCAGATTTCTAAAAATTTTTTTTATCCCTTCTCTTCCTGTCTGAACTTGGGAGGAAGAAAGCTGAAGTAAAAACCAAGGCCTCTCAATTCTATCCCCAATTCTTCAGTTAATTAGTCATAGGACTGTATCTCTTTGGATCTCTGTTGATTCGGCCTCAAAATGAGCATGTTGGATCACCGCTTGTTTTTAGCAGAACAACTTCACTCACTCACCTCCCACCAGCCCACAAAGAACCTTGCATAGCCTGCAGGCTGCATAGGCCACAGGGAGTCAAGGCCATGGCCATCTTAATCACTATCGCATCACATTTGGAATCGTACCAGGCAGGCCGCAGGAGATGCTCAATGGATGCAAGTTAAGAGAATTGAAGCCGACCACATCCGTGAAGCAGGTAAAAGCAGAGCTGTCCTGGCTGAAACTGTATGTCACCGACTATGTCCACTGCCCTCTTCACTCTGGGGTCCCTGTGGGAACTACAGGACTGCAGAAAACCCAGGTTGAACATCCTTGGGCTGGACAGAGAGGCTTCTCTACAAGTCTTCATTCTATGGGCTCTGTGCGTTGAGTGGAGGTTGAGGAGAAATTAGTCTGGTTTGGCCTGAATTCACCTGACTGAAGGATCACTTTTCCCACTTCACCCTCTACTTCAAAGTCTCGGTCTTTCAACCTTCTTGCTAGTACATTTTTCCCTCCCTTTGCAGAAGATGAAAGCATTTTTCCAGACAGGCCTGCTGTGAGTGACTTCATGGAAATGAATATCTTGCATCTCTAATGTGCCTCTCACATGGGGAACTCCTTGTATTTATTTATTTTTAAGAATCGGGCTGAGAGGTTGACGTTTCCATCAGCAGTGCAGGGATATTTTTTTTTAAAATAAAAACTCTACTCCTCGGTGAGACATGCCTCACATTCCGGTCTCCCCACTTCAGGCAGTTAGGTGCTGCTAAATATGCGGTGGAAATGACACATGTCTGGAAACCCAGTCTCAAAACTGCTTGCTCGGGCTTATACAATGAAGGTGTTGTAAGTGGTTAATTGAGGAAGGCAGGCTGCAAGATCCTCAAAAGCGAACTCGGTGGCACCTTATGCCTCTGGCATTAGTCCCTCCAGTGTTTTCAAGGGTGTCTTATATTGGAGGGATGTTCACACCTACAGAGGATGAAGGCACAGAATCTTCTGACCATCCAGAGGAACCCAGAAATATCATAGTATCTTGAGGTGAAGTGAGGCCAGTAATTCTATCAATAGGGAGGAAAATGCAAACACACCACGAAGGGAGATGGATCGGCTCCTCATACTTCACCTTAGATATTAGCCAGCCTTGCAGGCGCTTGACTGATTGCATTCTATACAGCCTAGAGTGCTTCTTTTTATTCCAAAGGACGGAGGTAATCAATTCAACTCAAAGTATTTTTCTCGCCACTTATGTCAACAAAGATATCCCTATAGGGTATGTTGTGAACCTACATGAGGGCTAGTAATAGTAGAGATGTTGTGAAATGCAAATTAAAAAGTGGAATTAGATTGCTAAGATTTATACTAATGGAATACAGATTGGATTAAATATAAATTAAGTATCAGAACAGGGAGACATTTGTCCCAGTTGTAGAAAGTGTCGAAAGTCTTTGGGCACAGAATCACCATGCAATCTCAAACACACCAAAAGTTTAACCCTTGCCAAAACCTGAGATGAGGTTCATTAAATCTGCGGGGAAGACTTGTCACTTAGCTTTCAACAACCTCAAAGAATTTGTTAGACAGCAATTAGTTTGTATTGTTTAGATGGTTTACAGGTAAATGAGTTAGAGCTATGAGACAATTTTCCTTAAAATATATGTTTTTATTTAATGAGAGGAAAGGTGTTTAGTTTTTATTGAGCCTTGAAAAGTTTGGGGGAAACATCTCTAGTATGTGATAAGATTAAAATTCATCTAATCCTGTTCCAAAAAAAAAGACTCCATGTACACTTAGAGATTTATGTGCCAGGATTAATGGCCACCAAATGAACGGGGAGCTGGGAGTGGCATTCCCCAGAAATCTGGAAACTGAAAAATAATGCATGACCGTGAGTGGGGAGCAAACTGGGGGAGCAAGCTCAAGAGAAAGCTGGTAGGTGGATGCTACATGCAGAGTTCAGGGTCCTTTGAGTGTCTGGACCAGAAACCACCTTATTAGTTGTTCTCTGGCTTCCCTTGTGCTCCTGCCTTTTCTCTAAAGCTCTAGTCCAGCCCTATATTATCCAAAATCTGGAAGGAGAGATCCCATGAAAAAGAGGAGATAAAAGCATAAATGTGAGCAAAATCATACCTGGGCATATATGTACACACACACACACACCTCCCTGCTAACACTCATGGTATAAGTAACAAAGAAACCATTATGGAAATTTTTTCAAATTTCAGAGAACTTCTCAGGGTAAAAGAAAGAGTTAAGATTGTGTGCCTTTGTACCTGGTTTCCTTTAGCCAAGTAAAGCAAATGCCACACAGCATACAGTTTTGGTCTTGATCATCCAAGTTGTCATTTTGGAGCCAAATATAAAGAGATCCAAATGAAATCCGATTTTGCAATCACCAAACACAGAAATATTTGAGCATGTTTGGCGAGGTTAGATTTCGTTGGTCCTGCAATGGTATTGGAAAACAAAGTTGGATTCTTTCGCATGGTAGGAGGGTGTTCTTGTTTTTGGCTTTTCATTTTATGGGGCAAACACATGAAAGTCATTTTACCCATGAGCTTGGGGTCTGAGCATAGGAAGCAATTTACAATAATTTATTCTTTGCCTCTTCCCTGTCCTTTGTGTCACGGAAAAAGCAAAGATTTGGAATAAGGACCAGGTTCAATTCCTGTTCCTGTCACGAGCATTCGAACCTTGGACTCATTTCTTCTCTGAGCTTCAATGCCATAAATCCATAAGACAGGAATAATTGTACATAGTTCTCATGACTACCTTGAAGTTTCACAGAGTAAATCTAAATGCTCAGGGTTCATTCACAATGTGCTGCTCTGGGCTAGTATGCAGAACCAGACGGAAAGCAGTGACTCAGCCCTTCAGGTAGACAGCAGATAACAAACTACACAGAAATTCCACATGAAATACTCACAGGCTAGTTCCACGGGCTCTCATTTGTAGATCTTAACAGAATTAGGGTTTTGAAATTATGTATATGAATATATGATTAATGTTTATATCCCCCACTACAGTGTAGGCTTCATGATGGTAGAGACCAACAATTGTATGTCCATACCATGCTCAGGGTAGACAAATATGCATAATTAAAGAATAAATGAATGAGTGCATTGTGGCAAGGAAATAAACAGAAGGCTAATGCATTCAGGAAAACAGAAAATGGTGATATGAGGAAGTAAATCTTCCCATGGGGTCTAGAACGAGCGTGTCAAACTCACTACACATGGGCTGCATGCAGCCCACAACGAATATTTTTGCGGCCCAACCAATATAACGATATGTAAGAAACAATTTAATAAAAATTTCGTAACTTAATTTTTACAATATCCTGTTATACATAATCATTAATAACGAACTACAACGTTCGCTAAATTTCCCTTACACGCAGGTGTACCATTTCTCTCCACTAATACTAGCAGCGGATATTTTAGCAGCCGATTGCCATGTCAGTAGTCTTGGACTGACTTGTTTGGTGTGCGCAACAGGAACTATTTTGCTTTTGGAGAACAAGAAAAATAGGTTTATCTGCATTACGCATATTAATTTGTGCAGTTATTCAGTGTCTAGTAAGTTAATAGTCAAGAAAAAATATTAATTTTTATTAAAATGTTCTATTATTTTATGTTAATGATGACTAATTTATTTCAGCCCTTTGTATTCAGCATGTCTCTATTGAAATAAACCTACGTTTCTATGAAAATGGAAGCTTTTGTTTTTTTGCGGCCCACGTGAACTTAAACCTTGTTTATTTAGCCCGTGTTAGCCTTTGAGTTTGACATGCTTGGCCTAGAAGGTCTCTCTAGGATGCTCGAACATTCAAATGATAAGAAGAAGCCAGTCATGTGGATGAAAAGAGCCTGGAGAGGAGAATTCTAGACAGGAAATATCCAGGGCAAAGGTCCTGAGACAGGAAAGAGCTTGGAATGCTTTAAGGAATGGGAAAGGGCCAGTGTGGCTGACGCAGGGTGAGTGGCTAGATCACACAGGGCCTACAGACTTGCTAAGTTTGAGTTCTGTTCTAAACATACTGTAAGTTCCATTCCCTCTTCCACACCTCCCCTTGTTTTATAGTTTTTTTTTGAGTGTCAGAATGAACACACATTTAAAATTTAGGCCACAGCCCTGGTCAGTTTGTTAAGCATCATCCCATGTATGGAAAGGTTGCCAGGTCAATAACCTGGCAGGGCACATGCCCAGGTTGCAAGCTTGGTCTCCAGTAGGGGGCATTAGGAGGCAGCCGATCTCTCTCCCTCTCTCTCTCTCTGTCTCTCTCTCTCTCTCCCTCCCTCCCTCCCTCTCCCTTCCTCTCTCTCTAAAATCAATAAAAACATATTTTTAAAAATAATAAAATTAAACTTAGGCAATAATACTAGATAGCAGATGACTAATCTCGGATTATGAGAAGCAGATACCCATGTTCAGAAGTGGAAGAGATGTGAGCTAATGCATCCAGGAAAGCTTAACCTACTTTGGAGTTTAATCTAATTTCAGGCTTACCCTTGAAATTATTACATTATCAGGCGCTTGGCTCCCCACTTTATAGAGCACCCAGAAATCTGACTGCCCCCGGACAAGATTCTAATTCACACTTTGTTGCCGATACTTTGCAGGATGTTCAGAAAATTTTCTTAAGCCAGACTTTGCAGTGCTAGCTAGCTTAAAGCATGGCTTTCTCTCCAGTTTTACTGCTTGATTTCCCTCAAATCATTTAAGCTTCACTGCTCAGCTTCCTCTCGTGTCATCGAGTTCACCTTCCCTGTAGAATGTGCCTTCAGCTTCTACACCAACTCCATAGACCAATTATGTGCTTATTCATTTCTGCCCTGTAAGCAAATTCAACTTAAGTCACTGCTCAATATTTTCCTCTTTTAGGGACAGGAAACTGGAAAATTCTGCTGATTTTTCAGAAGTTTAGTGGTTTGCATCTATTGCGTCCCGTGACTTTGGCTCTGAGTTTGGATTTATTTCTTTGGTTTTAGGAGATTCTCTTTCTTCCCTCTTCTTCCTGCCGTGACTTTTGGAGAGCTATCTTTTTTTATTTTAATATTTTATTGATTTTTTACAGAGAAGAAGGGAGAGGAATAGAGAGTTAGAAACATCGATGAGAGAGAAACATCAACCAGCTGCCTCCTGCACACCCCGCACTGGGGATGTGCCCGCAACCAAGGCACATACATGCCCTTGACTGGAATCAAACCCGGGACCCCTCAGTCCGCAGGCCGACGCTCTAGCCCCTGAGCCAAACCAGTCAGGGCTGGAGAGCTATCTTAGCTTGGCCTAGCATTCGGATCATTACCTGGCCCAATGTGCAGCACCTGGTGCTGTCTCTTCCTCACAGATTACTGATAAATGGGATTGATGAGGAGTTGGGCAGCAGGACCCGTTGTCAGCCCTTTGAGTTCTGCCTGGAGCAAGAAGCTTGAGTGTACTCCTCCCTACCCTACCAGGAAGGACATTTCACTTGGGTGGAGGAAGTGTGCAAAAACTTCCTGTATATTTTGTCTGGGACTTTCTTTGAAATATGCAAAATAATATGTGATAAAAACTTTTTATAGCTATGCTACTTCTTTAAAATAATACCTAAAATATGTATTAAATGACACTGAAAATACTAATGTTGTAATGTAAGATAAAAAATAACAGGAGGCCCTAACCAGTTTGGCTCAGTGGATAGAGCATCGGCCTGCGGACTCAAGGGTCCCAGGTTCGATTCCGGTCAAGGGCATGTACCTTGGTTGCAGGCACATCCCCAGTGGGGGGTGTGCAGGAGCAGCTGATCGGTGTTTCTCCCTCATCGATGTTTCTAACTCTCTATCGCTCTCCCTTCCTCTCTGTAAAAAATCAGTAAAATATATTTAAAAAATAAAAACAAAAAAAAATAACAGGAGTATAATATTGTATATACAGGATGAGCCCAACCACACAAAACAGTTAGCATATAAAATAGGAAACAAACCAAACTGTTGATGATATTTATTTCTGGGCAAGGAGATTATGGATTTTTTAAATTATTATTTTCTTCATAGTTTTCTACATTTTATAACTTTTAAGACATATATTATTTTCACAGTCAGAAAAAGTATCCTACATATTAAAAACATAATATGCTAAGTGTCCAACCTATGGGTTGACTATTTGGTCACAAACCCACCAGGGGGTAGATGCTCTGACCAGTAGGTTAGCCTGCTGCTGGGTTCTGGATCATTGAGACTGAGCAAGAGGGCGGGACACACCCTGGAGCCCTCCTGTGGTCCCTCCCCTGCCAACTGGTCAACCTCCCGTGGTCACTACCCAGCCAGCCAGCCCCCATTGGCCCCAATCGGGACTAAGCGAGAAGGGCCCAATCGGCCCTGATTGCCAGCCAGGCCAAGGGACCCCACCTGTGCATGAATTCGTGTTCCGGGCCTCTAGTACTATTTATAAGAGAAAAGAAATCACATAGTACAAACAGAATAAGTGTTATTCGCCTGATATCCATGATCTTCAATATAGGCACATTAGAATTAACTAGGGGGGAAAAAAAACTTTCGGAGGTGATGGGTAGATGGGTTTATGGCCTTGATTGTGGTGATGGTTTAATCCAGGGGTCCTCAGACTTTTTAAACAGGGGGCCAGTTCACTGTCCCTCAGGCCGTTGGAGGGCCGGACTATAGTTTAAAAAAAAACTATGAACAAATTCCTATGCACACTGCACATATCTTATTTTGAAGTAAAAAAACAAAACGGGAACAAATACAATATTTGTATTTTCATGTGGCCCGCGGGCCGTAGTTTGAGGACCCCTGGTTTAATGGGTGTATACTTACCTTCAAACTCATCAAGTTGTATACATTAAATATGTGCAGCTTTTTTTAATGCAATAAAGTGAGATTTTTTTAAGGGTTAACTAGAGAATTTTTTAGCACTCACAATTCCTAAGCTGAACTGTGTATCAATTAAATCAGAAACACAAACCCAGGCATCAATGTTTTTAGGTCCCCAGTGATTTCAGTGTACAGCCAAGGTTAAAAACCACTGTAGACTAACTGGATAGGTTGAGCAGTGGTTTACAACCCTGGCTGCAATTAGAATCAACCAGGGGCCTTTCGTAAGGGTGGTCCTTAAGCTCAGGTTTTGATTTAAGTTGGTTTGTAGGGGCAACTGGCTAGCATGGTTTAAATTTCCTCAGGTGGTTGTGATGTACAGACAAGGTTGCATCCACTGTCGCGGGAAGCTAACATGTGAGTGTTCACTCTGAGCAGGCCCCTGTGCTGAGTGTTTTATGTGCATTTAATTCTTAAAATAATTCAACAGGGGAGAGGAGTGGGGTTTATTCTCCCCTTACAGAAGAGAAAACTAGGATTCAGAGACATGGAATAAATTGCTCAAGGCAAGCCAGCTTGTTTGTGAATTCAGGTTATCTGTCTCCTATGGCGTCAGATAAAGAAAGAATCTCCCCAGTTCTGGGAGAATGCTTTTTAAATATCTGAATAGAGAATCTAGCATACACACTTTTAAAATGTTGAAGCAGGCCCTAACCGGTTTGGCTCAGTGGATAGAGCGTCAGCCTGCGGACTGAAGGGTCCCAGGTTCGATTCCGGTCAAGGGCATGTACCTTGGTTGTGGGCACATCCCTAGAAGGGGGTGTGCAGGAGGCAGCTGATCGATGTTTCTCTCTCATCGATGTTTCTAACTCTCTATCCGTCTCCTTTCCTCTCTGTAAAAAAATCAATAAAATATATTTTTTAAAAAATGTTGAAGCAGGATGTCCAGCTGGTGTGGCTCAGCAGTTGAGCGTCGACCCAGGAATCAAGAGGTCGCCAGTTCAATTCCTAGTCAGGGCACATGCCTGGGGTTGCAGGCTCGATCCCTGATGGGGGCCCAGCAGGAGGCAACCAATCAATGACTTCCTCCTTCATTGATATTTCTATCTCTCTATCCCTCTCCCTTCTTCTTTCTCTAAAAATCAATCTATATATATAAAAGGCTAATATTCAAAGTGTCCCCTCGGGAGTTTGACCAGCAGAACGGGAGTTTTTTCACTTGCTATGACATGTGCTGACCACCAGGGGCAGTGCGGAACATGGGGGGGGGGGCGACCAGCGGCTATGGTGGGGCGCTGAGGGAGTGAGGGAAGGAGAAGGTGGGAAGGCAGGGAACCTGATGGCCCTGATCGCCGGCCAGGCCTAGGGACCCTACTCATGCACAAATTTCGTGCACCAGGCCTCTGGTAAAAATATATTTAAATAAAATAAAATGTTAATGCAGGAGCTCTTCATAAGTCTTCCAATTAGCAATTATCCCGTCCCTGTCAAACTCCATCAAGTGTAAATGCATCTGTGATATCCAGGTGTTTCTGTTCATTCATTTCATAACAACCTGAATAGCATCAGCTTAACTTCATGCATGTTCTGGTACATACTTCAATGCTTTAGAACTTAAACTTCCAACTTGTTAAAAGTTACAATAGTGTCTCACTACTTAATGTTATGACACTGTCCAACTTCTCTCCTGAAACATGGCATGGTTCGTTTTTTTTTATTTCATATCAGTTTTTGGTAATAAACAGTTAAGTGTATTTTGAGAATTTCGTAAAGAATTTTGCAAAACTCCTTAAATGTTTGAAGGCACTGTTGGATGTCACAAAACCGGTTTTAGGATTGCTGTTCCGGACAAATTTCAACATCACTGGATTTGCTGAGATTTCCTCTCTGGTGCTTTGTTTAGAAGGAGTGTGTTTTGCTGAACCTGCTGAAACTAAACGTTCCTTCTTCCGGTAGTCAAGGTGCCCACTGACCTCAAGCAGAGCTGCAGGTGCGCGTCCCTGCGGAACTGGGCCCTTTTTCCTTATGACCTCAGTCCCAGGTCTTTGAAGCAAAACTCATTTGCCCAGATTTGTATAGCATTACCTGAGCGTAACATTACCCAATAAAGCCAAATTGATGGGTTCAGGATACAAAATAAGCCATTTCAATGCCAGGAATTCCGGATCCGCTTATGAGAAAGGATTTGCAAGATAGCAGAGAGGACAGAGAACAAATGCTCTGTAAAAAGTTCATTTGTGACTGCCTTGCTCTTGTGCGATCAAATAGGCATTATCTTACAAATAGTTTTGAGGAATATAGTCCACAATCTTGCAAGGTAACTAGTCTTAATTTGAGTAACTATGTCAGTGAGTATACACAAAAAGAAGAAAAGAAACAATATTTAAAAGAATCGGATCTTGGGTGCTTAGGTTCAAACAAAAGGGAAATATTTTTCTACTCACCACCTCTTTTTTATTTCCCTTTACTGTTAGCATTTTAATTGGGTTCCTTCCTTATCAGGAATTTTATGTTGTACTTTGTATTGTAACCTTGTGTTTTGCGATTGGGTCATTTGGGAAAGAGTTATAATGGATAAAGTGAAAAAAATATTTTCATGTTTATTTTTAAAGGAAGAAAACTCTTGTTGCAGTTATTTTACCCACTGCAGACCAGAAGAAAATGTAAAAGACAAATTAAAATAGTCCATGCAGCTAAGCATGCATGTAAGAAAAATTACTACCAGAGAAACTGAGCACATTTGGACTAAATGCAAATCAAAGGCCTTCCCCATTCTTTTTTTCTTTTTTTAAATATATTTTTATTGATTTCAGAGAAGAAGGGAGAGAGAGATGGAAACACCAATGAGACAGAATCATTGATCGGCTGCCTCCTGCGCGCCCCACACTGGGGATGAAGCCCACAACCTGGGCATGTGCCCTGATTGGGAATCTAACTGTGACCTCCTAGTTCATGGGTTGATGCTCAACCACTGAGCCACACTGGCCGGGCCTTCCCTATTCTTTTACCAAGACAGCACATATCCTTTGCAGCCTCACTCATCTGATTAGCACTTTAATGAAGTTCCTCATTATTTTATTATTATTTTATTTTAAAATTTATTTTAATGTTCATATTAATAATACAAACATTCATATTAATATATGTGTCGGTAAGCATATTTAATATTTTTATTATTTTGATGTAAATATTAATTTTACATTAATATTTATTTAATATCTAAGATTTTTATTATTCATAAATAACAGCATCTGTGTTTGTGTATTTCTATAGGTTTATTTTGTATGTGTACTTCGCACATGTGGAAAGGAGACTTGTTCTGTTCAGTTAATTAGCAAGTTAGAATCTTCTGACTTACAGCTATTAGTCCCATAAAATCTTACAGTGGCAGAGTGTGACAAAGCCAAGTGTTATAACAAGATTAGCCTTCAAAGATTAATCAGGGAATTTTTAGAAAGTTCTCATCTTTTTTAAGATAATACCTAACTTATGAAAATATTATACAGGTATTTACATAAAATGTGTGCCTAAATGGAATTTCTATTTTTTTTGGTATCAAATGGCCCTCTTCTAATTACTCCCAAGCATTTTTACATCTTCAGGAAGGTACAAAATTTCCTAATGTTATTCATTCAGGATAGTCATAGAGCATTGAAATAGATGAGGGTTGTTGTTTTTTGTCCACTTCAATTTTCATAAGAGTTTAAGACATCTGTTGCAAAAAATAGCTTAATAACTATTATAATTCTCAAGAAAGCTGAAGATGAAAAGAGTTGGCATTGGATTCACAAAAAGAGAATCAACCTGTCCTTTTGTAACTTTATTCAGAATTTCACAATCCCGGCTAAACCATAAGGGAAGGGCCAAAAGCAATAAAACAGCAGCAACCCAGTAAGAATGTGCCAGAGTTCACAGAACAATTGCCCCAGGCTTAACTTCATTGACCTTTAATCTGTTTGGGGCATCAGTGATTTTTGTATAAAGCATCTTGAAACGTGACCATTGTCAGGCCTCGCATAGTTCTGCAAGCCAGAGACATAATAGTAAAAGTCAAACTTGAGGAATAGTTGGGTGAAGTTTGTCCCATAAGAAATGGAACAGTTTTCTCCAGCACGGTGTATTTGCAGCATGTAGGGGTCAGACAGTGAGTTAGGATGTAAACTCTGACTCAGGGAAAGACTGCAGAGGCTCTCTGACTTATGCTATGAAGTGTTTTGCCCCAGGAGACTTTCTAGAACTCTAAAGCTAGCATCTTAAGAGTGAAGGGTGGTCTCAGAGTGGACAGATCACTGATCAGGAGACCCAAATTTCCATTGTTCATGTATCGTAGAGCAACCGCATGACTTTATTCGTTTGGAAATCATTTATTAAGATGCCATCCTATATGGTAGGATTCGTGGATATAAATAGAACCCCCTTGCTGACTTCAAGAAGCTCATAACTTAATGGAGACTATAAACTAACACAAATTGCTATGACAATGCAACAAGTGATATTCAAGCATTTGGAAAAATTCTAAATAGAGAGAAATGAATAATCAATTCTGTTTGGGGAGTGCAGGCAAAATCATCTGGAAAGCTTTTAATCAGGGCCTTGAAGGTAATTGTCAAGTAATCTGGCATGGTGAGAACACACAGTGCGGGAGAAGGAAGGACATCTTAGATGAAATGTAAATGGGGGCAGATTGTGAAAGGCTTTGAATAACTTGCTCAGGAATTTGGACAACTCAGACTCTTTGGGACTAAATGTTCTCCTCTTCAAACAGGGGAATTGGACTGGACAATTTCTGATTTCATGACCAGGTCTAAAAGTCAAAATAGATGACATTAAAAGTTCCAGAAGAAATGCTTTATTTAAAATCTGGCTGGATCGTATCAATTCCTATAAAGATAATGCCAAGTCAGCAGCTATTACTTCAAATTCCAGAAAAATGCCCTCTCTTGCATTATCATAACAGTGCTTAAGAGAAAAATAAATAAATAAATAAATAAATAAATAAATAAATAAATAAATAAAAGGTTGTTTTAATGAATGAATACTACTTTGTGTTTATACATGCCATAAGAATACTTAGTGGGCCTTCAAGTTTAATTACTTAAAATGTTATGCTAGAATCATAATGCTACAGACTGACTTGGGTCCCCTCAAAATTCATATATTGAAATCTTAACTCCTAATGTAAATGCATTTAGCAAAAGGAAGTAATTAGGTGAAATGAAGTCATAAGGGTGGGCACTGATCCCATAGGATTAGTGCAGCTGGCTCTCCTTCTCCCTCATGGACTCACATGAACATCCTCGTGGGGATGCAGCAAAAGCACAGCCATCTACCAACCAGGAACAGTCCTCACCAGAAATCAAATCTGAGGGACCTAGATCTTGGACTTCCAGCCTCCAGAACAGTGAGAAATAAATTGATGTTGTTTAAGCCACGCAGTTTTGACAGGACTGACAGCCCAAGATGACTAACACAGATAACAGATAAATGATTACTTGCTGCGGGATAGATTTTTTTTTTTTAAGTTTTGGTTCAGGTATCAAATCTATTTTTTAAAATGTGATTTTAATATTTAGAAGATTTGAATTATTATCTCTTTATGGTCATTATTGAGCTCTGGAAAATGTATTTTTAACTGATTATGCAGCAATGTGGTGATTATGACTGCAACCCTCCCAATATTTTTAACTGAGATATAAGTAACATAAAACACTATTAGTCTCAGATACACAACATAATGATTTGATATTTACATATATCTATGATGTCTTATTTCATTTGAAATGATAACATTTATTGGTTTACAATTTCTCCTTTTCTATCTGTCTGAACTTTATCAGTGAGCTAAGTATCAGTGACATTCAAAATAATGAATTGGGCTGATGAATTTGACCCATAAATGAATTTCAAACCAAACAAGTTCATTTCAACTTTTTCTTTAATTCTAAGGCAGTTCTATTTATATGCATACCTCTATTAACAACGCTGGCAATTATTTTGGCATTTGCTCACATGAATCTCTTCAGCAGCTATTCGATGCCAGTGTTGGGCCCCAGAAATAGACAAAGGTGAGAATGATAGAACCATTTCCTGCTCTCAGCCAAGCACATAAGACAATGAAACTAGCAATGACAGACAATAGTATGTTAGGGACTATAATAGAAGGAGAGGTTGCTGGTTAGAAGGGCCAGGAATGGCTTCCTAGGTTGGTATATAGTAGGTACCAATCGCTATGTTACATAAAGGGATGTTAGTCAATAGGAATCAGCCAAGCAAAGAGGTAGGGAATGAGTTTTCAGGCAGAATAAACATCATATTTGAAGGTCTGAAGTGGAAAAGCATGGCCAATTACAGAAATAAAAAGAAGTTCAATAAAGCTGGTGGGCAGAATCCCCAGGGGCTGAAATGTGAAGAAGCATGTGTCCATGGACAAATCCATTAGCCTATTTCACACTCCACCATCACTGAGTAAATTGAGAACGGTGCCACTGATGTACAGAGTCTAGACCTTTACAGTCAAAAGGAGACTTTAGAAAAGTAAACAAGCATTAAAATGTAGTAAAACCTTTTACAGGTATTATATATGAGTTCAAACATTTTCTGACCCAGAAAAAATGCCACATATGTTGTTCAGAAAAAAAAAATTCTTTAGATAGTTTGAAACCCTGACTGAAATGTCCATCTCTACTTCCTCTGCCTGGGAGTTCCTCTTCCAAGCATTGGACAGAGAGGCTTGTCTAGGCTTAACTTCTGTAAGCTGTCGGGGATGCAGTCTCGAAGAGTAGAGCCACCTCTAGCCACCATTCAGGTCAAAGTGATCAATGTTAATAAGAACAGCTAAGAGCTTAGGCAGAGTAATACCATCTGGGATAAAATTTGTATAATATCTTTTAAAAAACAAAAGAGGGCTTAATTTTTTATTGAATTTATTGGAGTGACATAATAAAATTATGTAGGTTTCAAGTGTACAATTCTATAATACATCATCAGTCTATTGTATTGTGTGTTCACCACCCAAAATCAAATCTCTTTCCATCACCATTTATCCTCTCTTTACCCTCTTCTGCTTCCCCCTCTCTCCCCTCCCCTTTTCCTCTGGTAATCACCATACTGTTTGTGTCTATGAGTTTTTGTGGGTTTTTAATTGAATTGAAGAATAAAAGGGGAATAAGTTAAATTATTCATCTTTAACTCTAGTTCTGGCCAATGTGTTTGGGTGTCAAAATTATCTCCACTACTATATATTAGTCACTTAACTTTGAAAAATAGAAGGACCATACTAGTACATGAATGAACGAACATTTTATTTTTCAAAGAAGGATCAAAGAATTAATCTAATATTACGAAGCAATGGTTAATGTTTAGCCAATGGCAAATATTTATCTGACCTTGTTCTTATCTGCTTGGTGTCTTACACCACACAAAACAATGTGTCTTCATAGAAATGTTAAAAATTGCAAAACATGGTATCTGTTCTTTCCTGTGAACTTATCTATACTAATAAACGCCTATGTGGTCGTCATGCCCTCACGCTGTGATGCCCTCATGTCGTAACAATCCATCACCAGGAGGCTGAGTGCGCAGCGAGGCATGCACGGTGGGCAGGAGCTTGATGCTGTGTGCACAGGGTGGAGGCGGGTCCCAGCGGCTCCACGCAGCACAGAGGCAGGACCCCAGCTCTGGCCTACCTCTTTGGGGCAATCCATTGAGGAGCCCCAGATGGGTGGGCAGGGCCTACCTCTTTGGGAAGATCGATCGCAGGGTTCCCACACTGTGAGAGGGCACAGGCCAGGCTGGGGGAACTGCCCCCCCCCCCCCACCACCACCACCTGAGTGCACAAGTTTCATGCACCGGGCCTCTAGTATGTTCATAAAATCCTTGAGATCTTACATATCCTTTCATCTCAAACACATAAGTCTACAGATGAGGAAACTTAAGCCAGAGAGAGAGGATGCTCTGTTCAGCTGAGTGCTTCCAGGTGTAACAGGCTGGAAGTAAGCAGTGTAGCAGGATTTGGAAGCAGACAGTCTGGCTCCAGGGCCTGCCTTCAACCACAGGGCTCCATTGCCTCTTTCTAGTTGTATTTAGTGTTTTACTTTTTTTTTTTCATCATAAAGCTGTCTCTACATGGTTTTCTTTTATCTCTTTATAAACATGCAGAGTCATTCAGCAAATAATGAGAAACACATTCTATGTGTAAAATACAATGAAATTAATTACTAATAAAGATTTATTGATCTCCTAATGATCTGCAAAACACTAAATAGATATTTTTGAGAGCATGAGAGCTGGCCATAATGACACTACAGTTTTTATTTTATTCTGTATACTTTCCAGCATTGTTAAATTTTTCTACAAGCAATGACTGGCATATGTGAATTAAAGAGCTATTGAACAAATAGATACATATTATATGCATGAGAAAAAATTTAATTTAACATAAGCAATGTCAAATCAAATCACTACAATATAAACTACTGTATCTGATTTCTTTTGGAATTTCTTTTGAGAAATGTGTTAGGATAAAGTTATCCATATTATTATTCTGCTAAGTCAGAGGTCAGCAAACTTTTTTTAAAAGGATCAGAAGTGAAAATTCTAGGCTTTCCGGGAGATTCAGTCTCTGTCACAACTACTCGATTCTGCTGTTGTACTGCAAAAGCAGCATGGGCAATCCATAAACCAATTTACACGATGTGCCCCCAAAAACACTGTATGTGTGGACACTACAATTTCGATTTCACATAATACCCATGTGCTACAAAATATTCTCCCTCTTTTATTGTTTTTTCAAACATCAAAAAATTAGCTTACAGGCTGTATAAAAATGAGAGCATGGATTTCATTTGAAGGCGTGATTGATTATATTGGAAATATTACCATTACAAAGACAGTTTAGCATATCATCCTTGGTGAAGTACCTAGATTTGAAACTGAATTCCAACTCTACTTCCTAGTTTGTGACATAAGTTTCTTAAATTTTTTGTGGGTCAGTTCTTCATCTATAAAATGGGTATAATAATAATAATACCTTCCTCATAAGTTAATTGTGGGTATAAATGAATTAATAGATATAAAGTGCTTATACTGGGCATGGTATATAATAATGCTATACAATAAATACTATATTCATGTTTACATAGGCCTCATTGTTTAAAAACTCTTGAGACTCCTTTCAAAAACTTTCAAAGCCAATGTACAAACCATGGAAGATAACATCATTACATTATAGCCAACTACCTTATTTATGAACAGTGTCCCTGAATTTTTTATAATGGTTTTTCTTTATTGATTAAGGTATTACATATGTGTCCTTATTGCCCCATTGCCCCCCCCCCCACCCCCACTCATGCCCTCACCTCCCTGTTGTCTGTGTTCATTGGTTAGGCTTATATGCATGCATACAAGTCCTTTGGTTGATCTCTCCCTCCCCTACCTTCCCTCTGAGGTTTGACAGTCTGGTTGATGCTTCTCTGTCTCTGGATCTGTTTTTGTTCATCAGTTTATGTTGTTCATTATATTCCACAAATGAGTGAGATCATGTGATATTTATCTTTCTCTGACTGGCTTATTTCGCTTAGCATAATGCTCTCCAGTTCCATTCATGCTGTTGCAAATGGTAAGAACTCCTTTTTTACCACAGTGTAGTATTCCATTGTATAGATGTACCACAGTGTTTTAATCCCTCATCTGCTGATGGTCACTTAGGCTGTTTCCAAATCTTAACTATGGTAAATTGTCTACGGCCATAGCACCCTGAATGCACCTTATCTTGTCTGAATTTCTCTCTTTCAAAAATCTAACTCAAAATCAAACATCTGTATTAGAAATCTACTTTAAAAATTCTACTTTGTGAACCCTGTTACTAAATTAAAAGGATTTCGCTATTATTTAAAAATAAAACTATCTGCCCTAGCTGGTTTGGCTCAATGGATAGAGTGTCAGCCTGTGGACTGCAGGGTCCTGGTTTGATTCTCGTCAAGGGCACATGCCCAGGTTGCAGGCTTGATCCCCAGTAGTGGGTGTGCAAGAGGCAGTCAATCAATGATGCTCTCTCATCATTGATGTTTCTATCTCTTCCTACCTTTCCCTTCCTCTCTGAAATCAATAAAAAATGTATTAAAAATAAAATAAAATTATCTCACCAAGGACAAATATTTTACAAGAAAGTAACAAAAGAAGGTTTATGACATTTGAAAACAATTGCTATGTAAAATGGCCTTCCAAGTAAGCTGTGAGTACAACCCTATGCCACATAACAACAGTTCCGTCAAGGATTGACCCTAAATATGAAGGTGGACCCAGAAGATTATAAAGAAGCTGAAAAATTCCCATTGCCTAGTGACTTCGTAGCCATGGTAACAGCCAAGTGCAACACATTATTCACATATTTGTGGTGATGCTGGTGTAAACAAGCCTATTTGCTGCCAGTCATATGAAAGTACAGCACATACAATTATGTACAGTACATACTTGATAATAACAATAAAAAACTGTTACTGGTTTATGTTATTTACTATACTAGACTTTTTATCAGGGTTTTAGAGTGCTCTTTCTACTTATAGAAGAATTTGCCGTAAAACAGTATGTCATATTAAGCCGACAGTGGCCTCACATCTCATGCGTCTCTCGATTGCATCATTTTCTCTTGTGCTTGGTTTAGTCTCGTGCTGTTTTGCAGAGTAACCTGCTATACAGGCTTGTAGCGTAGGAGCTTAGAGCCTAGGTGTATGGTAGGCTATACCACCTAGGTTTGTGTAAGTGTACTCTACCAATGTTTGCACAAGGATGAAATTGCCTAGCAATGCATTTCTCAGAACATATTCCCATGGTTACGCGGCACATGACTGTAATAAAATCATTAAAACCTGAAAACTTTCAATTCACTATTCTAACATGGGTGATTCTCATTTAGATATAACCTGGTGTTTTCCTTATAATTACACTTTACATTTTCTCTTGTGCTTGATTTAGTCCCCTCTCAAAGATTTTAACGTCCTTAAAATCTTGGAAAGGAGATATAATATACACACATGAAAAAAACTTCCATTCAGTGCAATAAATCAGGGGTCCTCGAACTTTTTAAACAGGGGCCAGTTCACTGTCCCTCAGACCGTTGGAGGGCCGGACTATAGTTTAAAAAAAGCTATGAACAAATTCCTATGCACACTGCACATATCTTATTTTGAAGTAAAAAAACAAAACAGGAACAAATACAATATTTGTATTTGCATGTGGCCCGCGGGCCGTAGTTTGAGGACCCCTGCAATAAATGAGAAACAACATACAAGTAATAAAGCAATGGCTGTTACGGAGGAAGGCTAAATGAATTCCAGTTGAGGCATTTATAGCATCCATCGTTAGGGTACATTTAAGGGTGGGCCTTCTAAAAAGGGAATAAATAGAATTTTTGAAAAAAGTTATACATGTGGTATGTAGTGCTTTTGTCCTCTAAACACTTTGTCCTCGTAACAGACCCAGCCTCTGAACACTGAGGGGAGTGTATGATCAGGCTTGGACCATCATAGCATCTTCAAAATGTTGAATAACAGTTAAATAAGACTCCTCATTTTAGTGTCTGGTCATACACTAAAAGATGTAATTTCTATTACGCTTACAGCTCTGTTGCCCGCCTCAAGGAGAAGCTGTTCTCAGAGATTAAAGTCCACAAACAAAAGAAAAGCAGGGAAGAGAGAGAGAGGTTTAATGCAGTGACCGGTAGATCCAGTCATTCTGAGGCCAATATATAAAATGCAACTTATCTTCTTGTGTTTTACTTGTTCCTTTCCTATTATCAGCTCTGCCCCAGATTCTCGGGTGCAGGACCTGTCTGGTTAGTCTCCTGGTGAAATTGCAGGTGGGTAGTTAACTGGCTGTGCAATATGTGCTTGGGGATCTAGGAATTTACCTGGTATAAAGTTGGTCCTCCTCTTTTCATCCTTGTGTGCCCTTCCCTGGTAACCGGTGTCTTCAATTCCTGAACACATTCTTCTTTTCTTAAGCTCCATGAATCTGCTTCCCTCTCACAGACTTCCTCACCCCACCCCACCCCAGAAGGCTGAGAATACAGTCCTCCACAGCCTACAAGTCACCACCAACAGCCCATCTACCATCTACTTTCCAGAGTAAAATGGTATTAATATGGGCTGCATGATCTCTATCCTTTGGTCACCTTGGCTTCCATTTTTTTCTATCTTTTCTTTTTTACTCTGCAATGTGTTTAGGGGAGGAATCTAAGATAAGTGAATGTGTTCATTCAGTCATAATAACCAGAAGTACCTAAATATTTTTTGAATGAGAAACCATATTCCCCTTTCCTACTGTCAACGCTATAATAATGGTCCTCATTAAGTCTTCGTCATTTTTCTTATGGACTCTTGCCACAGCCTCCTACTGGTATCCTTTGCAGCCCGCCATCCTTAAATCTACTTCCAACACAGCGCCTGTTCATCCATCCAAAGTGCAAATCTCTCGACGTTACTTCTGCTTACACTTTAGTAGCTCCCTATCTTCTAGAGAATAATATACTGCTTTCTCCATGCGGCCCATAGCCCTGAATGATCCTCTCCCTCTAACTTGGCTTTGCATGATCTGCCACATGATGTACCTTATGTTCCAGCAACCACTAAACACCCACATACCACCCTAAGGGAGGCCATGCTCTCTTCTACCTCTTCGACTTACTACATGCCTTTTTTCTGTCCCTCCCCATTTACGCCATATTTATTCAAATAAGATCTCCAGGAAGATTTTCATTTTTTACTTCCCTTTCCCTAGAGGTTTAGGAGCCCTTACTCTGTATTCGTATTGATAGCTGCTAATCCTGACTTACTTAAATACTGAAATGAGCTTCTCAGCTTCTGTGCCCAGAGGAGGGGGACTGTTGCTTACTCATCTTCTCTCTTGATTTGCTTATGGCCCAGACCTGTTGGAATTGGCCACAGAAATTCTCCAGCCATGGTCTTCTTTCTTCCCATCCCTCTTTGCCTCCTGGTACCTAAGACGAATCTCTGATCCTCAAGCTGATTCTAATGGGTAAATCTGTGTCTTGAGGAATGACACAGGATGAGCCGAGTACTGCCAAAAAGAGGTTAGAGTCCCAGACCTGCACCTTACTTGCACCTCCACCCACAGCACAGCTATTCCTGCTAGGTCTGGCTCTGCTGCTCATGGTCCCAAGGCACCTTCACATCCTTAAGCTTTAATGATGTCATGCTTGGGGCTCTGCATTTCTCATTTTCCCCAGAAATGTACACAAGTTTCCTTCATCATCATTATTACCAAAATGTGAGTTTGCGTTTTCCATTAAACAAGAGAAAAGAATGCACCAGAGAGATTGATTTACTGGTCACCTGTTTCTCTCTTTTTTTTTTTCCTAAAAGCAGTATATCTGGTTTTCGGTATGTTTCCTCTTGTTCTCAACACAAGAAGAGATAAAACCTTATCAGAAATATCTACTGTACTTGGGAAAAGAGTACCAGTCCAGGGGCTATAATATAAAAAGGGAGAGTGTGACTGGGGGTTTGAAACTGGCAACACCACCCAGTCCCTTCATCAACTCCCTCCTGGATACATCCCCAGCCTGAACAATGGGAAAGTCAATGATCTAATTGCATTAGAAGAACTATGTGCACTTTGCCATCAAGTTCTTGTGCCCACGGCTCATCTTACAAAGAACAAGAAAAACAGTTAAACTTTAGTACATGACAATTAGGTACACGATGATTTTGTGAGCAGACTTGGTAATCCAGCCACCATGTCCGTCTTTTTGTCTATGAGAAAATGATTTTACAGTTCCATAAAGTAGACTTGAAAGTAAACATTTAGACCATGACTTACTTACAAATTCAAGCTAGCCTTGAATTTATTTCTTCTGCTAATTGAAAAACGTATGCTTGGGGAAAATTGGAATAGTTAAATAATTAGAAGTTCACTAAACTTACTAAAATAAGTATCTGCCCACAATTAGATTATTTTTCCCTTTCCCATCACATGCAATCTATGTCTATTTACAAAGTGAAGCCTACTTCAATGGTTATTATTTTATGTCCTTATTTACTGAGCTGGTAGAAAAAAATATATACTCAAGTGATTTTATCTGCACTCGTTTTCCTAAAAGATCAATCTGGCTTGTATCATGATTATCATCTACATTGTGCTCTAGAGGAATAAACAACTAACCTCATGCATTATCTCATCAGTAATCATTTCTATCATTTGGTAAGAACTGTCTTGCTGGCATTGATTTGTGGAAAACTTCAAAAACCACATGTGTCTCTGCACGCTATCTTCCACTTATTTCTAGAATTCCCCCTCTGGACTGACTTTACTGTAAAGGGAGAACCTGTAGCTAATTCATCTTCCACTTTCCTACGTATAAAATATAATATTTTAGCATATTAAGTATGCAACAAATATTGAATAAAAAAAATAATGAGTAAATTAATGAGTGGTTTATAGGATAACAACAGGTTTAGAAAATGTCAAAGCAAAAGAAATCCAAAATTCTCAGAAACCTTCACCACTTTCCCAAAGAAACCAGTACTAACCAAACATCTTGATGGCATGGACCATTTGTGCTAGCATTCTGGAAAACTAAACAACTAAGTATTTCCAATGTGGGTCCTTACATTTATTATCAAAATGATATGAAATGTTGACTTATATTCACCTGCTGTAGATTTTCAGACCAATGTCTAGAAAAATCAGCTTGGTGTATCTGTGAGTTGAATCAACAGCATTTATTGAAACTACATTCAACACTATAAATGTCTGACTTTGACCTAAGGCAATCCAACGTAGGAAAAGAGTATAGCTTTGGAATCATATATGACTTAAATTTATGTCCCTTTGTTTACGAATAGCCCAACTTTTTCAGGTCATCTGACCCTCTTTTTCTTACCCCCTAAATCAGTGATGGCGAACCTTTTGAGCTCAGCGTGTCAGCATTTTGAAAAACCCTAACTTAACTCTGGTGCCGTGTCACATATAGAAATTCTTTGATATTTGCAACCATAGAAAAACAAAGATTTATATTTTTGATATTTATGTTATACATTTAAATGCCATTTAACAAAGAAAAATCAACCAAAAAAATGAGTTCGCGTGTCACCTCTGACACGCGTGTCATAGGTTCGCCATCACTGCCCTAAATGGAAAGCATCATCACCATTATAATCATCATTATCATCAGACTTAGTCACATTAAAAAATCAAATAAGATTATGAATTTAAATTACCTAGCATAGTACCTTGCATAGAATAGAAATTCTTTCCCATCTTGTAACCTTTATTTGAGCACATTTTAGTTCTAAAAGTACAGACACGTGTAGTTTTAATGCTTTTTTTCCACCCAGTGGTTGTAACTGATTGGGGACACCACATTGCACAATGCCAGGAGTTGTGCAGAACAGCAGACCTGTATTGATGTCTCTGTCTCAGCAATGAGCCATCATTTCTGGTCAGAAAATTACTTGGTGTAGCTACACTTGAGGCTGCTAAAGACATGAAATAACTGCGCATGAAGCACAGGGGTAGATTGTCCAACCTCTTAAGTCACTGAGGAATCATAAATCCACTTCTCTTCACACTTTCCAAGGAAAGGAAATGCAACTGATTTAAATATATAAAGATGATAGATAGATAGATGATAGATAGATAGATAGATAGATAGATGATAGATAGATTGATTGATAGATAGATAGATAGATAGATAGATAGATAGATAGATAGAGATAGATGATAGATAGAGAACAAAAACCTTGGAGTCCAGAAGCTTTTCTGAAAGAAAGGGTTTATTGAGCCATAAGCTAGCCAGAAAATGCAGTCTGCACTGCCAGAAGCAGCTCTAGGTAAAGAAGACAAACCTGTCCACCCTCCTGGGGCTGGGAGCTTTTTATACAATGAGTTTGGGGAAGAAAGAGGTAAGCTTCTTTGAAAGAATTTGCATTGGCGATAGATAAGGGAAGTGGGAAAGGCTGAAGCAGGACTCGTTCTGGGATAGGTGTATAGTCCATAAGGAAGAAGTGTTTTCTGCTTTCAGTTGGTGTGGGCAGCAGTCTGGAAAGTTCACGTGTAAACTGAATGCAGTGGTGTCTAATGGTTGGCTGAAATTGCCTCCTGGAAATTGATTCCAAGTTTCAACATACATTCAGAAATGTGAGCATTCTTTTGTTGGTTTCTGTCCAGGGCTCAGTTAACTGATTAACTCCTTAGTCTCTTCTTCCCACCCTCTGGCGTGCTGTAATTTAATTTAGAACATTTCAGAATTTTTCTGTTGTCACATATATATGGAGAGAGAGAGAAGAGAGAGAAAGAAAGACAGTGAGACAGAGACACAGAGACAAAAAGAGATATCAAGATAGAGAGACACAGAGACAGAGAAACAGAAATAGATTTATTTCAAATAATTGGCTTATGTGATTATGGGGGCTGGCAAGTCTGAACTTTGTAAGGCAGACACACAGGCTGGAAATTAAGGAGAGGGTTGATATTTTAGTCCTAAGTTCAAATTCCGCAGGGCAGCAGGATGGAAAATTAGGCAGGGTTTCTGTGTTGTATCATGAGGTAAAATTCCTTGTTTTTTGGGAAATCTCAGTCTTTTCTCTCAAGGCCTTCAACTGATTGGATGAGGCCCACAAACAATAGGAAGAGTAATCTCTCTACTCAAAGTCAACTGATTTAAATGTTAATCACATCTTTAAAAACACATTCACAGCAATATCTAGACTTGTGTTTGAACAAACAACTGGCACCACAGACTAGCCAAGTTGAAACATAAAATTAACCATCACAGTGAAAAAATAATGACAGAAAACATCCCTTACCTGGTGAAGGACATAGGCATTCAAGTCTAGGAAGCACAAAGAATCCCAAACAAGAGAACCCAAAGAGGCTCACACCAAGACACATCATAATTAAAATTCCAAGGGTTAAAGACAGAGAGAGAAAATTAAAAGCAACAAAAGAAAAGCAATTCATTACCTACAAGGTAGTTACCATAAGACTGTCAGCTGCTTTGTCAACAGAAACTTTGCAGGCCAGAAGGGATTGGCAAGAAATATTTAAAGTGAAGAAAAGCAAGAACCCACAACCAAGATTACTCAGCACAGCAAAGCTATCATTTAGTATCAAAGGAGAGATAGTGAGTTTCCCAGATAGGAACAAGCTAAAGGAATTCAGATGGGAAGGAGGTTGAAGGAATGTATAAAAAAGGCGAAGGGATTAAGAAGTACAAATTGGTAGTTGCAGAATAGTCATAGGGGTGTAAAGTACAAGCATAGAGGATATAGTCACTACTGTTTTAATAACCATAATAGTGTCCGATGGGTATGAGATTTATCAGGGTGATAACTTTATAATATATATAATATCTAATCACTGGGTTGTGTACCTGAAACGAATATAATATTTTATGTCAACAGCCATTGAAAAATGAAAATTGTTTAAAGTAAAAAAAATTAACCATCACATATCCTTTGCTTGACCAAACTTTACTTTTCTTACTATTCTAATCATATAAAAATCTTTTCGTTTCCTCCAAATTTTCTATGAATTTGAAATACTTTTCTCCTAAAATATGAATAGTTTCTTTGTATAAGTATTAGATATTTTGTAAAAAGGCAGTTCCTGCTACCAGTCATGTATTACTTCATGTATATTACAAAGAAGACAACATAGGGCATTGCTTTTCTTTTGTCATAGCTCATCAGTCATATTTATATTCAGAAATGGCTTTTAGTTTGGAATTCACAGAGTGAAACCAAACAAACTCTTAATTTACACTTGCCAAATACATCCTCTTGATCTGATACATTTCCATTTAAAGAGTCTCTTTATTGCTAAAATAAATACTACCTGGCATATAGAATGGAGAACAGCTTAGGTCTTTTATTATTTTGCTTATTGAAAGATTGTTTAGCTGACAACAAAGCCAATCTCGTGTCCTCATGCAATGGGAGAATTTGATGGATGACTCATGGTCCTTTACTCTTCGGGTATGGATATAATCAGGCTGCTCTTGGCTGACCTTGATGGGCCAGTTCTTCCCTGGGGCACCACCTTCAGCCCTGCACAGTGTTTGGAAAGCATCTTGCCTCTCAGCAGCTGCATACCAGCAAGATGAGCCTGCCTGTTGCGCTCACTGGAGTCATCTTGGCTGCCCCGCTTCAAGGCCTTCTGCAAGGATTCCTTACAACATTCCAGCTGCCATGGCACACTGGGTGGCCCAGTGGTCGCTCTCCAGTCAGGAATGCTCTAACCCAACAATTCTCAAAAGTTGATCTAGCAGCAGCAGCATCACCTAAGAAAAAAACTGTTAGAAATAAAAAAAAAATCTTAGGCCCCAGGGACTATGCCTGGGGCCCAGTAAACCGTGTTCCAAGAAGCCCCCTGTGGGATCCTGATGCACACGGGAGTTCGGGCCCAAACCCAAGTGTGAGTGACATGCACAGCTGCATGCAAGGTCATTGACTTCATTCCTGCCTGTGGGCTGGCCTCAGTTTGGTGGAAAATGGTAGAGTAGACATTCCCAGTGGTTCTGTTATACACGGTAGCATCCATCAAGCGTCCCAAATTCTTGAGATCTTTCTTTTCCTTTCCTTCCTTTTCTTTTCTGTTATTTGTTTGCTACTAGTTTCTTTTGTAGAGTCTTATAGTTATAAGCTAGAAAAATTGGTCCAACTGGAAAAACAGTACTTTTGCTGAAATGTGATCCCTCTGCCCATTATTTTTACTCAATTCCTACCACGCACAGTGTTTTTGCCAGCTTGAGTCTCAAAGGAGCAGTGTTGGTCCTGGATATGCCCAAAGCCTGATGAGAATATGCCTTTGTCAGTGTGCAGCACGGGAAGCCCTAACCTTAGACAGACTCAGGTGCTGATAAAGCCACCCCAAAGAGTAGGAATAATTCACCCGCCAGTGGATGCATGCATAGAGCACGATTTAACTTTCCAGCAAGTATGTCCCCATCAGAGGCAAAGGACATACATTTTACTTTTTCGTGAACTGTTGGTGGGTGAACTAATTATGGAATTTGTCACTTAGTCCAGATTATTCCTGCATTTGGTAGAACTTTGAAACATGTGAATTTTATAAAAACAACAATAGGCACCACAGCATGTTAATATTTTAAGGAATCAGCTAGTCAAAGACTCTTGTTTTATAGGAGAGGAAATTGAGAGCAGAAATTCACATCTATTTGGGCTTATGAGAAAAAAGCAATTAAAAAATCAGCAACAAAAAGTAAACAGGAACATATACAGGAGGAAAGTCAGCATAAAAAATTAAAGCTATTCCTAACCGGTTTGGCTCAGTGGATAGAGTGTCAGCCTGGGGACTGAAGGGTCCTGGGTTCGATTCTAGTCAAGGGCATGTACCTCGGTTGCAGGCTCCTCCCCGGCCTGGGCCCTGGTCAGGGTGCGTGCAGGAGACAACCAGTGGATGTGTTTCTCTCACATTGATATTTCTCTCTGTCTTTCCCTCTCTCTTCCATTCTCTCTAAACATCAAGGGAAAAATATCATCGGGTGAGGATTAAAAAAAAAAAAATTAAAGCTAAATTCTAGCCAGAAAGAGTGCCTGGACAGCTCGTCACCTGGGTATGTGCATAGCTTGCTCCTGCTCTTCATTCAGGCCCCTGCTCTGAGTCACCTCCCCGGAGACATTTCCCGAAGCCCCTGTCTGAGACTGTAAGACCACACCCTACCCCCCAACGAGCATTGCCCCAACTCTGCTTTATTTTCTTTCATAACACTTGTTGCTACCTGATTTTATATCATACTTTATTCATTGCTTTCCATCTCCCCTGTCTAGAATATAAGTCCAATGAGAACATCAGGGACTTTATGATGGTTTATTCACTGCTATATTTCTGCTACTCTAAGCCCATAGTAGTTGTTCAGTCAATATTTGTCAAATGAATGGAAAAGAAGGGAGAAATGAATGTGAATCCTTGAGCCACAAATGAAATGCATTATAAACTAACTAGAGGCCTGGTGCACAAATTCATGCACAGGTGGGGTCTGGTCAGCCCACCTGGATCAGGGTGGGGGAGGGTTGATTGGGGGTGGCGCCAGCCAGGGGGAGGGGCTGCAGGAGATTGGCCAGTCCCACCCCCAGTCGAACTCCCGGTTAAGGAGACAATTTGCATATTAGGCTTTAATTATATAGGATTGTTACAGACCTTTCTTGTACCGATAGTTCTTAATCTGTAGAGAATCACGTTTCCTTTGTGTTTCTACAGAAGTTGGGGGTTGTTTTCTTAAGAAATAAATGCACACAAGCACAAATTAATTTGGCAGGCAATTTTCTGGCTTCAAAAACCAGGGGCCCCAGGTTGAGAAACCCTGCTGTATGTAGTTTCAGATTGACCTTTGTTGTAACGGACTTTTAAACTTAAATCAGAAATAATCTCTGATTCTTAAAATTTTTTTCTAGAGATGAAAGCCATCCACTCTCCTTATTTCAAAACAGTGAAATAATGACAGTTCATTTCTACCCTGTATCACACCAGAAACCAAGTGTGATTTATAAACACACACAAATATCAACAAAATATCTAAAACACTAAACTGCCATCTATTGCCTGCTGGGATGATTTCTAACAATGTGCCCTATAAAAGGAGAAAATGGTAAGCTGAAACTAGAGAATTGAGAAGAGAATACTTTATTTCTTGAGCACTTAATTGTCTGATTCACATGCATAACTAACTGCTTCACATGCATCATCCCATCCTTATAAATGCCCTAGAAGGTGTCAGCAGAGGCCAGAAATGCTGTGCACTGTGCCTTGTCCTGTCTGATTTAGAAAACAATTATGGTGCCACTGGAGCATGTTCATCCCTCCAACGTTAAAATGCATAACCATTTTAACTTTGGAAGCTTCTCTTATATGCATCTCATTGTCTGATAGTCTCACAGAGACTCTGATAAAAGTAGTTTAATCTGAGAAATTCCTATTTGACAAGCAAGAGTATGATTCAGTTAATTTACTATTAATCTTTGCACAAATATTTACTGAGCTCCTACTCTTATAGAAATTTATCTCTGTCTGATTTGAAATCTAGCTTGAAAGAGTTGTATTTGAGGTGATTCTGGTTAAAAAAAAAATCCAAATCAGTAAATGTGTTTGGTTTAATTCCTGGATTAACTCACAAATGTCTTGGGGGAGGAGGGGTTAGGGGGAGATGAGGAAACAAAGTATAGAAAAGTAAAATTATAGATGCTTATAGCAATTGCTGATGCTGTGGAATTCTTTGACCTCCATAAACCAATGATAAAGGCTATCTATTGTTACTCTACTGCTCCTAGAACTAAGTCTGCTGATGCTCATAATTTACTCGTGAGACTGGTAGCTACCTTCTGTGATCTGTGTGAAGCCATGGCATGTTAGAAGGGGATGAGCCCTTCAGGAACATCTGGCTCATCCTCCTTGAACATGCAAAAGGATCTCACAAGTCTGAACTTCTTGGCGTCAGGAATCAGGGTTTATTCATCTTTGTGTCTTCACAAAAAAAGGTGGCACTGGTGAAGAATAAGTGCTCACGAGATGTTGATTTTCCCAATTGGTATGCAAACTTTGTATCCATGCATTCTATAGTATGTAATATAATTGGATACTGGAAGGACAATTTCTGTATTTTACCAGAGTAATTGCTGTGTGTTTTACTAACAAAACCCACAAGCCCACTCCCATGCGCCAGTGATTAACTTCAGGATTTGAGTTCAGCTGAAGTGATAGCTACAACCTCAACAATTATTTCCAGTTAAACTAAAGCAATATCTTTTAAACCATGACCTTGTTACCCTTCTTTATTTTTAACCATTCCAAACATATATTATCTTACTAGAGGCCCGGGATGTCCCTCAGCCCGGCCTGCACCCTCTCCAATCTGGGACCCCTTGGGGGATGTCCAACTGCCGGGATCTGGGATCTGGCCTAAACCGGCAGCCTGACATCCCTCTCACAATCCGGGACTGCTGGCTCCTAACTGCTCATCTGCTTGCCTGCCTGAATGCCCCTAACCACTTCTGCCTGCCAGCCTGATCTCCCCCTAACTGCTCCCCTGCCGGACTGATTGACACCTAACTGCTCCCTGCCAGCCTGATCATCCCCAACTGCCCTCCCCTGCTGGCCTGGTCGCACCCAACTGCCCTCCCCTGCCAGCCTGGTCGCCCCCAACTCCCCTCCCCTGCCAGCCATCTTGTGGCAGCCATCTTGTGTCAGCCATATTGTGATGATGTCATGGTGGCCATCTTGTGATGACATCACATGATGTCACCTAGGCTTTTATTATATAGAATTTCATTTTCCAGCAAGCCTCCGATTGGATGAGGGTATCATCCTGATCCCCATAAGATGGATTCTGAGGGGCAGACAGGCCAAGTGATTTGTCTAAGGTCAAAAGCAAGTTGGGGAAAAACTATAATCAGTTAAGTTTCTTGGAATTGCAGCAAACCATCTGCAGAGGCAGCGTTATGGCAATCTTGAGGATAACAGCCAATTTAACTAAGATATTAAGTTCTTCTAGCTATACTATTACACTGTAGCTGGGTAACTCGACATATGATAAGGGATCAGTAACATCAGTTGTATGAAAGAACAAATGAAGGCAGCCTATCAATAGCAGTAGAAAGAATAAGACTTATTGACACTAAGGAATTCTTGTTTAATTCAGTAATTTAGTTAATATAATATTTTTTCTTTGTTGCTCATATCTACTTCTGATAAACTTCAATAATATTATCTTTTCTAGTCTTATTTTACCAAAATCTGTGGGAAAGGTACTTTGTAGATAGAGTTACATATGTACATGTTGGAACCTGTACGTTATCTTGGAAATTCTGGTGTGTGTTTTTTTTTTTTTCATTTTGTCTCACCCTCCTAAATTCTCTTATATACACACAGCAAAGCTGAACAATGTGGCAAGGCTTCAGAATCCCCTTATGTTTTCATCTATTTATAATGTGCGATGCTAATATGATCATCAAATCAAATCAAGTCATTAAAAATAGTTACAAAATACAAATTTCCTAGAATATGTTATTACCCTGCATCATGACCTTTGAAAATATTAGACCAATTATTTTATATAACTGTGAGTGAAATCATCCTTAATTACAAATGAGGTAATTTATTATTCTGGAATGAAGCAGATAAAGAGTAATTTGATTTTCAAATAATCCTAATTGAATCAGAAGTACCTTTACTTGAACTCAAAAACCATATTGCCAATATCTAATATATGTTATAGAAATAATATCCACATACTGTACTATTTCATATAGACCTTCTTTTATATGTTACATAATCAATATTATAGCAGAAATATTAAAAAATTAAATATTCTTATAATATCCTGGAATTCAGTTCTACAACAAAGGCATTATTAAGCAAGTATATGAACAAGGCTTTATTCTATTTCTATTTTTTTCTCAAGAAAGAGGTCATATTTCCCTCTGCCTTTGGCCAGAAAAAATTGATTTTGTTTTTACTTTGCTTATATTTTCCATTTTATCTCCTTTGGCTGATAAATAGTAAATAATTTGCTTCTATTCCGTGGTTTATATACCTAAATTATATTAGGAAAAAAAGACAAACATGACACCAGTCTTAATGTTTTGATTTTTTCTTCTTGAGGTAATATTAATGTCACATAAATATATCAGTTTATACATAGTATTTTCAAATTTTTATTGCTATTTTATAGATAAAGAAGATGAGTTAGAAGCCAAGAGCATGTAGTTAGTAAGTGACAGAGCTCATATTGAAACCTAGACTTCTGATAAGCCTCGTTCTTTTTTGGGCCACACAGCAGATCCCCACAATAGAACACATAGCCCAGCTCTGTAGGCCAACACAACTGCTTACCCTGACTGATTTATCCCTCTAAGGTCTCAGACCCTATAAACTTAATTGCAAAGCATAAACTAATCTCATGCATAGAGAAAAATAGACTTCTCTTTTTGAGAGTAAAAAGCATTCCCTGGAATTGTTACTTTTTCTAGCCTGGAACATTAAAATAATTTAGCAAATATGCTAACATATACTGATACATCATAATTTCTACCCTTGTTATTCTAACTCCAGTCCCAATAATAAATTATATTATCTTCATTTTAGGATTGGGTAAATTGAACTTCATTAAAGATTCTGCTTCTCTGGATTCTAATAAATAGTGGAATATGCTCCATACATTTCGATGAAAGGTCTCCAGCTCCCACTGGACGTAAAGTTGAATACAGAAGTTGATTTTTGTTGTTGTTGTTGTTAATCCTCACCTGAGGATGTTTTTTCCATTTATTTTTAGAGAGAGTACAAGGGAGGTAGGGAGAGGAAAAAAGAGAGGGAGAGAGAAACATCAATGTAATAGAGACACATCGATTGGTTGCCTCCCATATGAGTCCTGACCAGGACCAGGAATTGAACCTGAAACCCAGGTACATGACCTTGACTGGGAATCAAACCCTCTACCCTTTGGTAAGCAGGTGGAGGCTCTAACCACGGGGACACACCAGCCAGGGCAAAAGTTGAATTTTAGAAGGAAAATAGCTCACTTTATCAAAGTAAGATAAGCCTTTGGAAATATGCACTCTTTCCAATTTCTAAAAGATTCTAAATATCATATTTTTCCTTCTCCCAACTAAAAGTCAAATATAATGTGTAATAAATGTTACCTTCATAAGTTTAAATGTAAAGTAAATTTTTTCATAATTTGCAAGAAAACTGTTTATGAAAACCTATTCTCTTGTCAAAATAGCTCTCTAACGTTGTTTTGAAATTAATAAAGTCATCATTATATATGTTTTAGTGCAGATCCAATGAATATTAATTGCTTAATTTTGCCATGTACCAATGGCAGAATTTATACGGTGTGGAGAAATGACTGGTGCTATAGTTCTATGGAACAATAGATCTAGATTTGGCCTGAACATTTTGTTTGTGACTAGTGTCGCCTACCAGCAGAAGATATTATACATCTTGCCCTATTGTTCATGAGGCCCATTCTTATGCAGAACAGGGCTTCCATCAGCTTAACCAAGGGATGACTTTACCAGGAGGAAATATAGCATGTTCCTTCCAAATATGCTTTGAGAAACTTCAGTCCAGGTTTAGACAACCTTCCCTTCCTTGCCTTCAGCCTACATCAGAAAGTTACGTGACTTCGTAGCAAACATGCAGTTACCTGGAAAAGATTTGCTTTTGTGCTCACACTGTTTTCTCTACAAATAATAGCATTCCCTAGAGAAAAACGTTGGCTCTACATGCCTTTGGTTTCCATATTCTCTGAATATGATTTTCCTTTTTTAAAAAAGAAGTGTTACATTTTAACTCCAATAAACTTCAGACAGATTTATATCCATTCTATGCCAAATTTTCTCCCATCATGCTAGCTGCTATTTGTCATTCCTAACCATTCAGGAACTTGCATTTAGTTTGGGTTCCTGTGCATTTTGTTTTATATATTCTAAATAAAGCCATGTTTTAAATGGCAGAGAAAAGACACACCTGCACAAATTGGAGAGCCATTCCCCACTGTGACTGTACATTCCCCCATTGAGCAATTTGAGTCTTAGAAAATTTTTATTCTTCCTTTTATAGTATAGGTAAGAAAAGGATATTTTGTAAGAATTTCTCATGAATTTAATAATAAGACAGACATCAGAACATTTAATTATATATGAAGCAGTGATAAGTGCTAAATGAAAAATAGTATAACCATTTAAAAAAAAACAAAATTAAATTTAGTTAGTCATTTTACTTCAGGAATTTCTCTAGAATCATGGTGCTATGGGAATTCCATAGATGGGATTTAATCCATGGCTCTGCCTTCAGGGAAAATAGAGATCTCATTTCTGTAAACTTCTGTGCAAGACATTCCAGAATCACAGAATCACTCTTATGCGTCCATTTCAGTAGAGATTCAGTATAATTCAGAAAACGTCAGATATAAATATATTGTTCTAAATATACTATCTTAATTCTCTAAAATACCAATTAACCTGGGTTAATTGATGGTTTAATCAAGTAACCAATAATTTACTTCTCAGAAAAAAAGACAAAGTCAAGAAGATGAGCCTATAGTGTGTAGTTTCTATTTCAAGCAGCTTCTAGGGCAGGGGTGGGCAACCTTTTTGTGAGTGCTTGCCAAAACCAGCAAAATCTCTGACTCAAAATTCTTCTGCGTGCCAACCCTAATTTTTTGAGCACATGTTATGCCTACTTGATATCTCTTAAAGTGTATGTGAAGAACCTTGAAGAAATAATAAAATTCATTCGAGCGACAAAAACACAGTATATGATGATGAAAAATACATTTATTTTTTAATGTATACATGTACACTGATAGTCCAAAAGAAAACTTTATGACTCCGTTTGA
This sequence comes from Myotis yumanensis, assembly GCF_028538775.1. Taxonomy (NCBI): domain Eukaryota; kingdom Metazoa; phylum Chordata; class Mammalia; order Chiroptera; family Vespertilionidae; genus Myotis; species Myotis yumanensis. The sequence goes on from NW_027223754.1 coordinate 14,899,850, forward strand.
TATTATCAGTGAGACTTTTGCTGCTGCATCACTGATGACAGAGATTTTACATCAGGTTTATATTTCATGACTTTCAGAAATATGCACGAGCTACTACTTTCATCCGTCAGGCTACTCCTATTATGAGACTTAACAAAATTCATCACTGAGAACAAAGATTCACAAGTGTATGTGGATGAAACCAAAACACTGGTCGGATCTAGGAAGGCAGGGAGAGTTAAGGCAGAGGCATAGAAATTGCTCTTCCTCTGTCTCGTCAATCCATGTCTATGGTCTTTAAGATAACTTGTTATGTAAAATTATTTATTTATCTAAGATGCACCTACACTGATTTATCTGAAAAATAAAAAAAGTCTATATTAAGAAAAAAATTGTAAATGGAAAATTATCAGAGAGGGTTTCGCGTGCCAGCAAAAGTTACTGGTGTGCCATGTTTGGCACGCGTGCCAGGGGTTGCCCACCCCTGTTCTAGGGAATGCATGTGTACTCTGTTTATTCTCTGACCCTCATGTGTACTTCTTAAAACTAGAGGGTGTGATATAAAGCTCAGATGATTGGAAGCAGAAGGCACTGCAAGAACCAAAGTCTTTCAAGAAAGATTGCATTGCCCAGCCGACATGGCTCACTAGTTGAACATCAACCCATGAACTGGGAGGTTACGGTTCAATTCCCAGTCAGGGTACAACCCTGGGTTACAGGCTCGATCCCTATTAGGGGGCGTGCAGGAGGCAGCCGATTGATGATTCTATCTCATCATTGATGTTTCTCTCTCTTTCTCTTTTCCTCTCTCTGAAATCAATAAAAAAATGTTTTAAAAAAGAAAGAAATATTGCATTGTGGTCCTTATACTGTATTTGCTATGGTAAGAAAATATCCTAACTCACTTTACAGTGATTTTCAACATTGGTTGAAATTAACTTTTAACTTTTACTCCCCTTAAATTTAAAGCTGAGTTGAGAGAAAATTGCAATTTACATACCATTTCTAAAATACTCTGATCAATCAAGCTTTTACCATGTGTGACTTAGAACTCATTAAAAATGCTGAAGCAAATTCATCAATTTAAAACAATGTTTGCTGTTGTTTTAGTGAGGCTAAAGTCAACCTAACATGGTTTGAGTCTTCATCCTCAGACGTTATACACTGACTGTGGTCACATTCTCAATGTGTTGTGTCAAGAAACAGACTAGCAAAAAGGAATAAGGCATGGAAAGAGTAACATTAAAGCCACTTAAGCCCAGGGAGAAGGCCTGACCTGATGCCAACATCAATATTTTATTTTTTATTTTTTTGGAATGTAAAAATATTTATGCTTCTGAAATCTTAGAAATTTCAAAAAATAGATTGTATTTTTAAACAGCAAGTGGGACTTCCTGAGCCTTAGGGTTTTATATAGCTTTTTTTATTTGTTGTTTGTTTCTTGACTTTTCTGTCAGTATCATTTCTAAATTAGAACATAGGCATTTTAATTTTGGAGACATTCCATAGTGAACAGAATGCAGCTAGGTGGACAAATCAAGTTTACTGATTTCTTTCCCCTTCTTGGTCCACCATAACAAGAGCTGTTTTAACAAAACAATGTGGAAGCTCATGAAAGTCCTCGATTTGGACATTCTTTATTCTCAACCTTCTCCGCAGCGTTACCTTTCACTGAGCCAGACTCATGAAAATACCGTTAGGCTTAGAATTTGTTCTTTATACACCTAGGCCAAGGCTTCCTAGCATCAGATCTCTGGGCAAAAAAGAACATACAAACTGGAATTACCACCTAAGAGGAGACCACATTTTCTCCTCTCCATCACTATTTTCCACATTCAAAGCAAAGAATGTCTTTCTTTTTTTAATTCAATTCATTGGGATGACGTTGGTTCCTAAAATGATATAGGTTGCGGGTATACAATTCTATAATACATCATCTGTATATTGTATTGTGTGTTCACCAACCCAAACAAAGAATGACTTTTTAACAAGGTAACCATTGCTCACAAGGCCTCAGTTTGATAGTTGAGAGACTTCTTTTTGTACTTTGTGTTTGTATTTAGGATCAACTCAGAAGTAAGTGCCACTTGGGTTATCTGCTCTTGTTTACAAATCCGTTACGCTGAGACTAAAGCACGCATGTACTTGCCAGGACCTAGGGTGTGGGTGCCAGAGTGTTGTCGTTACCGGGCATTCTCAAAGTCCCCGCATTACTGTCACAGTCAGCATACTGATAAAGAGGAAACCACAATAGAAAAACCAAGGTGGTCATCTGGTGCTTACAAAATAATAAAAATTTAAAATGAAATTAAAAACTTGGGCTCATTGCCGTAACCGGTTTGGCTCAGTGGATAGAGCGTCGGCCTGCAGACTGAAAGGTCCCAGGTTCGATTCCGGTCAAGGGCATATACCTTGGTTGCGGGCACATCTCCAGTAGGGAGTGTGCAGGAGGCAGCTAATCAATGTTTCTCACTCATCGATTGCCAGGAGCCGGTCCATCTTTGCTGTTTCAAGGGACCTGGCATATATGGCATACTGTTCTTAATATGTTTGCTCACCTTCTTGGTGCTATGTGTTTTAACCAAGGTCACCTCTCCGAGAAAGGTTGTTTCCCCAGGTAGGGATTTTTCCCTGAGGTTAGGGAGGGGATACAACCCCTTAAGTAAGTGCCAGGAGGGTAGTTAATCACTTTAACTACAAACAATCACGCTTAAGCTACATAATCTTTACTCCCTGGAATGGAGATAAGAAACGCCCTCACCTTTGCAATAGAAATTGACAGGATTAATATCGACTGGTATAAATACAGATGTAACAAGACAATAAACATCAGATCCTCATCAGATCCTCATCAGACCCTCGTCAGATCCTAACCAGAACCTAGCCAGAGAACATGGCAAAAGATCCTGGACAGAACCTGGCTACAGAACTTCACTGGAGAACCTAGACAGAACATGGCAAAAGAACCTGGATGGAATCTGGCTAAAGAACCTGGTGACTGAGCCTGGCTGGAGAAGCTGGCAGGAGAACCTGGAGAACCTGGCTACAGAACCTGGATAGAACCTAGCGACAGAACCTGACTGGAGATCCGGGCTAGAACCTGGCTGGAGAACCTAGCAAGAGAGAACTTTGCTGGAGAACCTGGAGAACTTGGCTGGAGATCCTGGCTAGAGAACCTGGCTAGGCTGCTGATCAACTGAATGCTGCCTCCCTGTCATTCCTTCTTCGCCGACTCCGTCCACACCTTTGGGGACCCCTGGACCTGCTGGGGTTGGACCCCAACAATCGATGTTTCTAACTCTATCTCTCTCCCTTCCTCTCTGTAAAAAATCAATAAAATATTTTTTTTTAATTGGGCTTACTTATAAACCATCAATCCCCATAATAATACTCCAGCATAACCAGTGAGAGAACCTGCTTACTAGGAAGCTGGTAATAGAAGCCAGGAAACCAAAAAAACCTCTCTGACCAGAGGAACCCAGCTCAGAGCGAGTCCTAATGAGTAAGGGGGCTGCTCTTAGGCTCATGGAGGTTTAAGCCTTTGGGGGCATATCCTTCACTTTATCTTTTCTCCTGTTCGTACCTATTCTTCAAGCCCATCCTAACCTAATTTCAAGAATGCGGACATTTCTCAAGGAGGAAATCCTGCCTGTATGGCTGGCTTGTTTCTATGCTCATAACAATCTACTTGTAAGGAAAGTCATTGAAGAATTGTTTTCCGCCATTGTGCCACAGAGTCTGGAGAAAAGTTAAGCGAGTAGACAAAGCCAAAAAAAAAAAAAAAAAAGGCAAATAGGGAGAAAAAACAGATGTATGAAATCCTAACCTCTTACTAGACAGTCACCTATCCCCTCCCCCCATGTTTAGTCACACATCCGGGAACTGGGACCTGAAGACATGAGGCAAAAGCATCACGCCACGCAATAGGAAGGTTCCCCAGTCAGCAAAGAAGTCATGGAGAGCCCTAGCCAGTTTGGCTCAGTGGATAGAGTGTGGCCCGAGGACTGAAGGGTCCCAGTTTCAATTCCGGTCAAGGGCATGTACCTTGGTTGTAGGCTCGGTTGTAGTCCCTATCCTTGCGTGTGGGAGGCAACCAATCCATGTGTCTCTCTCACATCTATGTTTTTCTCTCTGTGTCTCTCCCCCTTTCTTCCACTCTCTCTAAAAATCAATGGAAAAATATCCTCAGGTGAGGATTAACAAAAATAAAAAAAAATTTTTAAAAAGGAAGTCATGGAGAAAGGTAGCTGCTGACTGGTTTGAATGTGTTGGCTTCAAAATTATTACCTATAATGAATATTTTCTCAGAGCTTACAGAATAGGTAGCATTCTACTAATGGAGGTTGGTGTGGAAAAGACACAGACTCAACGTCCATTTAATAAGGTAGACCTTTGTGTTCAGTCCAGAGTTCACAAGTATTGAGTTAAATATCTAATCAATTTTTTAAAACTATGTATATATAATCTGCTAAAGCACCACCTCAGCCAGATTTTGCCAGGTGGTGTTTGTTTGTTTTAGTAGCAGATGAGTTTATCAGTCAAAGACAAAACTCAGTTTTGATTTTAAACATTGGATAATAAAACCATGTTCCTTTCTCTTCTATTACAAACAAAGTCTGAGCAGTAAATAAAGACTTCACATACTTAAGTATATGTCAGTCAATAAGCATTACCTACAGCATGAAAGATACTACACTGGCCTTGGGGGGACAAAAAGAAAGAGCTCTCATTCTTAGGAATCTTAGAGTTTAATTAGAGAAATAAGACATGATATTAGAGAAATAAAGACAGTATATAATAAGAATATGTGAAAAGATTTTTAAATGATAATGTATATCAAATAAGTGCTACACTAATAGTGGTAACATTTCCTAATCACACCACAAAGGAGAGGTCAGAAAAACACCAAAACACAGGCAACCCCAAAATTCAGTCGAATGTCTTTCCTGTAGGCCTCTTGAACTTTAGCTTTGCTGGGAAGAACCTAGATATGAATAGAACTGACCATACCGAGGTTGATGTGATGACAGATTGATCCAGTCTGGGGATGACTAGGATTCCATTTATCCCACAGGCTGGAGCCCAGGACAGGAATGTGTTTTTCTAGGACACAACTCCAGCTTTGAGAAGCCCTTCTAGCCAATTCAAGGATCTGTACCATTATTACTTTTTTTTTTTACATTCAATATTACTTTGTATTAGTTTCAGGTATACAGTATAGTGGTTAGACAGTTATGTAATTTACAAAGTGATCCCCTTCATAAGTCTAGTACCTACCTGGCAACATACAAGATTATTACAATATTATTGATTATGTTTTCTATGCTGTACTTTAAGTCCCTGTGAAGAAGGTGAAGGGATGAAGTACAAATTGATAGTTACCAATATTGTAATTTTTTATGTATGTCTTGACATGAAAAATTTGCGAAGCTCTGTGAGACCAGCAGAGAGTCACAACACAAGGAAGTAATGCTTGTTTTGAGGAAAGTCTGGGAAGAGAGGGAAAGGGAAAAGGTGCTTGCTTGTTTGTCTCCTCCTTTATAAAGACTCTAATGAGCCACTTCAAGGCAGGAAACTGACTCCTCATCTTTTTCCCAGGGCTTTGTTGTGTCTCACATAATATTTATTTAAAACTGAATTGGATGAATCAATGTCTGGATCAATGATTCATTGAGTAAGTGTCTGCTACCTCCCCTCCCACTCACTCTTCAACTCACTCCAGTCCAGCTTCCCATCCCCACCAGGTTTCCACATCTACCCTTGCTGGTGTTTTCAGGGACTTCCTCAATTTCCATGTGGCTAGATCAAATGATTGCATTTTTATTCTCATCTTACTTGATGGCAGCATCACTTCAATCTCTAGATTGTGCCTCTCATTTAAAAAAAAAAGCCTCTTGTTTCAGCTTCTGTGACATCATGCATTTCTGGTTTTTCTTTCCTTTCTGGTCCTGATTAGTCCATTTTATTGGCCCTTCTACTTGGCCCTTAACTCCACATCCAATCCCAGACCCACTCTCACATGACAAGGCTTCATCTCTCCAGCTTTAGGCCCCACCCAATTTAAATTTCAGCCCCAACCTCTCTTCTGACCTCTGCACTCCTGTAACCAATGGGTTAAGTCTCAGAGTTGTCTCTACATGAATTTATCTGACACCGAGTTGAGCTCTTCGACCACCCAGTCCACTCCCCGTGCTATCCTCTCTACCTCCAGTGCCTACAGTACAACATCAACTCAGCTTCGTATGATAGGAGCTGAGCATGTTCTTTGTCAGCTGCCTCTCCCACACTCCCACCATCAGTCCATCACCAAGTCTCTGCTGATGATTCTGCCTCTAAAATGTAACTTAGGCCTGACACTTCTCTCAATCTTCACTAGCACTGCATTTTTATTTCCCAAACTGTCCTCTCTTACCTGTTAATACTGACTCTGGTACTCTTCTTCCCAATATGTTCTACTCAGGACTGGCAGGGACATCTTTGAAAACTGCAAATCAAATCACATCACCCACCAAACTTAAAAACTGTGGGTAGATTCTCAGTGCTTAACATCAACTACAAGACATTGAATAACCTGGTTGCCACCTAACTCTATAGCATCATCTCATACCATCCTTTTCTGTCACTCACTGAACTCCAGCCACAGGTTCTGTTTTCAGAACTAAAATCAAACCAGTGTGTTCACCTAGCTCAGCAGTTCTCAAAGTGTGATCCCCAGAGCAGCAGCAGTGACATCACCTGGGAACTTAAAGAAAATATAAATTCTCTAGCCCCATCCTAGACCTACTGATGTGCTGAATCCAAACACTCCGGGAGTAAGCCCCACAGCTGATTCTGATGCACGCTCTACTTTGAGAACCACACTGATCTAGCTGAACTGAAAAAGGAATTCCTGCAAGTTCCACCTTTACTGTTTGTTTTCATTACTTAGACACAACTGATTTGTCAGGTTCTTTTGGTGGATTTAGTGAAGGAAAGATATTGGAGGCTAGCATTGCTTGTCCAACTTGGTAAATTGGCCCCTGTTGAGGGAGGGAAAACCGTAGGTGGATTTTGAACTGTGAGTGACAAGATATAGACATAATTATCTGTACTTTTTTGTAAGCCTTTGGATGTCCTGCTATACCATGTCTTGACTTAAGTAGCGGTCAGCTGATACTCACAGAACTATGGTCTAAGTGCATGCAAGCCTTCCTTAAGTAAAAAGCTGGGCCCTCTTACTGTCCAACATTACCTCTCAGTGTCTTGAGTCATTAGTAAAACTTGCATGTGTATGTCTTTTTCTCTTTTTTAAATCACAAGTTCACTGAAACTAGTCATTGCACTTCATAATTTTTCATGTTTTCCTCATTGCCTTGTAATACCACGTTTTTAGTATATATTGAATGAGTGGTTGACAGAAACACTTTATTTGCTTTAATTTGGAATAAATATAAACCACTGCATGTTTTAAAATGTGATGCAAGAAGACAATATCTTTTTCCCAGAGAATACTTAGTCGTGACCTTCATCTGTGAGAGTGCCGAAGTTCTTTTTCTATGAATTCTTAAATCTCTATGGCGTTTTCCAGAGAGTTACAGCAGCTGTTTGTCTTCACATGAAAGACCGTTATGTACTAAGAATCATTCACTGACAGCCTGCTTCATTTATGTCCCTACCTTCCCATCAGGCCTCAGAAACCACCCACTCGTCAGCCTCCTTTCATGTAGCAGAGCAACATTTATGGCCTCCTGATGTTTTTCTGTGTATGTACAAAATTACTGCCCCAGAACATGTTTAAGTGTTTGAGAAGTGTTTTAGAACTATTGTGCAATTTAGTAGGACTATTGGAAGCAAGAAAAAAAATTTTTCTATGTATCACATTAGCCCTTCTTGCCGTACGAGAAGGAATCCAACAGTCTCCTCGAGGGACTGGCTCTGGTCTGAGAGCCAAAAGCTCATTAGCCTCCCTCCTACTTCCTCTCATGGCTTCCAGGGCTCTAAACAAGCTATAAAAGCAAAAACCCAGGACTGACTGCTCAGCTTCTGCGATTTCTCTTTCCTTGTTGGTTTTTTCCCCAGTTGTTTTATAAAATAATTGCCATAAGTTACAGGATCTTAACAAAAATATTCTGTTATGATCCTCACTTACAGTGAGTGCCTTCGTTGGGTCTGTTTTTGACATAGTTCATTCATATGCCTACGTAATTTCAAGAAACTCAAACATTTCTTAGCATTTAATGCTTAAACAAATCAATCACTTGAAATATCTTATGGTAAATAATCTTTCTACAGCATCACCGAAGTACTGACAAAAGACTATTTGATACCCTAATAGTTGCCTTATATACATGGCATATGTGTGTAGCATATAAGACACACAAACATAATGTCTTTTAGATTTATCAAAGAAAACACCATTGTGATTGCATTTTGGTTGGTTTAACATATACGTGTGTGTGTGTGTCTGTGTGTGTGTCTTTGTGTGTGTGTATTTTAATTTATGTCAGAGAGAGAAAAGTAGAGGGAGAGATAGAAACATCAAAGATGAGAGAGAAATCATTGACTGGCTGCCTCCCAAATGCTCCCACTGGAGATCGAGCCCACAATCTAGGCATGTGCCCTGACCTGGAATCAAACCATGACCTCCTGGTTCATGAATCAACTCTCAATCACTGGCCACACCCGCCCAGCGCATTTTGGTTGATTTAAATTGCAAATTTTCAAGTTCAGTAACGGCTTTGCAATAGTTTGATGTGTATTATGATTCTAATCTGAAAAATACATATATTCAATTTTTCATTTAATAAATAAAGTACATGGTTTGAATTTGGTTTGGAATGTAAGGGCTTACTCAGATTAACACAGAAAACTATTATATTGTTAAAATTGGAGCTTGTTTTAAAGTCACTTTTAAGGAATTGCCCTAGAGACATGTACTACATGTTTCCCAATAATATGAGCTACTAAAATTCTAGTTTGATTCCTATGGTACCTCTAGAGAGTCCCCTTGTTAACACAATTGAGAGAGAAAAACAACAAAAATTTTATTATTTTTTTCAATATGTTTTTATTGATTTTTACAGAGAGAGTAAGGGAGAGGTATAGAGAGATAGAAACATTGATGAGAGAGAAACATCATCAATCCACTGCCTCCTGCATACCCCCTACTGGGGATTGAGCCCGCAACCCACACACATGCCCTGACCAGGAATCAAACCAGCAACCTCTTGGTTCATGGGTCAATGCTCAACTGCTGAGCCACATTGGCCAGGCAAAATTTTAAAAACATGGCTAGATTTCTCTCTGATGTAAAACAGAAAAATAATCCAGTCTGATTTGTCAGACTTTGCATTCACTGTTCTCCAGTAACAGACTTGTTCCTATTCTGCTCAGTGACACCTCTCATTAAGCCACAAAACTGGATGCATTGAGAAACATTAGCTGTATCACATATATAATGATCTATAATAATAAAAGCATAATATGCTAATTAGACTGGAGAGCAAAATGACCTTCTGAATGTCATTCCAGATGTCCTTCTGGATAAAGCCACTGTGGCAAGCACCGAGGCAGAGGTGGTTAGGGGTGATCAGGCAGGCAGGCGAGCAGTTAGGGCCGATCAGGCAGGCAGGCAGAGGGGGTTAGGGGTGATCAGGCAGGCAGGCAAGTGGTTAGGGGCGATCAGGCAAGCAGGCAGGTGAGCGGTTAGGAGCCAGCAGTCCCAGATTGCAAGAGGGATCCCAGATTGCAAGAAGGTGCAGGCCGGGCTGAGGGACCCTGTGCATGAATTTTGGGCACCGGGCCTCTAGTAATTCATAAGCCAGCTTGCTGGATTGGTCTGCACTAATACAACACTAGGGTAACTTTCTGTATTTTCAAAGTCTCTAAAATATATCTATAATCAGAAAAAATATTTATTTTCATAAGGAATAATACCACTAACTAGTGAAGGAATTATTTTATGCCTTATAGGATTACTATAAGGATTAAATAAAATACTGTATATAAATATTCAATAACAATAAGATATTCATATGCATTACCTTATCTCTGTATATATGTCAATATGGTATAAGGACCATATGCCTTGTCCTAGCTGGTTTGGCTCAGTGGATAGAACGTTAGTCTGTAGACTGAAGGGTTCTAGGTTTGATTCTGGACAAGGGCGCATACCTCAGTTGGAGGCTTGATCCCTAGCCCTGGTCAGGGTGCATGTGGAAGGCAACCAATCAATGTTTCTCTCTCACATCAATGTTTCTCTCTCTCCCCCTCCCTTCCAGTCTCTCTAAAAATCAGTGGAAAAATATCCTCAGGTGAGGATTAACAAAACAAAATAAAAAAAGAAACAAAAAAAACCTATATGCCTTATATGCTCACATCGCATTTTGTTGAAAAGTCTAAGTTCCTTAAGGGTAGAAATAGATTTTTATTATGTTATATGTAATTCCTATGTTTACTTAAAATGTACAGGGGAACTCAATAAATATAAATTAATAAATGATGACCATCAACCCAAGCAAATGCTTAACTGCAAAAGAGAGTAATGAAGACTAAAGACCAGCTTCCATTAGGACTGCCACACAAAAAATAATCCTATCTAATAAAAGAGAAACATGGTAATTAGCCGTACATCTGCTACCCTTCCCATTGGCTAATCAGGGCGATATGCAAATTAACTGCCAGCCAAGATGGCGGCTGGCAGCCATGCACTGAAGCGAACAGGGAGGCTTGCTTGCTCCAGTGACTGCGGACTCCAACATTCCCCGCCTGACTTGCCGGCCTCTCAGCTGCAACTCTAAGCAACTATGTTGCAAATATAGAAGCTAAACAAAACCCCAGAAACCTGCTTTAGTCAGCCGGGCTTCAGCCAGCCAGACAGCAACATTGTATCAAATACAGAAGGTAAACAAAGGCCAGAAACCTGCTTTCAGCAGCTGAGCCTCAGAGCTAAAGCTGGCCCAGAATAAAAAAGAAAAAAGAAAAAAAGGAGCGGTTGGGAGCTTCAGTCACCCGCCAGCCTGAAAACGGCCCTCAGCCCCTCAGCCAGACTGGCCAAGCACCCCAGTGGGGACCCCCACCCTGATCCAGGACACCCTTCAGGGCAAACCAGCCAGCCCCCACCCATGCACCAGGCCTCTATTCTGTATAGTAAAAGGGTAATATGCCTCCCGGCACCGGGATCAGCAGAGCAGCAAGACCTCCCGGCACCGGGATCAGAGTGACAGGGGGCAGCGCCCAAACCCCCTGATCTTCCCTGCTCTGTGTGTGACAGGGGGCAGCGCCCCAACTCCCCAATCGGCCCTGCTCTGTGTGTGATAGAGGGCGGCGCCCCAACCCCCTGATTCGCCCTGCTCTGTGTGTGACAGGGGGCAGCGCCCCAACTCCCCAATTGGCCCTGCTCTGAGCCCAACCAGGGTCTGCACCTAGGGATTGGGCCTGCCCTCTGCCACCCTGGAGCAGGCCTAAGCCAGCAGGTCATTATCTCCCAAGGGGTCCCAGACTGCAAGAGGACACAGGATGGGCTGAGGGACCCCCTCTTCCCCCCGAGTGCACAAATTTTTTGTGCCTTGGGCCTCTAGTAATAATAATAATGCTATTTAATTGTAACAGGGGGAATTTGTATTCTTTATATTAAGGGTAAATTAATGTCTTTGAACATCAAATAGTCTTTTAAAGGAGCTCTAAAAAACCTAGCTCCTTAGGAAATAAGATAAATTTATTTAGGTATAGTTTTGCAGATGTGTACAAAAGATAGCATAAGTTCCTCATTTAAGTATATAGGTAAATGTAGTAGTTATTTGTTGCTGCATAACAAATTACCCACAAATTTAACAACTTAAAATAACTATGAACACTTAAAATCTTTATGGGTCAAAAATTCAGGAGCAGCTTAGTTGGGTGGTTCTAGCTTGGCACCTGTCAAGATTTCTGAAGGCAGGACTAGGGCTGGAGGATCTGTTTCCAATATGGCTCATTCACATGGCCGTTGTACTGTGAACTATCTAGGGGGACTTGAGTGTCCTCATGACATAGGAACTAGTTTATACCAGTGCAAGCTGTTCTGTGATGCCTTTTAACACACCCTGTCAGAAGTCACACACCCATCACTTCTGCCATTCTCCATAAGGGAGGGGAATGAGGCTCTATCTTTTAAAGAGAGTTGTGTCAAAGAACTTATGGACATATATTAAAATCATCACACTAAGTTCTATGGGTCATACCATAGAGAAATCATATGAGGCCTATGCAGTAAAGAAATATTACTTCCTAGACCTCATAAGGTTTCAGTTTGGCTAAGATTTTTTCTGACAGACATTTCAGCACAAATGAAGAATTATTTTAAAATTTGGAACTTTAAAGATAAGCTAAACTTTATAACTAAGAAAACTGCAGGACTAGATCTGAGGTCTCTAGAAACCCAGTTTTTTCCTTTGGGGTTTATGATATGTTAGAATGTCAGATCCATATAAAATCAATGTAAAAATCTAAATTCAAGTTAACATTTTGTGTCCAACAATGTATGTCTTATAAGGGGTACAAGTAGATAAACATACTAAAGTACTTGCACTTTAAGTAGAACAAAGAGCTTCCAAACATATAACAATTATTTGTTTATTTTATCAATTGACATATGGTTATCTTTCAAAGCAAAATTGATCACAGGTGCTCAACAGCAGCGGCTACCAGTTAGACTAGCCAATAGATAATATCTTAAATGTTTTGATTAACTAATTAAGCATTTAATGAAAGCAATTTTAATTTTCTATTTGAAATTTTATTATAAAGAAAATTTACTATTGTTGTTTGTGTGTGTTTTAAGTTCAAAGCCCAATGTAAATAATGCAATTGAATAAAAATATCTTTTAAGGTCTACTTCAATAAATCTTTAATTTTTAGTACTCAATGTTCCCAGAGTGAAGGATAAGTGGAAAGATACCATTTGTAAATAAAATTTTTGACACAAATACTAAAGAGTTGGGGAATTAAAAATAGGCTTACAGAGAAGGTAACACATTTACTAAATTCCTATAAAAGACACTTAAAAATAGGTCATTTCTTTCATCCGGGCCATGTGGGTTTGTTTATTGGGAGCGCCTGCAAATAACCGCCAATTTTAAAAGTTTTTCTTTCTTATAAAAAAAATACATAGATAATAGATATTTCAGAAAATCTTCCAGTTTTGCTGAGAACGGGATGAATTATCCTTCAGATTTAGGGCTCATGTGATAATGACTTCCTATTTTTAAAAAAAGGCAGTGGCTAATTGGAAAGAGAAAAGGGCCTCATCACAGAGGAAACATTCTCTTTGTCACTAAAATGCACTAATTGCTTAGTGCTCTCACTTTGGAAAAACTTTATAATCTCTAGTTCCTTTATTGACTGTTTCCTTATTTAACACATAGATTAATAAGCCTGAATATTTTAAAATATGTAATTCTTTTCTAGTACTACATTTTTCATTTTAAATGATTGGGATGATATCAGTTTTGGGGGGAAATCCTGCTATATTGTAATCAAGAAAATGGGAAAATGGCAATATTGTTTTCATATTTTTTATTTTAAATTGTGCTACTAAATATTTTATTCTGATAATTACAGAAAATAGATCATTGGATGAAGTTGTACCCAAAACAAAAGTTAGAGTTACCCCGAGAGGAAACTAAATTCTCTCTGGACCACAGCTTACCTCTTTGACTTTCCTTTCTCAACCTTCCTTCCATTCTTCTAAAGTCCTGATGCAAACTCCTTTCCTTCCTTCTATATAATCTCTCCCTCTGTTTGGCCCCTCCTAGTATCTTTAATTCAGCCACACACCCCCCCCCCCCCAACTCCTGTATTTCCCCACACACACACTATACACAGCCCCCATAGATGTGAGCATTAGTTCTTTAGTGATACTGGTCAAGAGTACTGAACAAAGTCATTTTTTTATTTGTGGAGAGTGTTCCTTGTCCCCACATATTGCCAGGAGAAGTGGGCTTCTTGTGATAGCAAGAGAAAAAAAATTTCCTGAGACTGGCATGGGAGAACAAATGGAATTTATTTGCTTGGAGTTAAATCCCTGAGTTTCCATTTCCTTTCGTCCCACCAAGGAAGAAGTCCCATTCTGCTCTCAGTGGAGCTGGGATTAAAGCTGTTGCCCAGAGTTTTCACTCCATGTTGGGGAACATTCGTTCCAATCCAGCATCAGGATAGCTTTGTTTGTGTTCCCAGTTGTAGCCCATCAGTCCATTGCCTGTGGGGTCAGCCACATGGGTGTGGAGGTAACACAGGCAAATGCAAGAGAGCCACAAGAACCAAGAGCACCAAGAGAGCCACCAGCCACAAGAGAGCGAGCTCTTTTAGCTGGGGGATTATATATTCCCAAATTTCATGGACTTGCAGTGGCCCCATCTCCTCTGCCAAGGATCTCTGTTCCCAGGTTTGACTAACAGACACCTTCCCTTCTTGCCCAGACTTTACTGTGCATGCATCCATCTCCTCTTTGTTGGACCCCTTCCCCAGTGATTTGCAGGGAAGGGACGGATGGTCCCCCATGGAGTGTGAAATTGCAGCTTCCTGGTGAAGCTGCCCTGATGGCCATGCTTATAATGCCTGGCCTTCCCTTTGCTTCTTTTCGACTATTAATAACTAGCTAATTACAACAGTAACAATTTCATCCCTGTCTTTTCTCCTAGAACTATAAAATATTGCCTTCTCTGCCCATCTCTTATATTCTACTCAGCCTTGAATGAACATTTGTTGAAAATATATTTTTAAAACATTTAGTTGATGATAAAGTCAAAATTTCACCTACATTCTAAAAGTATATGTCAATTTCAGTTAACCATGTTCCTTCCTCCTGGAAATAAACATTCCCTCCCCCAACTTCCAATGTGATTCCCTCCCCCAACTTCTGATGTGAGAAAAGGCTTCCCCCACACCACCAAACAATTCTCCAGTTTTGAGTCCTATAATTTAACCCAACTCTGACACTATCTACCTGCCGAAAACGTCAGATCCCACATGTTAAGGGGTTAGTCCTACAAGACTGCCCTCCACCCCCAACTTCAGATGCCAATCAAAAGTTTAGGTGTCACTTGTGCTTCTGTTTACCAGCTATCAATTAGAGATATCAAGGACCCTCCTCCTTGGGTTTGATTAACTTGCTCATGGAATTCAGAGAAACAGTTTTCCTACTAGATTACTAATCTACACTAATAAAAGAGAAACATGGTAATTAGCATACAACCGCTACCCTTCCCATTGGCTAATCAGCATATCCTTATGCAAATTAACTGTCAGCCAAGATGGTGGCTGGCAGCCATGCACTGAAGCGAGCAGGGAGGCTTGCTTGCTGCAGTGACTGCAGACTCCAACGTTCCCCGCCTGCCACTGCCGGCCTCTCAGCTGCAACTCTAAGCAACTATGTACTATGTTGCAAATAAGAAGCTAAACAAAACCCCAGTAACCTGCTTTAGTCAGCCGGGCTTCAGCCAGCCGGACTGCAACATTGTATCGATGTTTTCAGTAGTGAGGCCTCAGAGCTAAAGCTGGCCCAGAATAAAAAACAAAAAAAGAAAAAAAGGAGCAGTTGGGAGCTTCAGTCACCCGCTTCTGGAAAACAGCCCTCAGCCCCTCACCCAGACTGGCCAGGCACCCCAGTGGGACCCCCACTCTGATCCAGGACACCCTTCAGGGCAAACCAGCCAGCCCCCACCCATGCACCAGGCCTCTATCTTATATAGTAAAAGGGTAATATGCCTCCCAGCACCGGGATCAGCGGAGCAGCGAGGCTCCCGGCATCGGGATCAGAGTGACAGGGGGCAGCGCCCAAACCCCCTGATCAGCCCTGCTCTGTGCCTGATAGGAGGGAGCTCCCCAATCCCCTGATCACCCTGTGGCTCTGTGTGTGACAGGGGGCGGGGCCACAACCTCTCTATCTGCCCTGCTCTGTTCGTGATAGGGGAAGGCGCCCCAACCCCCTGATCAGCCCTGCTCTGTGCCTGATAGGGGGGAGCTCCCCAATCCCCTGATTGTCCTGTGGCTCTGTGTTTGACAGGGTGTGGCACACTAACCCCCTGATCAGCCCTGCTCTGTGAGTGACAGGGGGCAGCGCCCCAACCCCCTGATCGGCCCTGCTCTGTGTGTGACAGGGGGTGGCGCCACAACCTCCCCATCGACCCTGCCTTGAGTGTGACAGGGGGCGGTGCCCCAACCCCCCAATCGGCCCTACCCTGAGCTTGACTGAGGGTGGCATCGCAACCTCCCAATCTGCCCTGCTCTGTGCATTACAGGGCAGTGCCCCAACTCCCCAATCGGCCCTGCTCTGAGCCTGACCAGGGGCTGCACCTAGGGATTGGGCCTGCCCTCTGCCACCTGGGAGCAGGCCTAAGCCAGCAGGTCGTTATCTCCCGAGGGGTCCCAGACTGTGAGAGGGCACAGGCCGGGCTGGGGGACCCCCCGCCGAGTGCACAAATTTTTGTGCATCGGGCCTCTAGTTTATTATAAAAGGGTATGATTCAGGAACAAGTGGATGGAAGGGATGCTTAGGGCATGGTTTGAGGAAAGGAAATGGAGCTTCCATGCCTTCTCCAAGTAGCCAAACAGCAAATTTTCATTTGTTTACCGTCAATAAGCTCTCCAAACCCCTTCCTTTTTATTTTTATGGAGGCTTCATTGCAAGGTGTGATTGATTAAACCATTGGCCAATGGCAACCAACTCAACCTCCAGCCTCTCTCTCCTCCCCTGAGGTGGAGGTAGAGGTGAGGGGAGGGGTAGGACTGAGAGTTCTAACTCTCTAATCACATGGTTTGCTCCACTGGCAACCAGCCCCCATCCTTAGGTGCTTTCCAGAAGTCACATCAGGAACATAACAAAAGACACCTTTATCACTGTCATCACTTAGGAAATTCCAAGAGTTTTAGGAGCTCTGTGCCAGGAAGGAGACTAACTATATTTTCTTATTATAAATCACAATATCACACCTTTTTTTCCCTTTCTGGAGCTCCCCATAGGGTGCCAGGGGCATGGGATGGTGTAGATGAAGTTCATACAAAGTACTTCCATATAAATTATCATATAAACTGGGACACTTTTGAGAGTTAAAGGAGTTGCTTAAATTAATTGTGATTACTGCAAAAACACAAACCAAAAAAATGCTACTCAAAAATTACATAACCATAATAGTTTTGTTGTTGTTGTTTTTAATATGTTTTTATTGATTTCAGAGAGGAAGGGAGAGAGAGAAATAGAAACATCAATGATGAGAGAGAATCATTGAACGGCTGCCTCCTGCACACCCTCCACTGGGGATCAAGCCCACAACTTAGGTATGTGCTCTGACCAAGAATTGAACCATGACCTCTGGTTCATAGATGGATGCTCAACCACTGAGCCATGCCATTTGGGCCATTATAGTTTTTTTTTTAATTTATCTTTATTGTTGAAAGTATTACAGATGTCCCCTTTGTTTGTGTATTTGTTTCCTACCATCATAGATTTTTATATTATACTAGAGGCCTGGTGCATGAAAATTCATGCACGGGGAGGGGGGTGTCTCAGCCGAGCCTGAGCCCTCTCACAGTCTGGGACCCTTGGGGGATGCCCACCTGCTGGCTTAGGCCTTCTCCCCGAGAACAGATGATCTAAAAGAAATAATCATATCCTTGAGTAAGGATTTTTTGAAAAGGTAATGGTCGCATGAAAATTCACTGCTTGCGGGGCCAAGGGGACTGGGGGACTCTAGCAGCAGATGCACAAAGTGGCCAGACCCGCCAGAGAATGGGCCCAGCCACACCATGCACCTGCTGCCCCCCAGCAGGGCTGAGGGAACTGGGTGCCGACATCTTGTGGCTGAGGGTGCCACCATCTTGTGAAGGCGTGATGGTCAATTAGCATATTACCTCTTTATTATATGAGATGATAAACTAGAGGCCTGGTGCATGATTTCGTGCATGGGTGAGGTCTCTCTGGGTGGCCTGCAGGGATCGGGCTAACACCCATAGTCTAATGTTGCCTGCGGCTCCTACCTGCCACTCCCACTCATCCCGGCCCACTGTGCCTGCCACTGGCTCGTGCCAAATCAGTCTCAGTTGGGAGAGGCTTGTGCTGCTGCTGGAGCACTTGCCAGCCATAAGCCCTGTGACTGGCACCCTCCCAAGGGGAGTGGCCTGTGAGATCAGGCTGAAACCGGCTTTCTGACATCCTCTTAGGGGTCCCAGATTGCGAGAGGGCGCAGGCCAGGCTGAGGGGCCCCACCAGTGCATGATCAGGCCGGGGAGAGGACGCGGGAGGGCTCCAGGGCACGTATGGCCCATCTCACTCAGTTCTAATCAGCTGGACCCCAGCAGCAGCTAACCTACCGGTTGGAGCATCTGCCCCCTGGTGGTCAGTGCATGTCATAGCGACTGGTCGACAAGTTGACTGCCTGCCCCCTGGTGGTCAGTGCATGCCATAGCAAGCAGTGGAGCAGCCTTAGCATATTACGCTTTGATTGGTTGTTCTGTTGTTCTGCCATTCGGTCTATTTGCACATTACCCTTTTATTATGTAGGATAATGAAACACCCTTGTACTCTATACACTGTCTAGCAGAACTGCTCCCCCACTTGTCATAACATAGTAAGAAGCTAGGAAAATTCCAGGACAAGCAGAATAGGTAAACTAAGACTAAAAACAGTTAAACAGCAGTTTGCAGCCACCTAGTAAATTCTATCTTCCCTAAACCAAGGACACTTAAGAGCAAATGGTTTGCACTTCTCTCTAACCAGAGGGAAAATTGTTTGAATCACCTCACCCTACTTAGGGAGACAAATAACAGAAATCCATTAAATTCCATTGGCCAACAATACCCAAGGACAGACAAGTTAACAGAATAAAATCTCATTTTGGCACAGCAGCATAAAACTGATGAATATTCTATTGATCCCCCCCCTAAAACCTCCCCTAGACACTCAACTTTTAACACTTCTGGAAACAAAGGTCCCTCCAGGGGAGCATGCCCATGCCATTCCCTTCCCCGCTTCTTCCCTCTAAGGACCCCATGAGACTTGTAACAAGGGGAGCAATAGGCAGCTGCAGCTTGTCCTGGGCTAACCCCTGAACTTGTCTCTAAGGCCCCCTTTTCTCTGACTTCTCAGTGAGCTGAAGCAGCCCAGCCTAAGCTCTCCTCTTAGTTCTTCTAGCCCTTTCCTTTTTTCACTGTCCTAAGTATATCTTTGCTTCAGCCAATGAATTCTTCCTTACTTTGCTAAACTTTGTCTCTTGATTGAACTCTTTCCCTCAAGAAAACAAGAACTGAGGTCTGGTCGTCTCTCCAGTAATATTCTCCTTGCCCACATTTCATATGCATATTTCACATACACCTAACCCACATTTCCCTCCTGCCCTGCAGGCTCTGACGATCCTGCTGGCTCCAGCAAGCACCAGAGCAAAACTGGCAGGTACACCAAGTGACAGGTGGGGCAGCAGTGCCAGACGCTTTTGTCACCACCGGAAATCAGGAGCTAGCTGTCCCTAAGCACTTGTGTCTGAGTGTACTTCGTTAGACCAGGGAGCAGCCTGCCTGCTGTTCTTAAAAGGGAGGTGTTTTTTAGATTACATCTGGAAAGGGTTGGGGAAAGAGTCTGTTTATCACTAGTCATTACATTAAAGTGAGAACTGTTCTCAGCACATGAACCTCACACCTACTAGACAAGACCATAGGAGCCAGAAAGACAAACCCACCCTGACTGACAGTGATACAGCTATTTGTAACTTTTATGTCATCGAAAAATGAACATTACAAAACTCAGCACATTCTTACCATACAATTTGCAATTTCACTCTTTGGTATTTACCCAAAGGAGTTGAAAATGTAAGTCCCCAAAACCTGCACATGGATGTTTGTAGAAGCTTTATTCATAATTAATTGTCAAAACCTGGCAGCAACTAAGATGTCCTTCAGTAGGTGAATAGATAAATAAACTTGTACATTCAGACAAGGCAATATTATAGTCCATAAACGTGGGTAACAGTATAAACATAGTAATAAATAATGAAAATAATAATAATAGCCCTGGTTGGTGTGGCACAGTTGGTTGGAACATCATCCTGTACACTGAAAGGTTGCAGTTTCTATTCAGGTCAAGGCATGTTCGGGAAGGTAACCAATCGATGTTTCAGTCTCACATTGATGTGTGTCTGTGTGTCCCTCTCTCTTTCTCCCTCTCTCTCTCTCCTTTCCCCTCTCTCTAAAATCAATGAGCATGTCCTTGGGTGAAGATTTTAAAAATATAATAACTATAATAATAAAAGCAAAATATGCTAGTTAGACTGGATGTCCTTCTGGACAAAGCCAGGGCTGCAAGGGAAGCCTGGGTCCCAGGTGCCTGCCAGTGGCCAGAGGGAAGCCCGGGTCCCGGGAGCCTGCCAGTGGCAAGAGGGAAGCCCAGGTCCCAGGTGCTGGAGGGAAGCCCAGGTCCCAGGTGCCACAGGGAAGCCATTGCCAGCAGCCAGGGGAAGGAAGGTCTACTCTTGCACGAATTTGGTGCATCGGGCCTCTCTTATAATAATAAAATTTTAAAATAATAAAAGTATAAAGTAAATAACAATTTCTGAATCATGTATGAAATTATAGAAAAATGATATAGTATAAATCTCATTAGGTATCTGGTTAAATGTGAGTGATGTCCCCAGTTATTTTCTACCATTCAGAGGTCACCCAAGGTTCCACAAGGACAGAAGAGAAAAGTTGTGCATCTTCTGGTACAAGGGTCACTTCCACATATGCCCTCAGGCCCTGAAGCTCCAGGATGCACACACCTGGGAGCACAGAACTCCTTTGTAAGGACCCGGGATGGATAGTATCTTTTGCCTATACTAGTGATGGCAAACCTTTTGAGCTCGGCATGTCAGCATTTTGAAAAACCCTAACTTAACTCTGGTGCCGTGTCACATATAGACATTTTTTTGATATTTGCAGCCATAGTAAAACAAAGACTATTTTTGATATTTATTTTATATATTTAAATGCCATTTAACAAAGAAAAATCAGCCAAAAAAAATGAGTTTGTGTGTCACCTCTGACACGCGTGTCATAGGTTCGTCATCACTGGCCTATACCTACAAGGGCAAAGAACAGACCCGCCTGGTGACAGGCTTCACGTTAAGGGTGAGGGCTAAGAATGGTGGCCTCCAAACTGGGCGACTTAAGGAAAATAGTTGACAAAAAAAATAAGAATTTTTTTTTCAAAATAACAGTAAATAATTACAAATAGTTCAAAATAAATAAAGGAGGAATGAACATGAGGAAACAAGTTAATCTGACAGAGGGTGGAGGAGGAGGCAGAGACAGACAGCCTATTCTCCTTTGAATTATTTCAGAATAAAATATGTAGTTTTTAAAAATATATATTTTTATTGATTTCATAGAGGAAGGGAGAGGGAGAGAGAGATAGAAACATCGATGATGAGAGAAAATCCTTGATCAGCTGTCTCCTGCATATACCACACTGGGGATCGAGCCTGCAACCCGGGCATGTGCCCTGACCGGGAACTGAGCAGCGACCTTCTGGTTCATAGGCCGACGCTCAACCACTGAACCACACTGGCCAGGCTATGTAGTCATGTTTTTATGTCACAATGACGGATCCAACCATAAGAATAATTTACACTTAGGGAGTTCTGGGATAAGTGCGGTGTTAATCCCCTTTTGTGCAGTATTTCAATTAATCCCCAAATAGCCTTGAGATGTAGGTATTATTTCTACCTGAGCTCAGAGAGTTCTAGAAACCTGCCAAAAGGCACAGAGCTAATTAGTGGCAGCAGGGAGCCTAGTACTTGTTCATACCCATCATTTTCCGTTTTAGCCTTCAGTCTTGAATTCACACTTAGATTCCTTATTTTTACAGCAGATCTTCTATTTCTTTTAGTGCCACCAGAGCACTTGGTAAAAGACTGCACATGTAGTGGTTACTCAATATGTGTCTGTTAACTAATTAACTAGAACTGGGCCCACGAGGCTGAGGATCTGAGAGCACAGCACGTAGCTGGAC
The DNA here is from genome assembly GCF_028538775.1 of Myotis yumanensis. Classification (NCBI taxonomy): domain Eukaryota; kingdom Metazoa; phylum Chordata; class Mammalia; order Chiroptera; family Vespertilionidae; genus Myotis; species Myotis yumanensis. The sequence goes on from NW_027223754.1 coordinate 14,921,823, forward strand.
GCTGAGCATTCCAGGAGGAGGGAGCAGCATCGTTCAAGCATTTTAAAGCAAACAGTGGGGAGTGGTAAACTGTGGCGGGGACAGTTGCCTTTGCAATGTCCTTCAGGTAGAGCGAGAACGAGGGTTACACACCAGCAGAAAACTCTGACTCAGGCTTGAAAAATAAGGACATGGACAAAATGGGGAAAAACCCATTATGAGGGACACTAGGAAGAATGAGACGACATAAAGGATAGCACCGAAGGGCAGATGAATTGCTGATTACCATCGTCCAGCAGGAAAAATAAGCAGTCATTCTGAAGCAGTTGCTCACTGAATAAGTCACCTGTCTTAAATGTCATTTTTCCTTACATGTAGTTATGTTAACGTGTACTAGGAATAATATAATCAAATGTTTAACCCCATAAATTTATGTGTTTTATTTTTATTATTGGAAGCAAGTCACATGAAAAAAAGAAATGTATTTATGTTTCCTTATGTTTTGTATTTTCTCAATGGTGTACTTTTTCATTGCAGTTTATATTTAATATTATTTTGTATTAGTTTCAGGTGTACAGCATAGTGGTTAGACAATCATATCCTTTACAAAGTGTTCCCCCTAATATTTCCAAGTACCCACCTAGCACCATATATAGCTATTACAATATTATCACCTATATTCCCTACGCTGGTCTTTACATCCCCATGACTATTCTGTAACTACCAATCTGTACTTCTCAATCCCCTCACCTTTTTCACCCAGTCCCCTGACCCCCCTTTGAAATGTGTTTAAATTTAATATTTTTAAAAAATTATTAAATAAATAGTTTCTAGGTAATTCAGGTATGTGGTACAAATTGTAAAGGTGGTATTCAAAGTGCTATAGTTTGGGAAACAGGACTAAATAATATTAAATTCCGCCCACCAAGAAGAGCCTCTATTTTCAATGAAGGAGCGATGACTCTCAAAGCTAGGGAAGTATTTTGTAAACCAAAAGGGATGACATCAGATCGTCAGTCAGACACGCCTTTTCAATGAACTTCTTTGTTCAAATGAAAGCAAACAGAAATCATTGACTGGCTAATAATATCGCAGACTGGAGTGATTTCAAAAGAGTCTTTAAAGAAAGAGATGGAAACAAACCCATTTTCCAATGCACCTTTTTTTATGTTGTCCTTCATGTCTTCCCCCCAAAAAATGTGAAGCCCCAAACCCTTCCTGCTGCCCATTGTGCCCACGATGGCCTCTTGTGCCCTCATCTGAGACAGAGCTATTCCATCACTGAGGGAGGCTTTCCTGAAATTTCTGAGGACATAATCACCCCTTTCTAAATTTCTCTGTAAGATATTTTTGTGGGAACAAAAGTGAATGTTTTTAAAGGAAAGGAATACGTTACTCTGCCACTGGTTCCTGCCATTTTTAAAAAGGCAAATGGAGGAAATCTCTATAGAAAAGAACAGAATATTCCCTAAACTTCTGTGTGACATCGCTAATATTTTTTAAAACATGCAAAACAAGCACTGTCTGTAAAGAGAGAAAGCACAAAATTGATGGTAGGGCTTTTTATTTTAATGCGGGATGAAAATGAATCCCTTCATGGAAACTTTCAGTCTGTCATAGCTGCCCATTGTTGGAAGGGGTTAGCTTTCAAAGGGCCTTTTAATGGTAGTATTCTGTGAGCCTGAATACCATATTTATATATACATATATATATATATATAGAGAGAGAGAGAGAGAGAGAAAGAGAGAGAGAGAGAGAGGAGGAGAGAGATATAGATATATAGATATAGATATAGATGAGGAACATAGCATATTAATAAAAATAACATATTAAAGGAGAAAATCATTAAAATTATTTAATGCTTCAGGGAGCCAATGTCAATCTCAATTTTCACCTAAAATCATCAAAAAGAAATTGGATGAATTAGAATGTTTCCATTATCATTAGATTTAAAAAGATCCAGATACGACATCTATTACTTAGTTACTGTTTATGTCAGCAGCTTCTATGCAGTTAGTGTAAGGCCCTCAAAGGTGTTCGGCTGCGGCCCCCCTGTAAGTGCAGAAAGCCATCCTAGCACAGATCAAAAGAATCAACATGTGTCTCCAACATTTCCGCCAGGCATGTCAAAATCAGCATTTCCCCAGCCATTTTTTACATCCCAAAACACAAACAGACTCACACACAGCCTGAGCTCCCACACACAGCTTTTAAAGAGCTCATTAAGAAAGAGCAAATTGTTTCCTCCCCTCTTCCTAAAAAAGCACTTTCTTAAATGGCTTTTTAAAAATTCAGTTGTAAAACACCTTAGCAGATTAACTTAAATGAAAATCTTCACGTGCGGAGAACCATTGGAGGGTCAGTATGACCATATATCAAAGGTTGTTATTCTATCATTTGACTATCATGAAGAATAATAACAAAAGACTATGAATTATTTTTTTCTCTCATTTGGAAGTTATTAGTAGATTTCCCTTTGTTCCACTGAGAAATGAGAGAAGAAAATATGAAGTTACAGCGAACCCATATGGCCAGCAGGAAAATCCTGTTTAATTGCTTTATTGCCAGAAATGTTAAATCACTTCCTGAGGATACAGTTCAAATGAAACATGTGGCAGCTATTAACAAAAGCCCCTAATGAATTCCAAAATATGCCTTTTATGGGAGCTTTCTCATAAGCAGCAGGCATACATGTTATTTAAACTGTACATACAAATATGCATTTGGTATTTTAATTCCACAAATATTTGATGAACACTTACTCTGTACCAGACTCTCTAGCCAGCCTGCATAGGATGTTTCTTTCTAAGCAACAGACATAACACTAAGGAATCTCAGGACATGGACCCCAAACCTAACCATTTCTCTTCTCAGATGTCAAAGGGGGGGAAAAAAAACTTTGACCAACGACTCCTTCCTGAAGGTTTGAGGCCCAAGAAAACCATTTCATTTTCACTTGGGTAGCCCTAATTATCTACTATATCCCTACTCCTGTTAACAGCCCATCAGTGGCGGTGTTATTTATTGTCATTTAGCATCCACTGCATGGATCTATTCTTTATCTTTTCACACATCTTCTTTAATTGGGTATGAATTCCACAAAGAAGAAAACTTCTTCACTAAAGGTTGTTGTAGATAGAATAATGGGAGGCATCTAATATGAATCTACAAATAGCTTTAATTAATTGAGAACCAAGTGTCAGTATTTTTTTTATATATTTAATTCCTTTCGTCCCTGGGAAATCTCACAAATTCAATCAATTATTTATAAACCATATTCGAAAGAGACAATTCTACCTCAAATTCGAAGATAATTCAGCTGAGGGACACCCAGCTCATATTAATATGTGGTTTTACTTAAAAGAGAAGTTATCAAATTCTAGGTTACATTAAACTTTGACGTTCCTTGCTCTATCTCATAATATGGAAGTGAGCCTTGGTAGCTTAAAGAATCATGCAGAATGTGGTGCGATTTAAAATAATTGACATTGGCTCCCTGAAGTATTAGCACAGGCTGTATGGAGTCTAAAATATCTTTGCTTCATGGTGCAGCTCATCAACATTTTATTAAATATTTACTTACATGTGCTCGGTTGCATACTTTGTAATCAAATAGAATAAAATAAGGAAGGCCTGTCACCGGCAAGTTGTAATGTGGAGCAAGACACTCAATTTGCCTTATGGCCTTAACTGTAAGAAGAGAGAGCTTACTTAGATTTTGTAACTGTCTATCACAGTTATGCCTGCACAGATATTTTGTGATTTAAGCTAGTATCTTATCATGGGATCTCTTCAAACCTTCCTGCTCTTTAGTGTTTTGAAAATAGTGTCAGTGACCACAGAGGTCAGCGTGCCAGTGGTTGGGCCCTGTCTCCCAGGACCGACTGTGACCTCACACAAGTTGCTTTGCTCTCCAGGACTTCATGGGATTGTTCTAAGGACTGAGTGAGGTTATGGAGTAAAAGCTCAAAACTTTGCCTGGCACATACTAAGAATGTAGTAATAAGTATTAGTTAACTATTTATATACTAAGGAACTTTCTCATTAAACATCCTTTGATTATCTATCACCAACCTTGACAAGCTTGACAATGAAAAGGTTCCTGTTTTGTTTTGTTTTGTTGTTTATTTTCTTTTCACAAAAAAATAAGTCAATTTAAAAGCTGTGATCTCTAGCCCAGCTGATATGGCTCAGTGGTTGAACCACCTATGAACCAGGAGATCACGGTTCAATTCCCAGCCAGGGCACATGCCCAGGTTGCAGGCTCAATCCCCAGGGTGAGGTGTGCAGGAGGCAGCCAATCAAAGATTCTGTCTCATCATTGAGGTTTCTATCTCTCTCTCTTTCTCTTCCTTCCTCTCTGAAATCAATAAAAATAAAACATTAAGAAGATTAAATATATATATATAACATAGGATGGATTTAATGTCATTTTTAAATCCTTTCCAAAAAGACACATAGAAACAAAACACCACCAAAACTGTAGGGAAACTTTGCTATAAAGTTTCTCTCTCTCTCTCTCTCTCTCTCTCTCTCACACACACACACACACACAACAAAATTAGCTACCCATGTGTCTATTTTTCTTACTCTAACTGTAAGGACTTTGTTCCTTGAAGAAGGGGAGAAACATCACTGTGGATGTCTTGTGTGATCAATGGCTGTAGGGTAGAAGGCTTCAAATCCCAGTAGGTCAGACAGACTTATAACAGGTTTCCAGTACAAATTAGTATCCTCATGCTAACTGTATTTTATACATGAATAACTGAAGTGAATGGGAACAGAAGTCCAACTTCCTAAAATATTTTTAGAGTCTCCACAAACAGTAGAACTAGACATTTATACTATAAAGTCTTTTGTAAGCATTTCATTCTAAACTCTGTTTTTAAAATAATGATAGTGATAGAAAATACGCTGGAAACTAAACTTCTAGACCTCTCATGTCAGAGAGGCTTAGGCCCATTGGCCCAAAGCCCATAGTAGCAAACAGAGCAGCTGCCTTTTCCTCAGGATCTCGTATGCTTTCTGGAAGCTACCACAGTCCTCTCGGCAACCTGGTGAACTAGGAGTGATTCCCTGTTTCACAGGGGAAGGTTCTGGGCAGTGAAGAAAAGGACAGAGATTTGAAATGGAAGAGACCGAGTAAGCAATTTACGTTTTTGGACTCCCAAAGTAGAACAAAACAAATGGACTCCAACGATTCTACCCAAATTCAAAGAGTGTTTTAGTCTCATTTATCACCATTGTCTTTAAGGGCAACATGAGTTTGTCTTCAGAGAAGAAAACAGTTACATGATGATTTAAAATTATTATAGATGGATCTAGTAACTTTGCTGACAGTTCCACAACTCCCATTTTTCTTTTTCTTTTTAGCTTTATTGAGGTATAATCTATATTAATAAAAGCATAATATGCAAATCGACCGAATGGCCAAATAGTGGAACAACCGTCCAGAGGACCATGCTATGACACCCACTGGTGCCAGGCCAGCCAAGGCAGGTGCAATGCAATTGGTTGGGGGCCCCGCCATTGCCCCATGATCGCCCCACAGAGGGAGAACCAGGCCACCGGCCAGAGGGGCAATCAATCAGGGGGCTTCACGATTGCCCCAAACAGGGAGGCCCAGGCAACCCGACAGCAGCACTGCAGCAGGTGGGTGGGGCCTCCCTCTGTGGGGGGGCAATCCATCACAGAGCCCCAACCAGGTGGGCAGGGCCTACATTTTTGGGACAATCAATCGCGGGGCTCCCAGACTGTGAGAGGGCACAGGCCGGGCTGAGGGACTCCCCCACCCCCCGATGTATGAATTTCATGCACTGGGCCTCTAGTTGACAAATAAAATTGTAAGATATTTCAAGTGCACCTTGTGGTGATTTGATATATGTATACGCTGTGAAAGAATTGTTTACATCTAATTAACATCCGTTACCTCAGATATTTGCCCTTTTTTGATGAGAACATTTAAGTTTCACTCTCTTACCAAATATCAATTATATATTACAATATTATGAACTGTAGTCACCATGGTTTACCTTACATCCTCAGAATTTATTCATCTTACAGCCGATAGTTTGTACCCTTTTAACAACCTCTCCTTATTTCCCCCCCACCCCCCAACCCTTCCAACCTCCCACCCTACCTCCACCACAGTCCCTGGTAACCACTTATGTACTCTGATTCACTTAGCATAATGCCCTCGAGGTCTATGTTATTGCAAATGGCAGGAATATTATCTTTCTCATGCCTAGATAATATTCCATTATATATCACATCCATATCTTGGCTATTGTGAATAATGCTGCAATGAACAGAGGAGTACAGATGTCTCTTTGATTTTGTCTTTTTATTTCCTTTGAATATACACCCAGAAGTGGGATTGCTGGCTCATATAGATTTCTGATTTTTTAAAATTTTGTAATAATATTATTTGATGGTTCTTTCTAATAATACCACAATTTTGTAACTTTGGTTTTCTTTTTCAGGCTATCCCAGGTATTTCAGAGAAGGAAATGGCTGGTAAGTGGAAATATGGTTTATTTTTCTTTCTATGTATTTTAGAATGAAAATGCATCTTCAGGTAGACATTTCATTAAAGCTGTGTTGATCTCATCAATCTTTGCACAAATATTATTGTTGAATTACTGAAAAATAAATTGTGTTGTTCAAAATGTAAAAAAATGTGGTTTTCTAGTATAGCATTTTATCATACTAGAATGAGATGTGTGCTTCTTGTAGCCCTACTAGTGTTTGTGGAATGAATAAAGAGCAACCACAACTTTTTTCTTGAGGGAAAGAATGAGATATTGTTTACTGTGCTAGAGAATGGTCTTTGGAAATTGGTTGTTAATAATTATCAATATTTATTTTTTAATCTTAAGTAGCTTATTTAGTAGTCAAAGGAAAAGATGTACTTATTTAAAGCAGATGCTATACCATCAAAATTATAATTCTAAAGCAATAGGAATAATATTGGAAATAATTATAATATTTTCTGTGCTTTGTGCTATCATTATAACTATTTAACAGTATTGTGGAAAATGGATAAGGTCTGATGAAAAACATAGAATACAAAAAATTAGAGTTGAATTGGTGGGATTATGTGTTTTTTTAAAAAATCTGTGGATCTTCCTCAATATTGTCTTATGTTTCTTGTGTAATAACAATAGGTTTTTATAATACAGATTAAAAGTGTGCTCCCAAATGTGAAGCACATCACTTAGTTCTTAGACACTTGTGATTTTTAAGAGCCATATTGACAGTTTATAGTATTATCTAAAAAATGGCATGACTTCAGTAGACTTTATAATGAAGCTTTGGAGTTTGTCTGATGTGATTTTTATGCAGGGGATGTTCCCTTTCTAGTTCTTGATCTTATGTTTGCGGCTAGATAGTTTTCGCGCAAAAGTTTTTATGGTTTGTCTCCTTCCGTGGCTTGAGTTTTCTCTTATGTTAGACTCGTCCTGATTTCTTCATGCTCATATGTTGAAAGGTAGCCCTTCGGAATGGAAGGAAAATACTGAACTGGTGCCAGTTAAGAAGGAAGCTGTTTAATTTAACAATGCAGTGGTATTACATGGATGAGTAGCAAATATTGAACAAATTTAAATTACAGTTCCAGGGCTCTAATATCTTAAATAGATTGTGTTAGCTATCTGGTAAGAACAAAGAAATAAATGGTGAAGTGGTCATTTGCATCACAAAGGAAATGGAATTTACCTAAAGTCTCGCTTTATCTTTGGTTGTGACATTCTCTGTGATTCCCAAGATTAGCTGCAATTTAAGCAGAGTGTAAAAACAGGGCAAAGTTGTCATCTTGTTCCAGAACATCAGCAAATTCTCTCAGATCTCAAGGAGGAAATTAGAATGTAAACTCTGGGCTGGTGGGGAAGGGTAAAAAGGGATGGACATGTCATTTCTTGAGGGGATGGAGAGCCAGAGTTCTCTTCTGCGGGGCCACTTAAATGACTTCAGATTGATAGGGAGAGCCCCTCTTTTAATCAAGCTTCTCAACTATGTTAAAGATATTTTTGTTACAACAAGGAACTAATTAAACAGAGAGTACAAATATGATGCAACCACCACTTTCTATCACAATCCTGGAAGTTTTCCTCCTTGAGAACAACAAAAACAAAGTTAACTGTCATTCTTTATTTAATATCTCTTTCGGTCATTTCTATACTGCTGGGCAACAAATGCCAAGTGTTCATAAAGGCCATTCACAGAAGTTGCCACAAGATGATCTGTGAAACGCAGACCCACCAATTAACATGTATGATCTTCCCAGGTCCCAGTCACCTGGAGGCCCCATCTCGGATACTTAACCCAGGATGGGATGATTTGAGCAGAACCCTCCTTTTACACATTAAAACATTAGAATGATTAGGATTTACTCTAGAAAAGATTTTTATTTTTACTTCTTGAGAATGTGCTGATTTGCTTAGGAAGAAATATAGTTTAGTTTGATAATATAAATGCAAGAAAAGAATGATATTTTTTTTTAAATATCAGAGAATGTGTGTCAAAATAAAGGCTTATGTTTGGATATTTAATTAATAATGGTAACAGATTTGACAGTTCAAAAGAGAATATGATTTACTCCAAAAGTTTTTAAGGACCGTAACAGTCAAAGCAATCTCATTCTTGTATTCCTAAACTCTATTATGCCCTATTTAAAATATTGAAAACATTTGAGTGTTATAGACAAATGTGAATCTCTTTATTCCTATCTTTATGAATCTCTATTCTTAAGCTCTGCTAGACAGGAATGAGGATGAAAGCAGAGGACCCACTCCATCTTCTGGGGGTTAATTGAGCTCTTAAATAGGATTAAGCTTCCTACCCGCCCCTCAGGCCTGCCATTTTTTTCTGTCTTGCTGAGTGAATGTAGACTATTGTTCCTTCTTGAGAGAGCCTATTTTTAATCTGTGTGACCTCTCCTCCAAGCCAACTGGAACCAACTCCACCAGGCTTTGCAAAGCTCTAAACGAAATCATTCTGGTTACATTCCATTCATAACTCTTGAATTGCAGTTATATGATTGCCCCTGTGTAGACACCTTCTATTCTGGTCCATGTTCCTAGGTAAAGGAAGCCTAGTGGAATCAATGGTGCTGCTGTCTCCCACCTTGTGATGGCAAAAGACTCCGAGGGGAAACAACTTCGAAACAGCCTCCCATTCGTTCATTCATTCCACAAACACTTACTGAACTACAACATGTACTGGGCATCGTATTAGGTTCCCTCAAGAAAGCAATTAAGACTAAGGCAAAGTCCTTGCCCTGAAGGAAGTCAAACTCTAATTGAGAATATTCTATTAGGCTAGCATCCTCCTTCCTCTTCCCAGTGAGCCTTCCTTAACCCAGCTGATGCAGAAAGCTTCCCAGGAAAAGAAGGAAATAAAAAATATTGTTTTCCACAAACTGTCACAATGTGCATTCTCGGGATCTCAAATAGAATACAATTCATTTGTTTTTAAAAAAAAAAAATCAGAATTAATCACACAAGTATCAATACATCCAACACATAATGTTTTCAAATAACTTCCGTTACGCAACGAGGGTCTGTGTGCCCTTGACGAGTAGGCCCAATGTCATTGGTATATTTGCCAGCACATCTGCTTTCTATCTGTGTGGCCTTGAGCAAGTTACTTAACCTCCTCATTTCCTCATTTCTTGAGTATAAACAGAGACGCTGTCACGCTGTTGTAAGGCAACAATGCTTGGCGCAAACAGGTCCTACAAAATGGTAGCTGCGTTTTATGATAATTAGCTGAGCTTATAACCATCGTGTGGACAAGCCAAATGGAAGCTAGCTGCGTGGCTGCTCCACGCCAGGTGTTCGTAAGCACTTCCTCGGGGCACCAGCTAAGAGCTGAGCAGCTCTCAGTGTGAAAGAAAGAGATTGCCTTCTCCATCAACTTCTAAGGGAGTTTATCCAGATGGAGGTTCTCACAGGAGAGAAAGATTGGTCCTATTTGCCCTCTCCTGGGGAAGGCCTGTTAGGCTGAAATTCTCTCTGGTGAACAGATAATCTTTGATTGTCACCAGGATTAGTCCCTGAGAAATGCCTCCCCTGTGTCCCCTTCTCCTATGGCTCCCTGCATCCCAGTCCCCGAGGGAACCGGACCCCTCACCTCCTGCACAGGGTCCTGTCAGCACTGCCTGCTCATCAGCCCTTGTCCAGTCTCCCTGCCTCTGCTTTAACGCAACCTCCACTTCCCACTTCACAGCAGTGACCAGGCAGGTTTCCCTGCCTTTCCTATCACTGCATCAGTCCGTTCTCTACACTTTCATCAGTTGTCTTTGCAAATCACGACCTGATCATCTGAATTCCTGCTTCAACATGTTTTTTCTCTCCCTACAGGATAAGGACCAACTTTCCTGCTTGATATGTGTAATCTGGATGCAGTGTCATGTACTGCACTGGATCTGTCCATGTTGCCCCTCAGACCCACCTCGCCCCACCCTGCTTTCCCTGCTCTGTTCCCTGGAGGCTGAGGTCCACACGATCAATGGGCTGCCCTCCCCCCGCCCCCTGCCTCCCCCATTCCACCAGTGAGGAGCCAGGGCAGGAGATGCAGGTGGGGGGCCAGTGTGGCCTCCTGGCTTCTCTTAGGTGGCCCTTTCCACACCAGCTTCCAGGTGCTGACAACCATTCTCTCCTCTTGCCCTGGTGGTTTCCCTGCAGCTTTATAAATAGTTCTGACTAAACTTCCCTCAGTTTACCCAATGTGGCTTCGGTTTTCTGCCACAAGTCTCACTGGTATACCTACCAATATCTTCTCTTCTTTCTGTTTCTTTGTGTATGTTTATTCATTCCTTTGTTTTACCCCAGCCACCACATCCAGCCAGAGAACCTCGCCTAAGTCTATATTTTTCTGCTCTTTGTAAATCACATAACTGTCTTTTTTAAAAATATAGATGATAGGTAGTATAGAGAGGGAAAGATGGCTTAGTCAGAAAAAAAAAAAAAGATATGAACTGTGTTTGCCCTGAATTCATCCTAAGTGGACTCAGTTTCATTTCATTCAGTCACATGGGAGAGAGAAATATCCACCTTTATGATTTAGACTGTGTTCTCTATTGCACAGAAGCATGTAACTTAGAGAATTCACATTGCATATTAGCCACTAAAACATGACTCTGGGAATATTTGAAAAGTAAGAACATGGAGTGATATGAAATCTCTTGTTCTAAAATTAAGTCACATGGAAAACAGACAGGTATTGTTAGCCAAAAATGGCAAATATGTTCACCTCTATCTTGAAAATTCTACTTGTTTTATTAGATCTAACCATACCTCCACCTTAATGAATTACTTCCTGAACAGTTTAGTCGTTGATTATTCTGTGCTCCTAGAACTCTTTATGTGTTTTCTATTTCAGTCTTATTATCTTGTTTCATTGTGTGTCCTCTTGTCCAGGCCATGAGCTTTTCTAGGTCAGGGTTATCGTCTTTGTGTGGCCCGTAAGTAAAACAGCTATTAGCACATAGTAGGTGTTCCATAAATACATGGTAATGAATAAATTGTAATCACAAAGATACTTTGGTTTCAATCTTAATGATTTCAAGTTAATAGGGTTCTAAACTTTAACTCCCCCTCCCACCACCACCACCACACACACACACACACACACACACTTCCTCCATCATTCCTGCCACTTCCACAACTGTCAGATATCCCAACCAGATCATTAACGAATGGTGTCCTTTGCAGTTCTATCCCATACAAATATGTGAAGGGCATCATTGAGAAACATGACTCTAGAATCTGACTTTGGTTGCATTGCTTGGCCATTTTTCTGAGAATGTTTGTTCTCCTGCCTGGGGTTATTTGGTTGGCCAGAAATGTTAAAAATCCAGATAGTGAAAGATTAGAGCCTGAAACACTTGTGAAAGATAGCTCTCAGGATTATATAACAGATTCGTAGTCTCTCCGAACTTTGTGTTGTGGCTTGGGAAGGCAGGACATAAAAATCAAACACTTCTTTGTGACAAGTGTGGATGGGGAAAAACCAGGGTTTTCATAATTTCATTCCAAACACCTTGTAAACTGACTAATAACAAAGCCCAGACGTGGTGCCTTTTGCTATTAATTTTTTCGCTGCCTTTGATCACTAAGAAGGGAAATGCAGGTGACAACACACACACACACACACACACACACACACACACACAGATCTAAAATGCAAAATTATTCCCTTTTTCCAGTCTGATCATCATTGCTTCAATTCAGAAGATTATCCATGCAATTTACTGCACTCTGACCCGTGTTCTAATATCAGCAGATCCAATAGGGTTTGAAGAAAAAAAAAAATAGGATGGCTCTATTTCAGAGGTCTCCTTTGAAAGACTCTGCCCTGTTTGGTGCCTCCATTTTAATACAAATCAGACCAGTTTAATGCCATCCCACCCACTAGACTGTAAGTACCTGAAAGATGGAATTTTGTTTCATTCAACTCTGTACTCCCAATGCTTGATGTTCGGTAAATGAATGAGTAAACGAGATCTTTTAAAAACCAGAAAATGCTTTGCTCTATACCCAAAATACTCCCAAAGCCCGTGTAGAATTTTATCATTCTATTCTAAGTAGAGCGCTTTCTGTAACCGCAAAGACCCCCAGCTGTTTTACAGGGTTCGGCAGGATCTGAAAATTGTCTTTATCTGGCCAGGCTGGGCTTTGGCCAACATTCCAAATTCTTTATTCCCTTTCACTCTCAGAAAATGCATTTCATTATTTTTATACTAATGGCTTATAAATGCTCACTTGCTTCACTTTTCTCAGTATATGGTCTCTGCTCGCCTGCCTGTTTAAGAGGCAGGAATGTAGGGTATGCCCACACACAACCTCTCATTTTTTCTGAAACCTAATGTAAACTAATCCATGAAAACTTGGCTGTGGTTGACTGGGCTGTTGAGAGGAAATATATTAGCTTTCAGGTATCAAGGAATTCATGAAAAATATAAGTAAGTTATTCTTAAATGGCAAAGATCCTGAATTCATAGAATATTTTTCAATAGTAGATACTTTTCTAAATACTTTCCTCGCTGTTCTTATTGGTATTTTGTTTATTACCAAGTACATAAACCAGAACCATTCAAACATATTTCTCTTTCTTCTCAGTTATATTTCAAGCAACATGGGTACATAGTAATTTCCCTTTTAACAAGTTCCAGTTCAGATGTTACCTCCTACATGCTGGGGTGACCCTCCCAGGTCTTTATATCTGATGGGGGCTATATCTTTCTATAGCATTTAATGATTCCTACGATGTATTTCTGTTCACGAATTGTCTTCCACATCAGGCTGCGAGCTCCGTGAAGGCATAAAGCTCTCATTTCATCTTTCTCACCCATACCCAGTATAGTATCTTGCACAGAGCAGATGCTCCAGAAATAGTTTTGAATCAACCCATTTATTTGAAATACCAAACAGCTCATGCGGGCTCTCAGTGAATCTCCAGTCTTACAATGACTGTAACTTTTCACAAGATTAGACCAACTACAAATTTCTTCCTCCAAAATATCATAAGCACATTTTATCTGCCCGCCCCCCTTTATCCTTTGAAAGAATGGCTATCTGCAGCCTGAGGAGGTGGCTGTGAACTACCAGTGGAGTTTTGCATTTCAGTATTTTCATGGACATTGACCTATTAATCGTAGAAAAATTCATTTGTCATTTTCAATGTTCCCAGAAGAAAGACAATTTGTGAAAAGGCCCTTTCTATCAGCTGTATTTACAAAGTAATAGAAGAACTTTCATTTAGTTTGTAAATCATATCTGATCATTTCTTAGATGCCATCAAATACTTACCTTTATAGAGTTCCCAGCGAGGTTTGTAGTTCAGTTACTTTTATTAATAACATGAATATAAACACATATGTACTGACAAGATAATAGTACATTGATTTTCATTTCTTTGGAGGGGTACATTTATCTTGGACAGGTATATATAGCAAGGCATTACGTCTGACCTGTCTGGATATAAGATGACATAATCAGACCCGCCACTGGTCTGAAGGGCTTTATTTGTTTCCTTATAGGCAGGAGTCTGAGATCATTGTCTCTTTCAGATTGATCCATAAACATTGCTATTGCAGAATGAATATATGATTTTGAGATATAGTATATCAAAGTGAGGAGTTTAAAACAGTTATTAACAACCATAAAAATTAACTAATGCCCAAGAAAAGGCTGGTAACCATCTTGTAGTGCAGGCTTGTGCAAAAAAGCGGGTCATGGATTTGAGAAGCTTTCATCCTGACTACTGTAATCAGGTATGAAAGATCTCATAGAATTCCACAAGTGATGTTTAAGCAAAATCAAAAAGCTCTCACTTGCTGACCACAATGGGGTTTTGCATTTTGTTTTTAAATTTTTCTAACCATTACTCTGTACCCAAAAACATACTCCAGTGACTCCAAACTGCTAATATTATAAACTTTTTCTTAATATAAATGTTAAATCTACTCTTTCCTCTGGATTTAAAGAAATACTAGTATATAAATGGAGGATAACAGTACAGTTTATCACTTCTTGAACTTACCCACCTTGATTTTATTTTAATTTGTTGTTTTGTTTTGTTTTAATCCTCACCCAAGGCTATTTTTTGCCCCATTGATTTTTAGAGCAAGTGGAAGGGAGAAGGAGAGACAGAGAGAAACACTGATGTTAGAGAGACACATCGATTGGTTGCCTCCCGCATGCCCCTGACCAGGACCAAGAGCCTGAAACTGAGGTAGTGCCCTTGACTGGAATCGAACCCGGGACCCTTTGGTCTACAGGCCGACACTCTATCCATTGAGCCAAACTGGCAGGGGCTTGAACTTACCCACCTTTGAAAGTCTATGGTCTTCTTGGATATATTTAGCCAAATGTTTTCCCTGCTGTGCTGTGATTCCCTGGAAGGCAGACATTCTCTCTGCACCCATGAAATGCCAGCCTCTTAGGAAGTTTTTCACTTACTGTTTGTCAAATGGATGTTTGAATGGATAATAACAGCAAGCGTTTACTCTGTGCCTGCACTTTTCTAAGCACTTTGTAGATATGAACTCATTTGATCTTCTAGCAACCGTGTAAGGTAGGCGTTACCGTTTTCTATGTTCTGGAGATGAGGAACCCGAGACTCAGAGAGGTTTTCTAAAATGCCCAAAGTCACACTGTGGCCAACGCAAGATTCAACACAAACAACCAGTCTAGAATGAGTGCCGTATGCTGTGTGCAGTGGTTAAATGCCAAGACTCCTCAGGCTGACCAATACATTTTTCCATAATTTGACCTTACCCTTCCTTTTCAACCTTATTCCCCAGCCTCCTCTAACATGTGCTTCCCTCTGTGGTCATGGTAGCAACCTCACTTTTCTCCTGAATTTGCTCCTGCATAACTTGACCTTTGCTCCCTCAGTTTCCCTTCCAGAAATCAACTTCCCTCATCCCCCAAGGTTTCATTTGGGTCTCACCATCACCGTGAGCCTTCTATGACCTCCTGCTCATATGAATTTCACACTTGGATACAACTACAGCATCAATAGTCTGTACTGGTCATTTTCATACTTTATTATATGTGGATTTTCATCATCCATGGAGTGTTTTATTTGTCTCAGTCTTGATTCCCAATAGTCTTTTAAACATTTTTTTTTAAATCTTTTTTTATTGATTTCAGAGAGGAAGAGAGAGGGAGAGAAACATCAGTGAAGAGAGAGAATCATCAATTGGCTGTCCCCTGCATGCCACTTCACTGGGGATTGAGCCCACAACCCTGGCATGTGCCCTAACGGGGATTGAACTGTGACCTCCTGGTTCATAGGTCGATGCTCAACCACTGAGCCATACCAGCTGAGCTTAAGATCTTTTTAAAAGTCAATTAGCACAGTGCTGTGCATCTAAAAAGGTTTATTTAATTAATACTTTATTTTTTAGAGAAGTTTTACACTTACAGAAAAACTGAGTGGAAAGTATAGTTCAAACTATATGACATTTGTTTAAAGGCAAAATTATGAGCATAGTAGAAAGATCAGGGGTTGCCAGGAGATGGGGGAAGGGAGTCATGAATCAATGGAGCATAGAGGATTTTTAGGGCAGGGAAACTATTCTATGTGATTCTGCAATAGACATGCATATAGCCTTTTCAGACTGGTTTTTTTCACTTAGCAATATGTATTAAAATTCTTCCATGTCTTTTCATGACTTGATAGAACACTATTTTTTAGTCTGAGTAACATTCAATTGTATGGAAATAGCACGATTAAAGAAACTTATTTAATATATATTTAATGTAAAAACTTTTAAAAAACATTAATCATAATATATATCACAGTGAACATTTATCTTTTTTTATTTAGCCATTTATTTTTTTCTGAATTAATCTATTTATTTGTTCTATCTTTGTGTAATATATTAACTTGGTTTCTTTGTTTTTATATTTTCTTATCTTTATTGTTGAAAGTATTACAGATGTTCCCTCTTTTCTCCCATTGATCACCTGGGAGATCCATATTGCCCCTACCCTCCCATCTAGGTCTTCACTGAACTATTGTCTATGTCCATGGGTTATGGCTATGCATGAAAACATTCATTATTTCGTAATTCTTTTGAGTACCGAATTTAAAAAGAACTAGTCATGTAGGCCTAACTGTGACCCCGACTCTGAGATGGCACTCATCGTTCTGCAGCTAATCAGGAGCCATTTCCCAGATGGTCCGTGACAGCAGAACATAAACAGAGCAGCGACCCCTCGTCCTCACGCTCAGGGCGCATCCTGGTCTTTCTGTGATGTGGACATGGGGACTGTGACAACGAGACGTGAGAAATGTCTTTCCAAGTGGAGGTATTCCGGCACTCGTACAAGCATCTCCCGGCGTTCCAAGAGTACGCCCATCTAGAATGGAAGCCAGCTTTTAAAAAGTAACTGCAAATTACAGAGAGCAAGACATTCTCCTAAAGGAAACAAAATATAACATTTCAGCAAAGCAGGTTTAGTTCGATTACAGATAAAAGTTAAAAGGAAGCCACGGTTGCGTTTTGTTTTTTTCCTGGTAGAACCTAAGTGAGCCAAGCTAACAGCACTGATGCATAGAAAGAATTCCACATCTGGAAAATCTTTGCTCCATCTGTGGTAGGTTTTCAGAATCTTGCTCTTTCCTTACCATTTCCCATGACTTCAGCTTACCTCCCTTTTGTTTTCTTTAGTGAAATTGTTTAACCCTTAGGGGTTTCAGGTTTTTGTTTTGTTTTGCTTTTGAAAGAAAGAAGAGCAAGGGAAATCTTCACAATGTTTTTGAGATTCTCTAGCCTTACTCTATATTTCTCTAAAGTGTCTAAGTGATATAAACATTAACAATATAAATATCTGATCAATTTTATGGAGTTATATTTTTAAAGTACCTTAGGTAAACTCTCTTATTGGAAGATTATTGTGTCTCCAATAATGGAAGTTAATATCATATAGCACATAGAAATAAAGTTATATATTTGTATCAGAGTACTCATTGATATCATTTTAATACAATTAAGAATATTTACTACTGTACCTTTATCTCACTGAATCCCTTCTCAAGCCTTAAATAAGTTGCATGGCATTGATATTTGGAATTTATTTTCTTGTCTGTCCTTACACTTTCTCTTGGGAGTCTCATCCAACTAACAATATGTCTACACAATCTCTAGCCCTACCCTCTCAGCCAAGCTGCCCACCTCATGACCAATTGCCCTGAGAATCCTCACCGAAATGCCCACACTCTCCACATCCTGCACTTCCTACCTCAGTATCTTTGCTGATACTGTTCCCTTTTCCTAAAATGTCCTTTCAATACTATCTTCAAATTTTCACATCCACCTCCTCTTCGAAGCCTTCCATGATCTCCACTAGTCTGAAATCAGACCTTCCTCCTGGAACTCTCAATATATTTGAACTTCTCCTGAGGTTTTTAGCCCATTGTGCTCTTTATTATGATCATGAAGGCTTATTTTCCCCCAATATTTAATAAAATCCATGTCTGGTTTACCTTTGAATGCCTTGCACATAAAGGACATGCAAAAATGTGGGGGTTGGAAAAAAATTGCATTTTTCATTGAAAACAAAGTCACGCCCCTTTAGTGCAATGTTTGTTCAAATGTGCCTCATAATTTTCTAGAATGTTTGTTTAAAAATTCAGATTCCTGGATGCCTCCCGTCCTCCTGAATCAGAATCTGTAGGCCTAAGAATCTTAAATATAATATACTCTCCAGGGAGTTCCTATCTACACTAAAGTTTGAGGATCACTGGTCAGTGTCAATCAAAGTTTCCCATTTATTCTTCCTCGCAAGCATATTTCAACATGTACGTCAAAGTTTGTACTGCATCGCAAAATACTAAGGCTTAAGAAAAATTATCATGACTCTGAATAGGTCATAGTTTGTTATAAATATAACCATAAATATTTCAGAATATCTGTTTTTACCAAATAGTGTGCTGGACTTATAAAACTGTCTACCTCAGAGAGCTAGTAGTTAGGTGAGAGAAAAGATACATACATATTAAAAGTTTATTGTACAAGCAAAGTACTCAAAGATGCCCTATTATGTCATATATTTTCATATATTTGTCATTAGCCAACCCAATCATTATCCAATCAACTAGAGACAACAACATTTTAAACAGTGGAAATAATTTCATATGCAGACATGATAGAAAGAGAAAAAAAAGAATAGAGACCAGGCAATGAGAACTATAGTGTCCCACCACTCACATTCAATAAGCAGATGTTTATTTGGACCAGGTTCTTGTTTTAAATTCCTGTATAGCCCTACTCCTCCTCTCCTCACCTCGGGGATAACCATCATGCTGGAATCGCCCAGCAGGTATTATCAATCACCCCATAACAGGAATCCTGATCTCTGTGAGGTGGGGGGTGCAGGAGGAAACCACCATCCAGTGGTGACCTAGGACAGTCAGATGGGAGAAGGATGGAATGACTTAGGGAAAAAGCATTCCTAGTTTTCAATTTTGTAATCTTAAAAACAGCCCAAGTGACAGTGAAAAATTATTACCATATATTGCTGCAAACAGACAAATATGTTATCAATCTTTAGTAAGGCTACAATCCTGAGCTCCCCCTCAGTGGAATGTATTGTCCCTACTCCAGGTTCATCTAAGTCCAGCCAAATGTCAGTTCATCCAATTCTCTTCTTTAACCTCTTTCCCACTTCCTCTCCCCTCCACTAGAAAGGTGAGGGGCAGTGATAAAGGGGAAAGGAACTGAGAAAAATGATGTGATACTTGCTCCTTTTTCTGCCTCTTCTGTTTAGTTGTCTCAGGATTTCCTTGTTCTAGACTTTGGGAATGCCTCCAGCCTGCTGAGCAATGTAAGTGGTAAGCTCAGTGGTAAGATAAAGAAGATTCTAGACATTGATTTGAGAGAGGTCACCTGAGCTGAATGGTCCAGCAAGGATCGGGGGGGGGGGGGGGGGGCGGGGGCGGGAGGAGGGGGGTAGTAAGCCTTGAAAAACTGGAAAAGAAGGCATGAGACTTTTCTAGGCAAGGAAAGCGATGTTGGCAAAGCTAGCACAGTGGGAATGCACAAGGCACAGTGATGCAATTGTATAGCCCGGCCAGCTGGAGCACACAGTTTGTGTTTGGAAGGAGAGAAGTTTGAAAAAAATGGGATGCATCCAGACTCCAACAGGCCTTGGAGAGTGATTATAGTTTTTACTAAGAATAGTAAATCTTATTAAATTAGTCAGTGGTTATTGTCCCAGCTGCAAAGATCGAGACAGCCTCATTTTTAACTTTTTATCTAAGTAGGAAAGGAAACAGAGGCAGAAACCGTTTTTTACTTTAAATAACCCCTATAATACCTGCAGCCCATTAGACAACCGTAATTACTATTGATAAAGGACTTTTAATATGTCAAAATCATATGGGATTTAGTGATGAGGTTAGAAAACAATAAAAAAAAAAGATTTTCAGTTATGCTTTTGGTTAGACAGATAAAAACTGAGTTTTGCTTTGTTATAATTCAACCCTTGGTCATGGTAATAAATAACAAGTGACACCATTATCATAGAGAAGAGATAGCATGAATTTAGAGAACTGAAGAAAATAGCTGCTTCTAAGCATTTCCAGTTTTCTAACTGAATTTAGAGTAAATCATTCTCCAAAGAAATGCTAACCATTTCTTAAAAGCTAGCTACATAGAAAGGTTTACTTTAGGATAACCATATTTTATGATTATGACCAAATTGTCAATTATATTTCCTGCCACCATCCATTCTTTTGTTTGTTTTTAATGTTTTCGTTTTTTATGTTCTTGTGTCATTGATGATGTAGAGTCTTGGTGCAAGATCTGAACTACTCATTCTGCATGAAATTTCAAAGACTCCCATATCCTTTAAAGAATTGTTTTTCAATTTCCAACTTGAGATATTAACAATACTATATTGATCTGCCACACAAATAATAAATAGCTAGAAATGTGCAAATACTGGCAATTGCTTAATTCAAAGACTAATTAAAACTTTCACAAAACAGTGTGGTACCTTTCTCTCCATCTAAACACGAGGAAACCAAAGTGCCAACCGCTGAAGCACCCTCTCCAGATATTTGATACATCTGTTGAGAGCAGGGTTTCCTAACCTATTTATGGTGATCGGTTTTTTTCCCAATCTCTCCTAGACACATACCACTTAAAAATACAATGAAAACGGCCCAGCCAGTGTGGCTTAGTGGTTGAACATCGACCTATGAACCAGGAGGTCACAGTTCGATTCCCAGTCGGGGCACATGACCAGTTTGCAGGCTCAATCCCCAGTGTGGGGCGTCCAGGAGGCAGCCGGTCAATGATTCTCTCTAATCATTGATGCTTCTATATCTCTTTCCCTCTCCCTTCCTCTCCGAAATCAATAAAAACATTCTTTTAAAGAAGAATATTCTAAATACTCCTCTGGGCCTCACACGGAATTGTTATAGCTCCCAAGGAGCCCAAGCCAATAATGAGTGTGAGGGGACGCTGGAGTCAGAACTCCCACGTTTGCAATTCAAGATGAGGGAAGCAGTTACAGGCAGCAGTTTCTTTGAACGATGCCATCTTTCTTACATCCATTAATGAGGGTGTTTCCACGTTTTCTAAAAAATGGAATTTGTCCAAAGAAGCACTTGATAAAAACCTTCACTGTCCTTCGCCATCTGCCTTCTTCGCTCAGACAGGACAATGCATGACCTTCTCTGCAGATGTCCTCTGTCAGGTGAAATTTGCAGACGGTCCCTTCCCAGGGCAGGTTTAATTTATGCAAATGAGTTGTGATGTTCCCTCTCCCATATTTCTTTTTTCCTTTCTCAAGGCTTTTATTTTTAACTTTCTTCTCCTGATTTGTCTTTCTTTATCTTTTTATATGCTAGTCAGAAGAGTAAGTGTTTCATTTTTGTCCTTTCTTTTTTTGTTGTTTAAGATATTTAGGAAGCTTTTGAGCAGCTATGCCTGTGGGAGCCAAGGCATGAACTGGCTGCTAAAACTGCGTGCTTAGCAGGAAGCAACTGCTAGCATCATTCAAAATTATGTGTGACTTTAAAATGACTTATTGTTAGTAATGATGGACTTTTATGCTATACAAGCAGTAATTAAGCTAATAGAGTGTAGATGTGGACTACTGTAACACATATGAAAGAAGATATATGCTAACAATTCAAGCTTTTTATTATAATCTTAGTATCAATATTTTCCAAACATATATCGAGCATCTAATGACATATACCTTGAAACATGCAAAAATAAGTACATAACAGAGATATTAAAACTATCCTATATAATAAAGAGCTAATATGTTAATTAGACCAGATGGTGGAACGACCTTCTGGACGACCTTCCAGAACGACCAGTGAGTGGGTCCGAGGGGCTGTGAGGCAGCTGGAGCTGCAATGGGATGAGCCCCTTGCACGAATTTCATGCATCAGGCCTCTAGTAAATAAATAAATTAAGTTAAATATTTGGGAATAAATTTTTGGCTTATTTTTTATCAGAAAGAGGCTGTGAAAATTGTGTGTTCTTTTACTGCTGTTAGAAAATTGCCTACTTGCTTAAATAAGCATTTTTTAATGTTCCATTAGGTGCCCTAAAAACAAATATATATATCCTCCCAAATAGTATATCCTAATATAATAAAGATGTAATATGCAAATGGTCAGTATGCCGTGACACGTAATGACCAAACGCGTCATGACCAGATCAGCAGGAGGGTGGGGCAGCGAGCTACAAGTGGGCGGCAGAGAGCTACCAGAGTGGGCAGGGCAGCAAGCTATGAGTGGGGGGTGGGGGGGGCTACAGGAAGGCAGCAGTGAGCTACAGGCACACGGATTCGTGCGCAGGACTACTGGTCCTAATATAATAATGTTATCTAAAAATAACCTTATCATTGTTGAGTTAAAATGTTTCATTTGTTCTGGTTAAAAACATGCCAATACTAATAACACTACATGAATTGATACTAATAGTTATTCTACTAGTATATAGAATGAGTCTTTCATGATACTATTCAAATATATTTTATTGTTGATAGTATTTGAAGTGCCTTCTCTCTCATATAATTTGATCCAATAACACAACACTGGGCATGCCATCTCAGTATGCCCATACTCTCAGCCAGTGATCATTCTCCGAGCAGTGATTTCCTCCCCACCTCTCTGTGAGGACGTACACCTGATGCTCAGAGATTCAGAGTTCCGGGGGTTTGCTTTTCTCAGAGAATTTTCAATAATATCAAAATTTTTAACACTGAGCTTCTATTTCCCAATGTTATCACCTCCATATGTTCTGTGTAATGTTTATTCATAAAACCCATTGATTTTCTTTTCTGTTGGGTTGTGAATGTATGTGTAAGGTATAGGGTAAGGGTTGAGGCTCATTTTTCCATGTGATTATCCAGCATCATTTGTTTAAAAAGATCATCCTACTCCGTTGACTTACCTTGGCATCTTCAAAAAAAAATCAGCTGAGCAGGTACTATGGTCCTGCTTCTGGAATCTTCATTTTGCTTCATTGGTCTCTATGTCTAGCCTTATATCAGAATCACCCTGTCTTTATTACTGTGCATGCATAGTAACACTTAAAATCGGGTAGTATTAATCTTCCAACATTGCTTTTTTCCCCCAACATCTTTCTGGTTCATTTAGATACAAACATTATATTTCCATATAAATTTTAAAATCAATGTGTCAGTTTTCCAAAAAAAAATGTCCTACTTGAATTTCAACTGGTTTTACATTGAATCTATAGATTAGTATGAAAAGAATTGACATCGTGACAATATTGAGTCTTCAGCTCCATAAGTAGGGTTTATCTCTGTTTATTTAGGTTTAATCATTTCTCTTGGCAGTCTTATGGCAATCAGTGTACAAGTTTTGTACACATATCATTAAATCTATCTCTAAGTAGTTCATATTTTTTACCATGTTTCAAATGATACTTCCTTATTTTAATTACTAGACATTAGACAAAGTATAAATATTTAAAGAACTATATATATACATAAATATAGACATAGATGCTAAGGTTTTTCTTCCTGCCTTCTAAGGGCAATCTTATCCCAGGTCAGAGGTCAGAGATTTCAAGAATATCATCACTGTGGTTTATTGGTCTACCAGGCATCAATAGATACCTAACAAATAGTATTAACAGCTTTTACCTAAGTTCTTCGGTTAGGGACATTTAACAGTTTATCATGAAGGAGATTCTCAACCAAACTCAATGTAATCCTTAGGGTTTCAAATGTAGACACAGGTTAAGAAATAAAATTTCTACTTGTACCAGAGCAATGTGGTAAAGGTGGTAAAGTTAAATACACATTTCAAAATCGAAACAGTCACCTGCAGCACATAACCTGCAAGCTAAGGATTATCGATTGAATACACAGAAAACATTTACATGTTCCTCAGAGTTACAGAGGCTTCACACTGTGCATCCACTTTGCCATGGGCTTTTGGATACCTACATCACGGAGAATTGTGTTTTTGTGGACTGACCGCCTACTGGGCAGACTTGTTATGCCAGGGTAGGCACTGTCATTCACTAAGCCTGATGTCCTGTTGCAGACACTGGGTTGCTCGTAGGGCTTAGCCAAATGAGGTTTCCATCATTTCCCTTCCTTGCTAAAGACCCAGATCCAAGCATGCCATTGACTCCATAAACTTGCCCTTTCCCATCATCATTCACATTTTTTTGTAGAAACTATCAGCGCTTTGGGTAGTCCTAACTGTTCTAATTGCTCCAAAGAAGGCTTAAATGAGTTGCATCAGCAAATGAGAGTGGCCCTCTGACCACTCTTAGGATACACAAGCTTGGAAAATAAGGTGTCCCTATCATTAGATCAAAGCAAATGGGACCTAGAAACACGATCACGTTAAACTTTTGTTTGCAGTAAGAAGACAACATGCATAAGTTAGACAGAACTAGATAAAAGGTATACTATATTGCCAAATGTTTTTCTTGGATGGAAAATATTAGGGACATAGTAGAGCCAGAATCTCTAGCTGACTAGACAAGAATCTCTCTCTCCAGAGATCTGGAAGGGTGTGCAAAGCTCTCCCAGGTCAGAGAGCAGCCCCACCAATGGCTAATATGAGCTCTTTATCACAAACACAAGGAAGTGAGAAGCTGTCAAAGCATTATGTGGCTCTTCTCATTTTGTCTTATAATTCCCAGTGGGATCTTGAAAGAAACCAGAAAACTTCTCATATTCCCACTCTCCCCCTCTGCCAAGTTGAGACAACACTAATTATCACATACTGCCCTCAACTCGCAACAGTTTGAAAAGACTTGGTTTATTTGAAATTTATGGAAATACAACTTGAGGAATTATTCTGTACACAGTGGGTTCTAAAAAGCACTTTTTCTGTGTGGGATATTTCTAGTGGCCAATAAATACAGAAAGCAAGCAAAAAAAAAAAAAAGAATAGCTTAAAATTGGCTGTGTAGTAAAATGGTTTTTACATTATTGCCATGACATGGGGCTGAAATTCATCCATAGGGAGCTGACATATCCTCAAAATGAAAACTGTTTTAATGAGTTTTCAAAGATGAGGGGCAAAGTTGCCAGCCCTGTGTTGGACTCTGATAAAATCAATAATTAAAGCCTTCCTTGCTTGATGACATTTGGTTGTGCTGCTCCTCTCCAATAGTCTGCTAAGAAGTTACATTTATGTTGCTATATTTCCTTAAAAAAACACATATGAAACCTCATATTGGTTAGGTCTGTGGATCATTCCACCAATGAAACCGATGTTCGAATAAGTGGGTTTTTCCAATACCTGCCAGAATGAGTTACAAAGAACTAGAAGGATTGTCCTGGAAAAGAAGTGTCGCAGAAGAGGAGGGTCATTTGGGAACACTTTGGAGACCAGACCTGGGTGACCTATCATTAAAACCTATGTGTTGACTACGCCCAAGTTCTCTTGGCTCATTGCCCTTTGATTTCCATAGCTGGGATCACCCAAAACCTATCTGAGACTCAGGCTTCTTTCACATCCTGGGTGATTTTATTGGCTAAGAGTAAGGAGCTTTGACCCATAGTTTAGTATCAGCTGAGCCTAGATAATATTAATGGGTCATTATTATCAATATCATTAATTTCTGACCAAACTATTACTGCTTAATAAGTTTAACACATTGGAGACGGGTCACGAGAATTCTCGCTTCACATTACACAGTGTTTTACAAAGTATCATACTTTTAAAAGATATTAGCTTGTAAGAACATGTAATAAATAACTTCAAAATGCAGTGGGTGTTTAATTTTAAAGTGTGCCTTTAACATTTATGTAAAAACTTTTTTGTACTCGTTCAATAGAAACTTATCTGGCCACTGGGTAAAGCTAGCAATAAAACTACTGGTCCGCAATGTGTTTTAAGATGCAGACAGCTCCTTAGTGGGTGTGTATCTTGGATCTACCATTTACTATGTGACCTTTCTCTAGTCTCTTCTCTCTAAACTTTAGCTTCCTAATCTCTGAAGAAGAGATAGAATACCTGTATTGATCGATCTATATACACTAGTCTATCCATATATAGGGGTCTAATATACAGTGCTAGTAGAGCTTGTGGTATATCATAGGTACTCAATAAATGTTATTTTTCCTTTATTGCTCCTTCCTTTCCGTGTTTAAGTATAACAAAGCTTTATGCCATTATAATCACTCATTGTTCGTGACTCATACAAGGAGCTGTTGATATTTATGCTAGGAATGATTGTATATCCTTAACATTGTCATACATCTAGAATGGAAATGTAGGTGAGTTTAGTGACTAGGAAAAGTTAGGAATCTGGGCTATGTTTGTTTTTTTCCCCTCCTCTGTGTTAGCCCATTAACATGCTTCCATCATGGAGCTTATTACACTATTTTGAAATGATTTGTGGTCAATGTGATTTCTCCTCCTCAAGGACAGAGTTGATGTCTTCATCTTCAGCTTCCCCAGGCCTAACACAGTGTGCGGTTCAGTACTTGCGGCTATGGGTACCTGATCCTGTTCCTCTGCCAAAGGGGCCTCCCCCGACCTGTTCTGTCTCACCTGACCAGGAAATGAGTCAACCTGATTCCAGGAGCTCAATCTCTTTAAAGGAGAAACACATACGTACGAGAGAGAGAGAGAGAGAGAGAGAGAGAGAGAGCTTTTTAAAAAATGAACCAGATATTAGGTGATCACATTTTTTTAGATTTTTTTTACAATATATTTTTATTGATTTCACAGAGAAAGGGAGAGGGAAAGAGAGATGGAAACATCAATGATGAGAGGATCATCAATCAGCTGCCTCCTACACGCCCCTTACTGGGGATTCGAGCCTGCAATCCCGGCATGTGTCCTGACCAGGGAATTGAATCGTGACCCCCTGGTTCATAGGCTGACACTCAACCATAGAGCTACACCAGCCAGGCTAGATTCTTTTTTTAATGGTGAACTGCCCCTTGGAATTGACTCCCACAGGCCTAGAGGTCTGTATACCTCAGTAGTTTGTACCTCCTGATCTATGTCCAGCCCCACGATAGGGCAAAGGGGTAGATATCTACCAAGAAACAGTCTGAGTTGCAGATATTCATGAGCTTTAACAATTTGGAAACAATATAATTTAGGACTCATGGGTTACTAATATGCAACGGTACATACTAGTATTACTCACAATGTGAGCACCTTCTGCCAATTTTAATTATCATTCTCTGCATAATTAAGTTGTCAACGTTGATGGGAAAGAGGATGCATGCTGTAGAAATGTGGAAACTCTGGAGATCGATGTGGGTTGAAATTAGTTTCGTGTTTAAAAATAATTATGATAATAATTAGAATTTGCTTGGTACCTGATAATTTACAAAGTGCTTTTACACATTATTTAATTTCACAAAGATTATGAACTGGCCCTTAGGTACTTGATGCCAAACCTTGAACATTGTAAAATGGAATTTAAGGGAAAGTGAGAAAGAAGATAATTAAAAATGCACTGAAAGACAGAAAATCAGCCAAATTCATTGGCAGAGAAATAGATTTGTTTGGCATTTTAGAAACTCAACATATCTTGTAGAAGAAGCTGTTGGCCCATCTTTGGGTTTCACAGTGTCGGCACTGTTTATTGTTTTGGGGAGAGTTTTTGATGTACCGTTATAATGACGTTTGCTTACTTAACACTGAAAGATGTGCAAAACCGGGAGACATCTGCACCATATTTAGAGGCAAAACCAAGAATGATTGGTTAAATCACTGAATGAAAGTAGAAGAATGATCAGAGGGGAAATATAAGGAGCTGATTAATCGTTCGTTTAAAACTCAGGTATCCACCTCGACTAGTGGTTCTCAACCTTCCTAATGCCGCGACCCTTTCATACAGTTCCTCATGTTGTGGTGACCCCCAATTTCATTGTGACAAATTGAACATAATGAAAGCATAGTGATTAATCACAAAAACAATATGTAATTATATATGTGTTTTCCTATGGTCTTAGGCGACCGCTGTGAAAGGGTCGTTCGACCCCTAAAGGGGTCGCGACCCACAGGTTGAGAACCGCTGAAATGAGAATCCAGACTGGCCTGCAGGATGCTAGTGACAGCCATAGCTTCCTTCCCACAGCCGCACTCAGGGTTGTTTTCTGTCCCCTCAACATCCTCCTCTAGACCTGAGTTACTAAAACACAAAGGAGGTAGTCAAATGCCGCGCAGGTGAACGAGAATGAACCTCCAAAGTCAAAGAGCACCCCACCTGCGACCTCTCCACCACCTCCCTCATTTTTTTTATTTTTTTGCCTCCTGCCCTGCCTTGCCTTCAAAATGCAAGCTTCTATGGGTTGCCAAGAAAGGAGAGATGGGATTTAATATTCGGACAGCCAGGCAGGGACCAAGTCAAGTTACTAGATTACACAGGAAGCCAGCATCATCGGAGAGCCACGGAGGCAGCCCCAGAGCCGCGCGCGGGTGTCGCCGGCTCAGCGTAAGCCTTTCCAGATGTGGCCGCCGCGCGCGCCGGAGCCTGGCGGCGCTCCAGGAGGCCGCCTGCAGTCGGCGCACTCGGGGCCGCAGCGCCAGCCGCATTGCCCGACTCCTGCAGGCGCGGGGCTCGCGGCCGCCCGGTCCCTGTCCCCGGCCCCGGGCCGCCTGGCAGAGCCGCAGCCCGCAGCCCCGGGAGGACGCCTGCAGCTGGAGGAGCGGGAGCGGGAGCGGGAGCGGAGCAGAATGGTCGCGGCGCCAGGGCAGCAGCCCTGAAGTCCTTCGCGGGGATGGGGGACCCCGAGGCCCACGTGATGGCGCGGCCCCTGAGAGCCCCTCTCCGGAGGTCCTTTAGTGATCACATCCGAGACTCCACGGCCAGAGCCCTGGATGTTATTTGGAAAAACACCCGAGACAGACGGCTGGCAGGTGAGGGGCGAAGGGGAGGGGGCGGGGGGAGGGGAGGTATTCATAGGAAAACAATTAAATACACCGGCTCAGGGAGGAACGCGGGTCATTTATGAGCCCATCAGCCGGGTGAAGTTCCTCACTGTCACGGCGGTGCCCTCAGTCTCCCTCTGACATGTAAAGCTTCTGCAGTGTTTGGGGTTTGGGGTGTGTCGTTTTCTCCCTGTGATGCCTCCGTCTGATTAATTCTAGAGGAGGTTTTATGAGAGGTGCTTTCTGTGGTGGTGGGGGTGTTGTTTTTCCCCTTGAAAAACCAAGCGAGATCCTTATGCGTATCAGGAGATCGGTGGGGGTGGGCCGCCTCGGGCAGACGCACGAGGATCCGCTAGGCAGCTGGGGTCAGCTGCGGAGCTGGGGTCCGAGGTGGCCTGGCAGGCGCGCAGGCGAGGGGCCCCGGGCGGGCGGGGCGGTGTGTCAGTGGAGTAATCCGCGCTGCCCAGTCGGAGCTGCTGGTATTTCCTCTGGCAGCTGGAGCTGTGCTGAGTTCCAAGAGTGTGTCAGGTATGCTGGAGGCAGGCATTTGAAATATAATAAAGCATAACTACAGTGGTGCAATTCAAACGTCCTAGGGCTCATGTGACAGCGACCAAATGGCCGGCTGTGTTAGCAGGGCCACGCTAAGGAGACGGGAACTTCTGCCTCATTCTGGTGTTAAGACTATTCAGAAATGGATCCCGAATAGCATTGCCAACAAGCAGGCAAGAGAACTCCAAATCCCAAAAAGCTCTCCCAGTCGTGTTGAATGGCTCTGTCTTGTTTGCTGTCTAAGTCTGTATACTGATGTCATCTGCACAGATGGGTCAAAGATTATGTTTTCTTTACCCTTTTGGTTAATCCAGTTGTTTTTCATATGCTGAGTGAAGCTCTGCATTGTTGAAAATATTAGAAGTGTCAGTCTGGACTTCTGTGCTGTGTGCTCTCAATAAAAGGTCCTTTGACTTTCACACAATTGTCCCAACATGACTTGAAAAGAAGGAGTTTAAGGTTTGTGACTGTGACAAAGCAGATTATGAAGATAACATACTCGTTACCTAATCATGGTAAGCTGGAAATTTTTCCTAAATGCTCATAAAAATCTTTCTGTTAAATTAAACGATATTGCCCAGGACTGGGAGAGAATAAACAGTGTTGTCTAACCATAGCTAGGGGAGATGGAGCAGAATATTTTAAATTTAACCATTTTAGTGTGGCTTTATAGTAAAATGTGACACCTTAAAGAAATTCAACTTTCCATATTAAGGCAGGTTTTTTTTAAAGTGTTCTATCTAGTGATAAACATTTGTATTTGGCTAGTGGAAGTTTAAGAAACAAGATATGGGAATATAAAATTCACAACTATAATTATTTGAACCCCCCCAAAAAATAAGGTGATTGCTTTATTGTTGTCTTGTTTGACAAATTCATTGTCACAAATGGAAGGATTCCACAAATAGTGTCTTGTAAAGATGACACAAACATATCTTACTGTGGTTGGGTGTTTTAATTTGATAGTAAGACTAATTCAAACATTCCAGCGTCCCAGACTTCCCCTTCCATTTTCATAAATGAGGAGCTTTTGACAGCTGTTGACTTCTGAGAATAAGGATATGATCCCTGGAAAAATGCTGTCTCTGTTTTGTCATTTGTCTATTAAATGTTTGTAAGTATATTTTTATTGATTTCAGAGAGAAAGGGAGAGGGGGAGATAGAAACATCAATGATGAGAGAGAATCATTGGTCAGCTGCCTCCTGCATGCCCCCCACTGGGATCAAGCCCATAACCAGTGGTCAACCACTCAGCCACACCGTCCCAGCTTGTCTGTTAAATACTAATGGTCTATATGGAGTCAAAAATAGAGCATCGAGTGAAAAATACTTAGAGAAAATTAGTTACTTTTTATGTGCGATGAAACATTAAACAGGTCCACTGGAGGAAGAAATTCTTTGTATTGCCCAGTTTTCCTAAGATGAGTACGACCTCTTAGGCACTTCGCACAGTGGAGCATCCAGGTTCTGTACTGGAAAGGAAAGGGCTTTGGCTACCACAATGGACTGATTGCTGGGGACTCAGACCCCCTCTGTGTCCTCCCCCGTTCTTGGCACGTGGCTGGGAGCTTCATCAGTGTTTGTCCAATGGAGACCGACTTGGTTCACATCCAAGCCTCAAGAGCACTCATTCTATCCTTTCCCTCAAACTTCTCCCCTGCACCCCACCCTCCCACTGACCAAAGACTTTAGCTGTTAATTATCCACAAGAAGTCACTTCTCCAAGCATCGGTACACTCCATTCTATGTCCTCCCACTTGGCCCTCTCTTGTGGAATGGAGGGCAATAGGAAGTCCAAACCTCTCACTTCACTTTCTGTTGTGAAATTAATCAGGTGACAGATGAGAAGTGTTTTGAAGCCCCACAGGAAAATACTTCATTAAATAGTCCCTGAAACACTATTTCTATGATGATCATTTCATGTAGTTTCTCAAAAACTAATCTGAGGTTTCAGTTTCTTCCATACTGCTGGGCCAAGAGACAAAGTTTTAAGTTTTCTTGTTAGATATTTTCTCTATCAGTCAATATCTCTCTCTCTCTCTCTCTCTCTCTCTCTCTCTCTACATAACTTAAGAGTTCCTAGTTCTGCCCCAAATGATGCCATGTACAAAAACCACCATATACCTCTTGTTACCTTAAACTCCCTTATGTCAAGAATAGGAATTTCATCTGTTATGTTTAAATATCCACAGCCTTATAAAAACACAGTACAGAATTGCTGCTAGAAAAGGCCTTTAGGTTGTGAGGAGTGACAGAACAGACTGTTTTATTACATGCTCCTTTATATGTAACTAGAGGCCCGATGCACGAAATGTGTGCAAGAGTAGGCCTTCCTTCCCCTGGCTGCTGGCACCGGCTTCTCTCTGGCACCAGGATCTGGGCTTCCTTCCCTCACAGCCCTGGCTTTGTCCAGAAGGACGTCTGGTCTAATTAGCATATTACGCTTTTATTTTTATAGATTGCCTTTCTCTGCCCAACCACACAACCCTCTTCTCTCTACAACCATTATTCCCAAGCCCACAGGTACACTGTCTTCTTTCCTAAGCACAGAGGATGGCATTGGGTCTTCAGGGAATTGGAACTTTGGGTGAAAGATGGGGTCAACAGTCCTTCTGTCTTACACTTCCTCTGTGTCCTCACCACTCCTCTGCTTCCGCCCGGCCTCCCCTTGAGCCCAAGGACATCTTGGCATCAGGGTGCATTCATTCCTTAAAACTTCTTGCCCTTGTAATCCTTGTGTATAGGGTCATGTAGGGGTTCTTAGCCTTTTTTGTGCCGACTGGTCTCTAGCATTCTGGTGAGGCCTGTGGATCACTTCTCAGGATAATACTTTTAACATAAGTAAAATACATAAAATCTAAAGGGAACCAATACTAATAAAATGTAGTTATCGAGGTATTTAATATTCAAAACTCAAAGTTGTGATAGAGTAATACAGCATGAATGAATTGTATAATACACTATTGTGTTTAAAATATAAGGAAGTAAATTTAAATTAAGTATTTTTTTAAAGATCCCAGATTTATTATTGCTCCGCTAGAGTCAGAACATTAAACTGTACAGTAGCTTTGGATTCATCTCCTTGTCGCCAACCATCATAGGTAGGGAATATTGGGGAGCAACATCCGTACCCAGGTCACCAATGTGCAAACCTTCAACTTTCCAGTTTGGTAGTTGAGTGGGGCCAGCAATGTCACATGAACATCTGTGGACAGAAAAACTGCACTCATGTGTGATCAGGGGCAGCTTTGATAACTACCATACCTGTACAGCAGGGATGTGTGTAAGTGGTATTTTGTGATTTCTGCAGCAACTGTTAATGAATGGAAAAGTCTGTGGTGACAGTCACAGGGACAACTGATACCATGGCGTGTGTGTTGGCGTGGAGGGGGCGGAGGTTCAGCTTGTCAACCCTTATCATTAGAAGAAACGTGAAGTTTCCATTAGAATTTAGTGAAACTAGAAATGAAATTGTTTCCATCCAAGTTCATGGACACCCTGAATTCTATCCATAGACCCTAGATTACGAATCCCTGCTTAATACCTGTAACTTCCAAATAGTTCTCATCAATAGTTATCAGAGTCTGAGATACTGGGCCGTCGTACGTGAGATGGCTGGAATTCCTTGATGTACCAGCATATTTTCCAAAGCTCCACCAATGACTGAACTGAAACACCAGCAAGACTGCCTCTGAGGAAGAATGAAAGAAACTAAATTCAGACTAGAAAGAGACAGAAGACTGAAAGCAGGGCAAAGCCCAGACTATACATGTACAGTAGCTGTCATCAACTGGGAAGGTGGAATGAACAAATAAACCACAAAAGAAAATAAACATTAGTCTTTCTTTAACATCTAGTAAGGTAAGGACAACATATATAGTGTAAAATACACTGATTTATAAAAATATTCAATCAATTCTTACTATTAGGGAAACATGACATAGAAGAAAAAAATATGAATGCCTCAACCTGCTATGAGACATGTGGCACTGCTTCTAGAGCTAAACATTCAAAAGAGGAAGAAAAACTGAATTGTCTATAAAGAAGGCAAAAAAAAAAATGTAGACAAATCTCAACCCAGATGAGATTCAAGAGACATAAAATAAATTCTTCAAGTATCTACATCAGGTTGGATCCCCCTGGGATATTTTGCTCAGCATCATCTGTCTTTTGTGAAATAAATTTTTACCTTTCAGCTGACCAGGTCTCTGATTCACTAGCAAAAGGAATGCTTGACATGCTGTGTGATACGCTGGCTTTCAATTCCATGGGGCATCAAGAACCCTGGCCCACTTCCCATGGCAGGCAACCACAAACACTGACTTTGTGAACTGTTTTCTGTTCTTTGGATCACAGTGCAAAGCAAGTAAGGGCATATGTAATGCCTTTTAATCAAGAGTGATGCATGCCTCAAAATATGCAGGCTCCTCCCGTAAACAAAGACTTCCCTAGACATACGCAACACTATAGAACGTTTTAAAGGGTCTGAGAGGCAACCACTAATGATCCTTCATGAGACACTCTCACATTTCTGGAGGGTAGGCGTGAGCATGTAGCTATTAAATTAGGTACCACTATTTCCGATAAAAAGAAGGGCATGTTGATGTGGAGGCCAGCTTTGATGAGAGAGAAAACGGTGGCTAAGAGAGCCGGCTGTGACACCAGCCTGCCTGGGTATGAACCCTGGCTCTTGCACTGGATAACTTCGGGCAAGTCAGCCTATTTCTCACCAATATAAAGAGGATAATAATAGTGCTATACCATAAAATTGTTTTAAGAATTAAATGAGCAACTAGGCAGAGTGCTTAGGATAGTCATTGACACATAGTAAGCATTCCTTGAGTTTGGATTTTATAACCTCTCTTCCCTTTCCCTTTTACCCTGCTTCCCTGGGAGTTCTCCCTGTTAGCATGACACTGCTATAATTTTCCTAAGCTTTTTGGGCAAAACTAGTTCAACCAGTCCAAAAAATAGAAAAGAAAAGGTTAAACTGTTCATGGGAAATGGGCATTATTTCTGTACCTTTGGAGAAAAACAAAGCAGATTCTAATGGAGGTGATTTTTCGCGTGCAGACCTTGAACTCCAAAATGAAATGACTTGAGGATAACTGTTTTTGCACATTGATGAAGGAATCAGTCTTGCATATGAGTTTGTCAGGCTAGATCTGCAATATCTGAAAGTCATCCCAAGCGAGTTGAAACCTGCTTTGAAAATTGCTGTATAGATGCAGCCAAACATGGGAAAGATCAGCAGCACCAGCACGCTGAGGTTTCAGGCACGTGGCCCCGTGCTGGTATGGGAAAAAGTATGCGAAATGCCAAGGTTGCCACTGGAGAGGGATATGTTGCCTGGCTCCCTTTCTAGAGCAAGACCTCTATAACTTTCTTCAGTTCAAATAGTATGTATGAGCAGTCTGCATATTTTGCCAAAGGTTATTATACACAAATAAAGAGATGTGTCCAGAGTCAAAGGCGTGGTCGGAGGGGCATATGAATTAGTCACAGGTCTGCTAAGGATCTGAAGCTGTATTATGAAGCCAAAAGTAGTTTTAAAAGAGCATTCCTGGAAGTTCTCTATTCCAGAGGAATTACTAGGGCCTAGATTGAAGTTAAACTTGTCTTTGTGTTTTCCAATTTCTGATTCTAGTCACTTTTAATAATAATTTGTCATTCTTTTTATTTTATTTTTAAATATATTTTTTATTGCCCTAACCGGTTTGGCTCAGTGGATAGAGCGTCAGCCTGTGGACTGAAATGTCCCAGGTTCGATTCCGGTCAAGGGCATGTACCTTGGTTGCAGGCACATCCCCAGTGGGAGGTGTGCAGGAGGCAGCTGATCAATGTTTCTCTCTCATCAATGTTTCTAACTCTCTATCCCTC
This sequence comes from Myotis yumanensis, assembly GCF_028538775.1. Taxonomy (NCBI): domain Eukaryota; kingdom Metazoa; phylum Chordata; class Mammalia; order Chiroptera; family Vespertilionidae; genus Myotis; species Myotis yumanensis. Next base: position 14,957,104 of record NW_027223754.1, read on the forward strand.
TACCTTCCTCTCTGTAAAAAATCAATAAAATATATATTTTAAAAAAGAGCTGAACTATTTATATATACATATATATTATTGTTGATAGTATTTCAGATATCTCCCGTTCCTCCCCCCCCCCTTAATCATCCTCTTCCCAGCTCCTACCCTCCCCCCCTCAGGTCTCCACTACCCTATTGCCCGTGTCCACTGGCTATGCCTATAAGTATATAAGTTCTTTGGCTTATCTCTTCTCGTCCCCCAACCCCACATCAAGTCTGTTCCATGCCTCCATGCTTAGGGTCTTATTTTGTTGGTCAATTCATGTTGTTCATTAGATTCCACAAATAAGTGAGATCATGTGATGTCTTCCTCAGATTGGCTTATTTCACTTAGCATAATATTTTCCAGGTCCATCCAGGCTGTCCCAAAGCGTCGTTCTTTTTTTAATTGAGGTGTAATTGACATACAACGTTATATTAGTTTCAGGTGTACAACATAATGATTCGATATTTGTATGTATTGCAAAATGATCCCCACAATAAGTGTAGTTAACATCCATTACCATACACAGTTACAAAATTCTTTTTTTGTGTGATGAGGACTTTTAAGATTTGCTCTCTTAACAACTTTCCAATATGAAATACAATATAATTAACCATACTAGAGGCCTGATGCACAGATTCATGCACATTGCAACTAAATTAATTAGAAGGTGGCCAGGAGGACAGGACTGGGCAAATCGGGCCAGGCACGCCCTGGAGCCAACCTCCCACGGTCCCTCCCTGGCCGGCTGCACCTGGAGCAGCTCTAGGGCTCGAAGGGTGTTTGCAGAGTGAGCGGGGTCCCTCTGGCAGGTGGGGTCCCTTGGCCTGGCCTGCGGGGATCAGGCCGAAATCGGCAGTCCAACATCCCCCAAGGGGTCCCAGATTGCGAGAGGGCACTCTGCAAAGTTGCTGCTCGGCAGCTCCTGCGTTGAGTGTCTGCCCCCTGGTGGTCAATGAGCATGATAGCTACCAGCTTAGACTTTTATATATATAGATTCACCATTCTGTACTTTATATCCCCATGAATTTTTAATTTATAACAGAAGTTTGTAGCTCCCTTCATCCATTTGGCCCACCTCACCCCCAACTCTGGCAACCACCAATCTGTTCTCTGTATCTATGAGCTTGTTTTGTTTTGTTTTATTTTTTAGAATTCCACATATAAGGGAGATCATATGGTATTTGTCTTTCTCTGTCTGACTTATTTCACTTAGCATAATGCCCTCAAGGTCCATCCATGCTGACGCAAATGGAAAAATTTCACTCTTAATTTATAGCTGAATAATATTTCATTGTATCTATGTACCACATTTTCTCTATCTATTCATCTGTCCATGGACATTTAGTTTTTTCCATATCTTGGCTATTGTAAATAATGCTACAGTGAGCATGGGGGTGCATATATCTTTTGAATGCATGGTTTTGTTTTCTTTGGATAAATACCCAGAAGTGGAATTGCTGGATCATCTGGTAGATCTAGTTTTAATTTTTGGAGGAACCTCCACAGTTTTCCACAGTGGCTCCACCAATGTCCATTCCCACGGGCAGTGCACAGGTTTCCCTTTTCTCCACATCCTTGCCAACACTTGTTATTGCTTGTCTTTTTTGTAATAGTCACTCCAACAGGTGACATCTCATCATGGTTTTGATTTGCATTTCCCTGATAATTAGTGATGTTGAACATCTTTTCATGTGCCTGTTGGCCATCTGTATGTCTTGTATAACCTGTGATTCTTGAAGAAAGAGGATGTGCCATGTGCTGGCACTGTTTGTGTGATGATGATGATGATGATGATGACGATGACGACCTTGCACCAATCCTTCTGTGCTCCTCACCCATTGCTTGTGAATAACCACTGCTATTTTTGATGCATTTGTTTGGAATTATCATTAAAGACTTAACCAAAGTTACCCAAAGAACAAAGTTATCTATCCCCTTACTGATCAAATACATGACTGTGTAGTGCTACTGTTGCACTTCTCAGCCACAGCCAAAGACTAGGCGCGTAATTAAACTAAAAACATTTTTTGTAATATGAACTAAATCTGACACCCAGCAGTAGGTGTCCATTTTCCACTGCTGATCACGGAAATAAAAACATTTGAGTCCTGGCAAAGAGCCTCTATGCCACTATGAGAATATGACAGTAGTGGGGTGTATGTGTAAGTAAATATAGGTATTTTGGATTGAACTTTTATTCACAGTATCCTTGGTATGTTCAGCCAGGTAAGTTATTGGACATTCCTCAATTTGAGAAAATTCTCACGCTAGTAACTGGACTGACTTACCTGGTTGCTGCCTCCGCTGAATAGAAATAAAAACATGCAGTACCCCACACTGATTTTACTTCAGTATGCCCAGGGAAGTAGTAAGGTTTGCACTATTTGAGACAGTCATTGACCCACACCTCATATTAAGTGTAACTCAAATGTATTCCAGATAGAAAGTTCCATAGGGTGTGAGAGTGGCAGCCAGGAAGTGCTGAGCGAGAAGAAGTTCATTTTATGATTTACCAAGATACTTACCCAAACTCATTATTTTTAAATATATATTTTATTGATTTCAGAGAGGAAGGGAGAAGGAGAGAGAGATAGAAACATCACGCTCCCTACTGTAGATCAAGCCGGCAACCCTGGCATGTGCCCTGACCAGGAATCGAACCATGAGCTCCTGGTTCATAGGTCAGTGCTCAACCACTGAGCCATACCAGCCAGGCCCGAACTCATTATTTGACAATAAAAATACCTTAATGTTGAATTCAGTGTCATACAGAGGGTTGTCAGTTTTGATCCTCTATAGCAATATTATCCAATCAGTAAATTTTTTCATTCAAGAACTAAAACACTCAATAAAAACAAATTAATGAAAATCACCAAGACATAGTAAAAAAACATGGCATATTATTGCTTGGTGAACATCCTGACACTACATTATCACTTTCTCTGTCTCTTTAGAGGATTTATTATTAGCATGAGCACATCTATCAGTTAAATACACACACACACACACACACACACACACTCACACACACAAACACACCCATACACCCATCAGGATGCCATGACTTCTAAGACCTTCTCTTCATCAAAGATTGAGGATTCCTGACTTACAGGATGCTGATGTAAACATCACAAAGTAGCCTCTGGTTGTTGACAACTTGGGGTGGAGGTGGGGATACAACACATTTAATGATGTCTAGACTTTGTTTTATCTTGTATGTTTTTTTGTGACACATTTAGCTTTTTGCAGACAACTCTCAAATCCTGACTCAGCTATTCAGTGTGGTTCAGTTTATCATGATCCATCATCTCTAATATGGTTTTGAATAGCAGGATGTTGTAGGTCCAGATTGAAGTGTGACCTCTGAATGTTTTCCATTCATGCTTGATTACTATATCCTAGAGGTCTAGACAGTGTTATTGGTTTTTCACCAACATAAACATCTGGGGAAAAAAAGAAGAAGAACTAAACTAGATGAGTAAGAACATTCCTAATCTACCTTTATAATATGCTACCTTTAAAATAAAACTTTTTTAATATATATGTTTTTATTGATTTCAGAGAGGAAGGGAGAGAGATAGAAAGATATAAACATCAATGATGAGAGAGAATCATTGATTGGCTGCCTCCTGCAGGCCCCTTACTGGGAAGGATCGAGCCTGCAACCCAGGCATGTGCCCTTGGCCAGAATCGAACCCAGGACCCGTTAGTCTGCAGGCTGACACTCTAGCCACAGAGCCAAACTGGCTAGGGCTAAAATAAAACTTTTTAAATGAAGCCCTCTCAAGTTGAAAGGATGCCAGCAAACGTATTGTTTTTCAACTCTGATAAGACAGTCTTTGGACTATGATTTTTCTCTGACTTAAACAAGTTTAAACATGTAATTTTAGGCTGCAATAGAACCGTCTTTCCTTGGTGCTATTACAAAAAGCTAGAATTTCATTTAGTGAATTCCAGCCAAATTAAATTAGCATATGCATGTTAACTCATGTATATAGCTCATGGATGGACAAATGAGATGACAATCCAATGAGGGGAGGAAATGCGCCAAACCCAAAGCAATGTGGAAATAAATATAATCAGGCCATCTCGAGTTTTATTTCTCACGGGTTGATTTTCATATTCTAAGAATTATTAATCACATTAGAACTCTACAGAGAGCGTATTTAAGAACCATAACCCAACAGCCTAGTAGAGTACTGTGCCACTGAGTCCCAAGGAGAAGCTGAGACCCTTTCCTTTATGCTGGGGTACAGACCACATTCAACCAGACATCAACCAAACATGCCCCAGCCAGGAGCACCAGGTGGAAGAATGTAGAGGGATGACAAGACACCCAAAGTGTGTGCCTTACTCATGCCTTTGGTAGGCAGATGGCACATACAGCAGTACTGTGAAAATAACACCGGACATTTTATACTTTAATTTTGTAAATTTATGAAATGTACATTCAGTACCTAATTCCAGTTTATGTATAACAACTTATAAAGTTGAACTTCTTTCTTTTTCTCTTTTTTTTTTCGTTTTTCTTTTGGGTAAAAAGGGAAGATAAAGGTATAAATCGGTGATTTAGAATCCAAGACTGTATTTCCAGCCAAAGCTCTTTGGCACAGCATAGTCATTGCACAACTGAAGATAAACATAGAGGGTAAACTCTAGAAAAATTATTTCCAAGCAGTGCCTGAAAATCTATTCTAAATGCACTTTGCACCATTTAAGACAATAATAACAGTCTGTGACCTGCCACTATGTGCATACCCCAAGGATTAGCTGGTACATCAGGGCCAAGTGTAAATAGACTGGGAAAAGAAAAAAAATAAACATTTAACTCTTTTAAAAAGGGAAGAAAGGGCATTAACAGGGGCTGAGGGTAAACCATGCCTGCTGGTGCTGCCCCTTGGGGAACGAGGACAAGGGTGTCCCAACCGTGCACCCACCTTCCTGGCCACACCACACACATTCCAAGCTCCCATTCTTCCGAGGCCACTTTGTAGAAGATGTTTTTCTTTCTGTGACCCTGAGCATCACTCCCACTTTGCTGCATAAAGTGTTCCCTGAGTGAACCCTCATGGCCTTTCATCCTCATTAATCCCTACCACCAACCCACACATGCCCCGCCTCTCAAACTGCTTTTGTGACTGCTCTTTTCCTTTACCCGTTTTGTGCTTAAAGTTAGAGGCTGACTTTAAGAAGCTCATAGTGCATAATCTGTCCCGTGTGTGCGTGCTTTCTTTCCTTGGTTCCATATTTTCCTCCCTATTCGGACCTCAAGTCTTTTAACTGATTAGTGAAACACCATTCCTGGAGCTATCCACTTGTCTTCACACAAAAGTGCCTGGTTTGGAATCGCAATAACTTAGGTAACATCTCCGTTTCTAAATGGACTCCAGGAAAACGATATTTGGCATCTTTTATTAAGAGAGAAAAAAGCTGACCCCATACCACCTACCAGTTGAGCTGTAAGGGTCAAAAGCCAAGTGCTTTTAATAACTTTTTAAGAGTAGGTAATCCTTGCTCGCTTTGAAGACTGAAGCATGGACTAATTGCTTTTGTAAAATGAAGGTGATGTTGCTACAGCTAATGGGCCATGCAGTCGGACCCTGGCACATTTGATCCCAGTGTCTCGTGTGGCTTAAGTTGATGTTTTCATAACATACTCATTGGTTTTGATTCGACACAGTTCAGATAACATTTAAAATTGGTGTTTTTGCTTTCCAAAAGTCTTTTCTCCAAAAAATATCTTTAGATATATTATCAATTGATTAATAGCAATATTATCTTTATTAATATTTTAGACATATAAGAAACCCATGTGTCAACCACTAATTTAAGTAATAAAGTATTAAAATTACTGTTTTTAAAATTTAAAATTACAGTGTGCCCCTACTGGATCACATTCCCTCCCTCCTCCTCCTCTCAACTCCCTTGGAATTCTTCAGTCCAGAACTTAGTGCTTAATCATTCCCAGTTTTGCACTCATATTACATATTTAAGTAAGCTAAACTAATATTAATTATTGTTTTGCACATTTAAAAGCTTTAAGTAGTACCATACTACAAATATCCTTCTACAACTCACTTGCTCAAAATTATATTTTTGAGATTTATTCATGTTGAAACAGAAAGATCATTCCTTCTTACTGCAGTTATATAAGTATGCCACAATTTATTATTCATTCTCCTATTGAGAGGCATTTAGAATGTTTCCAATTATGTCTTATTACCACACGCACTTGCTGTTAGGAATACTGTTGTCTATACCTCCATGTACATATGTGTAGCAATTTCTCTATGATAGAATAATTCATCCAAGGATAGAATTTCATAGTCTAAGATATGTACATCTTATATAGCCACATTGTTCAACATGAATTACAGTTGTGTCAATGGTATACTAGTAAAGGAATGCCCATGATAGAAAAGAGAAGTTTTCAAATGCCATAAAAGTCATAGAATATTTACTTTAAAAACCATAGAAATGTAAATTATATAGATATTAAAGTCAAATTTATATATATATATATGTATAGTCATATAAATATATTCATCTATATATATACTTATATAAATACACATAAATTTGTATAATATATCTCATATATAAATATATCATAAAAAGTTTTTTAATTAGTAATAGAATTAACCAAAGATTAGATGAGTAAGGTTTGGAATGAAGGCTATAAATAATAAATAATATTTCCCTAATTTTAGTGTGGTTTTTTATGTAGGTCAAGCTAAAATATAATTAAGTATCCATTTAAAGGTAATGATAAACATCAAGTTGATGTATGCCCAATTTCAGCCTATATTCGGGTCCGAATACAGCTGAGGTAGGGATGAGAATAGAATATGGAAGGAGAGTATCTGAAAATTAGAGGAAGCAAAAAGTGTATGATTCAGAGCTAACATCTTCACAATAGCCTGTATTAAGAAATGCTTACAAGAGCACCTAACATAATGCCTCTTCCCCACCAAAAAATATGTGAAAGCTTCCAGAAAAACCAAAGGTTCCCTGGAACCAAGTGTGAAAGCCTAGCATAGGGACCAACTATTTGAGTGCCATTGAAAAGCAACTCTTTCCTTAAGCAGCAAATAATTATCTTCAAGCGTAGAAAATGTTAATTTGAAAAATAAGCATAAATTTTACTTTTATTTTACTTTATTATATGAGTAAGTAGCAACACTTTTGTTTAAAATGTCTCTTGCAAGCAAAACATCATGCTTTAGAGTGATGTGCATGTTTAAAAACAGCATCCTTACTTGACCTTTTCTCAGAGAGATACTCAGCTAATGATGGTCACTCAGTTTTGAAGCTCAGGTTGCAGAGTGTGGACGTGATTGCCTCTGGGCTTGTATTCACCCATCTACCTAGGAATCTTCCTTATCATATTGATAAGCTGGGAGCCATGCACTGCTTTGTGTTGTGAAGATCTCAGAGGTCATTTTTTAAATGGGGCACAGCCCTGTCGGTGTGGCTCGGTGGTTGAATGTCGACCTGTGAGCCAGGAGGTCACAGTTTGATTCCCGGCCAGGGCACATGCCCGGGTTGCAGGCTCGATCCCCAGTGGGGCATCCAGGAGGTAGCCGATCAATGATTCTCTCTCATCATTGATGTTTCTCTCTCTTCCTCTCCTTTCCTCTCTGAAATAAATTAAAAAATATATTTATAAATAAATAAAGAGTAAAATGGGGACACAATCAGCTCCTCATAACTGTCTGGAAATATTGACAAATTTTCAATTTTCTTAGTTAAACGACCTCTTTTTATTTTGCCAAGTTGACCACAAACCATTTCTTCAGAACGTAAAGTCCAGAAGGGACACAAGCCATACTTTGTAAAACATGTGGTGGTTTTCTTCATAATCACTGGTTTGTCAATTTCCCTCCTGATGTTAATGCTTGTTATCATTTCTCGTGGAATATGTGCCCTTCAAGCAATTCTTTAAGTCTCTTCTCTTTTCTCCAAAATATAAACCCCCATCTCTTCTTTGAAGTCTCCTTATTTCAATTAGAACTTCTCTCTAATAACCATCATTACTATTCCTAATTTACTTATTCAATCATAATCACTGTCAAAATTATTATATTTAGCACACATGACAAAATTTACATTTAGAACTAACATTCTCTCCCACAACACCAGTAACACCCATATCTCAAAGAGGGGTTGTGGAAGAAATTGTAGCAAGGGTTTTTTAAGCCTTTTTTTTTTTAAGACTCAGAAAGAATGTAAGATTGAAGTTTTTCCTCAACTTCCTCATATTTCATTTTAGCTAGACACCTAACATTCAGTGCCAGCCTCTGCTAGAGCTTTTGTTGCATTATTTACTCCTCATCTGACCCTATGAAGTAGATTCTGTTATCCGTGCTTTACAAATGAAAGATGTCCACAGAGGTTAAATAACTTGCCAAACATCACTTAACGTGTCCAAATTTGAGCTCCTTCACTTTCCCACAAAACCTGTCTTTTCATCTCAGTTCATGGCAGTTATCTTTAGCTCCTCTCTCCTTTCATTCTCCACATTCCTTCCACCAGCCAATTATATCCGCTCTACCTGCAAAATTCATCTAGAACCCAACCACTTGTCACCACCCTCACTGCTACCACCCTGGCCCAAGCCACCATCATCTCGAACCTGGATTCTCGCAACCGGCCTCCCTACTTCCACCCCGCCCCCCTCCTGTAATTTATTCCAAACTTGGCAACCGGAGTGACGTTTTTAAACATAAATCATGTCCTGTCACTCCTCAACTCCAAAGCCTTCAATATCTTTCCCTCACACTTAGAATAAAATCCCTTCTATAGCCAAGACGTCCTTACCTGACCTGGGGCCTGCCTACCTCTCCTGCTTCGTCTTCTTTTCTCCCCAGTTCACTCCATGCCATGCACTCTGGCCTCTCTGTTCCCGGGAAACTGCTGTTCCCTCATCCTGAAAACTCTTTTTCCAGTTGTCGCATGACTCTCTCCCTCACTTCACTCAGGGCTCTGCTAACATGTCACCTTGGCTGAATTAAAATCACATTTTTTAAAAATCACATTCTCCTATTAACCAAGTACAGTTCATTTACCCCAGAATGTTATATATGTTTGTTTATTGTCTCTGCCTCCCTTTAGTATAACAGTTCATCTTTGAGGCTAAAACCAAAATGCACACATACATATTTCTAAATGAAGCTATACATATGTGAATACTTTATATTATATTATACAAGTACTTTTTCTATTGGACCAACTAAAAGAAAAAATAGGTATAAGGAGATTGAGGCAAAACATCTACCTCAGATTTTTTTTCTGAATCAAACACTCAGAAGCTGTTTGAAGGAGTACCCCCTCTTTTGTATATCACATGTTTTGTTTTATTCATAAATTATTTCCAGATTGTATTCTTACCTCTATTTTGATAATTCCAAAGGCTCAAACTACCATTTATAGAGTGTCCCAAAAAATGGGTACATACACTTTGAATAATTATAAAGGCAGTGTTTATTAAAACACATTTTATTTTCAAAATTGAGCTATCAGCTGTTAAAGTATACATACATTTTTTTTAAATATATATTTTATTGATTTTTTACAGAGAGGAAGGGAGAGAGATAGAGAGTTAGAAACATCGATGAGAGAGAAACATCGATCAGCTGCTTCCTGGACATCTCCTACTGGGGATGTGCCCGCAACCAAGGTACATGCCCTTGACTGGAATCGAACCTGGGACCTTTCAGTCCGCAGGCCGACGCTCTATTCACTGAGCCAAACCGGTTTCGGCTACATACATTTTTTGAGACACCCTGTATATAAGTGATAGGATAGTTATACTTGTATGCATTCAACATCAGTTGAGTCTTTTTCATCTATCTATCTATCCAGCTATCTATCTATCTACTAGTATCTATCAACTGTATATCTATCTTTTTCTGTCCTCTCTTCACCTTTAAACTCTAATCCTGTATCTCCAACTGTCTATTGAACACGTAAATTTGGAGGGCTTGCAACATCAGATGAAAATCAACAATTCCAAGGTTAACTTCTCTCTGTGTCTGGCTCTTCCTCTCTAGACATCCACCACTACCCCACAGGCTGTCATTACTCTCACCTAGGTTAAGCCAGGGCCTCTTAAGCATGTCCCTAGAACTCTCACACTTGCCACTTCCATCCATCGTGTACGCCACTGCCATCTTCACTCTGTCACTGTTTTTGCTCAATGTCATGCAATTTCCAGACACATAAAATCAAAACCCCTCTGCCTGCTTGTGAAGATCCTGTGATCGAGCGACACTCTCCTTAGTCATGTTGCTTTCTCACGTTCCACTGAAGCAGGGTGTTTGCTTCTCCTCCAGTTTGCTCCTGTTCGTCAACAAATGTAGCATGATCCCTTCATCCAAAAGCAGTCATCTTGCTTTTGTAGAGTTCGGAACAATGGCAACCTTTACTGATGTCCGTCTTGTCTAAAGTCGGGTAGCACTTACTGATTTTTAAAATGCCCATAATTAATTCTGTGCTGTTCTATCTATTGCATGTCTTTGTTGCTATTTCATGTGTTAGTCTTCTCCACCCAATTAGATAGGAATCTACTTGAACAGAAGAAACATCTCTTGAACTTGTATATAGCACTGGTATGCACCCACATAGCATACCAGTACTTTTTTTTTTTTCAAACAATGCGCACGCGCACACACACACACACACACACACACACACCAGTTCAAATAAGTCAGCATTCCCATCGCTTACTCAGAATAAACAAGTGTGCATGCCAATTCAAGTAGGACAGGTGGGAGAGAAATAAAGGAAATATGATATTTTGGGGGAAGTTTTGAAATTTTCAAACATTGTAGTATCTGTTGTTTTATTTTTAATAATAAAAATAAGGCACTGATTCTCTACACCCCACAGTCTGGAGGATTTATAATGAAGCTAATGAACCTTCAGGGTCCCTCACTTGCCCACACCCCTCTAAGGTCTTAGGGCAGCCGTAGCCCTGTGTTCACATGTTTCTATAGAATTTTTAAAATTAAGATTTTTGACTGCATTCAATTCAGACCATTATGGTTCATTATGATTCACAACACTACATGCTCAGTGGGCATAAGTTTTCATGTTGGATGGTATTGGCGTGGCCAAGACCTTTTGTATTCATACTTTTGTCTTTTCTTTTTCTTTTTTTTTAAATTTAATTTTATTTTTCACCATCACCATTTATCCTCTCTATGCCCTCTTCCACCTCAACCCCTTTCTTTTCCCCGCTCTGCAGTCACCACACTGTTGTCCATGTCCATGGGTTCTCTCTCTTTTTATTTTATTTTTTGCTTAATTCTGCCCCTGTATTCATAATTTTTCATGCCAAGTACTACTGGTGTGATTGAGTGGACATTTTGTAATTATAATTTTAATCTTTTTATTTTCTCATTATTTCTTTAGTTGCAAAATGAAATTGAATATTTTAAAACCTAACTATAGAGTGTCTCCTGCCCAAATATGAAATGAAATATCAGAAGAGATAGAAACTAATTTTCATTGAGGACCTAATACATTACATCTCCTTGAGCGCTGAAACAACCATTTAAGGCAGGTGTCATTTTCCCCATTGACAAATGAGAAAACGCAACTGAAAATGCTAAGTAACTTGTCAAAAATCACAAAACTAGTAAGACTTTAAATGTGGATGTGAACTCAATTCTCCTGAATGAAAATCCATGATGTCCCTATAACCTTACAGGACTGAAGCAAAAATCAAGAAGCAGATGATCAATTAGGGGGGACAGATATGGGTCACCACTTTTAGAAACTGACAAAAATCCCCTCCTGTCTCCATGCTTTTCCATAGCGTATTTTTGTAAACACAAAAGTAAGAATGTTATTTCTTTCTCGTGCTTTTCTGTATTTTCTTGACCTGTTACTTCAAGAAAGTCAGACTAAAGTTTTCTTTGTGAAGTCAAGGGTTTATACTTTGCCCCTGAAGAAACATGTGAAGGAGGAGGAGCTGAAAGATCTGAAGCGTTTGGAGGCTCTTTCTGTGCAGGTACTGGAATGTTGTGTGTCCATCAGCCTTGCCCTTGTGATTTGCCGGGTGATTCACGTTGAGGTAGTAGCCACTCTAAAGTGGTGTAAGTGAATTGGAACTTGTTGTGTTTAAGTAATTACTTAACTGTGGCTCCCTGACATTTAACAGGCTTGGAGAACTGTGTTGTTGGTGCTTGTATATATTTTATTTCAAGTTGACTTTTGGGTATTTCCCTCTTGTATTTTCTGAGACACTGGTGTAGCTAGGAGACGGCTCTGCCCTTGTTTTGGTAAAAACGCACACAGAGCTTGCTGCTTACTGAACACGTGAGAAGAGAGAGCGATTGCTATTACGTCCCCCTGCATTCAAGGAAGGACAGCTGGTTAGGATTAGGAGTGCATTCTACCTTCAGCATACAGCACTCCCACAGCTTCTAGTCCTCTTTCTTTTTCTTCCCCTGTAGCTGACATAAACAAAGTCTGCATCATATCCTGTATGTAGTTAATGTTTTTGATATAATCAGGATAGTCCACAAAATAATTTTTTTAATGCTGAATACAGCAAACATTTCAATATTTTATGGGGAAACAATATCTGCATTTTAACCAGAGCAGACATCCATGTGATGACTAAAACATATCAAGTAGATTATATCACATACGGTCATCCCACCAGAGCTTTAGCGCTGTTCACTGGCTTGATGGGCATGTCAGACTTTTTTTTTTTTAATACATTTTATTGATTATTTACAGAGAGGAAGGGAGAGGGATAGAGAGCCAGAAACATCGATGAGAGAGAAACATCGATCAGCCGCCTCCTCCACACCCCCAACTGGGGATGTGCCCGCAACCAAGGTACATGCCCTTGACCGGAATCAAACCCGGGACCCTTCAGTCCGCAGGCCGACGCTCTATCCACTGAGCCAAACTGGCCAGGGCAAGACTTTTTGCCTTTTTTTTTAAGGTAAGCATATGTGGTCCTGGGAACTACGTAACAGGATTAGAGAAAAAGTTCTCCTCAGAGAAAATTCATCTTAGTTTTGTGATACAAGACAACTGTTTTGCAACATCCTGATTGCAGTGCTATAGTATAGGGTGGAACTTGGCCCCTGATCATATCTTCCAATACAAACAAGACAGCACAGACTGCAAATAATAGGGTCAGGGACTGGAAAGCGTGTTTAAAGACTATCACACACTAAACAATATGTTACTAAGAGTCACTATTTATTGCAAGTCACTTCTGGCCATCTCTACAGAGCCTGTCCTTGCCTCTTAATGAGTTAAGCTAGTTTAAAAATCTGTGATTAGAAGATCCATTGGTCTTTCAATAATTTAGGCTAAACCCTTGTTTGTGGCCTTAGGAATTTTGAAAGCTTGAGTTACATAGTAATAAATACATATGATCACTTATAAACTTCCATTAGGACTATTTTTTTTTTTCATCCATTTAACCAAAAACCATGAGTGAAGAGGTCTGATTTGTATTCCATATTCTGGAACTAAACCAGCTGTGAGAGACTCGAGCAAGTCAGTAACTTATGCATGTAATCCTCATGTTCTTCATCTGTGGAGATGAGGTTCAATTTCGTTATCTCTAAACGTCCTTCAAACACAGATATGCTGGGTGCCTAAGTATTTGTTCAGTACTGTGCTGTGTTGTAATGAAAATGTATAGATAGGAAATGGGCTCTACTCTCAAGACATGCACATTAAACAAGAAAAGTTATTCTTCCATTTAACAAATATCAATTGAGTACTTCCTATAGGTACTTGGTCGTGTGTCGCAAAAATGACCATAGAGGACATCAGAGTTCAATACTGTGGGCATTACCAGGAAGCTAGACCTGGAGGTATCTGAAAAGTGATCATGGGTTAATAATTATGGGTTAAAATTTTCAGGCAAGAGTAGGCAAGGTAGCAGAGAGGAGGGAATATTGTGAATCCTGGTAAAGAGCACAGAGATGCCCTAGCTGGTTTGGCTGTGTGGGATAGAGCATCAGCCTGTGGACTGAAGTGTCCCAGGTTTGATTTCAGTCAGGGGCATGTACCTTGGTTACGGGCTTGATCCCCAGTTTGGGGCGTGCAGGAGGCAGCCGATCAAGGATTCTCTCTCATCGTTGATGTTTCTATCTCTCTCTCCCTGTCCTTTCCTCCCTGAAACCAATAAAAATATATTAAAACACACACACACACACACACACAAACACAGGACAGTGAAAACAATACCAGGCCAGTTCGGGAAACAGGGAGAAAGCTGTCTTGGCTAAAGTGGAGGCTGTGGTTACAACCCCGAGACTGTTCATTTACTATTTCCTCTTTCACTCATTCATATATTCAGAAATATTTACTGAGTGCTTATCCAGTCATTGAGAGTTGAGATACAAAGATGGACAGGAGTCATCTATGCCTTCATTATAATTAATAATGTCACTTATTGAGCTATTATATAGCAGTACTGCTGTAAGCTTTTCATACATGCATCACTAGTTCTGTATGTGTCTGTAAGCTTTTCATACATGCATCACTACTATACATTTTAGAGTAGATAAATTAACAGTGATGTTTTAACCTCATCCCAGCAGGTGTAACTCTTCTGAGGTCTTATGGTATATAAGGGAGTCAGGACTTGACTCTAGACCAGGGGTGGGCAAACTTTTTGACTCGAGGTCCACAATGGGTTCTTAAACTGGACCGGAGGGCCAGAACAAACGCATGGATGGAGTGTTTGTGTGAACTAATATAAATTCAAAGTAAACATCATTATATAAAAGGGTATGGTCTTTTTTTTTTTTTAGTTTTATTCGTTTCAAACAGGCCGGATCCTGCCCGCGGGCCGGAGTTTGCCCACGGCTGCTCTAGACCATCCATCTCCAAGGTCTGTGCCCTTAACCAGAGCTACTCTGCTTTCTGTGTGTTTGTTAAATGAATTCTAAATATTTTGTTAAATGCTAAGTGATTTTTAGTCATGTCACAGCCCCATCATATGAAATCACAAAAAGATGTGTATATATATATATATATATATATATATATATATATTCCAAGATATCCTTTTTTTCTGTAGTTTAGTCTTTCTTTAGTCAATGATATTTGACAATTGGGGGTTTATGTGGGTTAGGATATAACTAATGACATTTTGTTCCATTTTCTTTTCATCATCATCCCCCCAAATAAGCTCATGTATCCTAGCCTTTTTAATTATTTGATTGTGAGAGCTGTACAAGACATCAATTACACATTAATTTATAAAATAGTTATCAAAAGTAGAAAGAAATTCAAGATATAGTTTATAGTTTTCTTCTCCAGCTGAATTCTAATAAGTCTTCTCTTATTCTTCAACTGCCTAGAAAATGTGGAGGGATGTACATAAAACACAGAAATGTAGGCAGTCTTCCAGCAGGCCTGCCTTTGAGTGGGTAAGAGGAGTGTCCTGACTTATATCCCCAAGTCGATTAAGGCTCAGAACTACGTACTTCTCATTTTTACATTCACAGTTTCCCTTCTTGCTATTCTTTTCAAGGGCTTTTTACTTTTTTATGTATTCTTTGGGGGGGGGGGGGTAAAGAGGGGGAGTGAGACTTCCAAGTAGGTGACCACAACATTCCAAGGAGATGACTACCCCAAGCACTAGCTGGTGTATTTGTGTAATCCCAAAGCTGGTCTCCCAAATATTTAGTGGACTACTTATATTCTTAAGCTGTTATGTTTTCATGGATTTTCACTAAAAGGACTTGGCAAATTGAAGGAAAGACCACATTCACCCAAACTTTAGATGGTTACTATAGTTAACATCTGGGCTGTGTCCTGACGTCAGGGCTGCCGTGATGAAGTCCAGATGTTAGAACTAAGCAATGTTTTTGTTACCCCTAAGCATTTGCTGCCTTTGTTGTTGTTGTTTCCAGACTGCCAACTTCATAATGCAGGATGGTATTGGAGGAGAGGGGAAAATGTTAGCATCTGACACGGACCCAGAGTAACTGGTTTCCTCCTCCTTTAAGCACACTTTCAGGCCATCACATGATGCATAGTCCCAGGAAAGGCAGGCACCAGGGCCTCCTCAGATAAGGATATTTCCATGCAGTTGCTATTTTCAGTTAAAACAGGTTACGTGATGTACTACGTCTTTCAGGTTTAATATCAGGTAGTAAGGAACCCAGAAAAGGAATAAAATCAATAATAAATATTCCAAAATTTTTGTAGTTGTGTTTTTAATCTGATTTTAGCTTTGATTATACATGTACATAAACATCACACAGACAGAAAAATATTGATTGTTCTAGAAGAGAACCCCAGTCACACAAAAGCAACCACATTGGAGCAGATTCACGTTACAATGAGCGTCCAAGAACAGTTTGCAAAAGGCATTATGACTCCAACGTCCATGCCAAGAAATTAGGAAAATCCCAAATAACCATCATTCCTTCAAAACCCATTTTAGGTCTACAACCATAGTTTTTCTAATATGTGTCTGGTTATTCGTATTTTTAACTGATTTTACCTCTTATGTTAATGAATTCTATATGCAGTCCACATACTTTAATATCTTGGTGTTAATAACTCAGTTTCGGCCCTGGCAGGGTGGCTCAGTTGGTTGAGCATTGTCCCATGCACCAAAAGGTTGCCAGTTCGATTTCCGGTCAGGGCACATGTCCCAACTGTGGACTCGATCCCCAGTAGGGGGCATGCAGGAGACAGCCAATAGATATTTATCTCTTACATTGATGATTCTCTCTCCCTCTCCCTTCCTCTCTCTCTAAAATCAATAAAAATATTATTTTTTTTAAAGTAGCTCAGCTCTGTTTAACCTGAAACTATTCCTACAACTTTCTAGGAGTCACCCCAAGTTCTGTCCTATGACTGCAAGGTTTGAGGAATAGATTGATCGTATAATAGCTTCCCACTTCCTTCAGTCCTATAACTTCGTGTGAACTTTTTGTAGTGTCATTATAATGTATTTTAAGCTGTGCATGATAGTTTAGCAGTGAACATATGTGGTGGGATTACCTTTCTGGTTTCGGTTCTTGATCATACTTACTATCCTATATAATAAAAGAGTAATCTGCAAATCAACCGAAAGGCAGAACAAACCGGTTAGTTGGGGGCAGGGCCGGTGAGCAGGCGGTGCCAGGCCAACCAAGGCGCATGCTAGCAGGCAGAGGGAGGGGACAGTGATGGGGGGGCAGTGGTGGAGGCCCGATCGGGGGCCAGGGCCAGCTGCTTGCCGGCCGGCACAGTGCCCTGATCAGCAGGTCCAGTCACCTCCCACAGAGGGAGGCCTCTGGTGGCAGCGGCTGGTGACGGGGGGCGGGGGACCCTTGGGAGTGGGCCTAAGCCATCAGTCAGACATCCTCTGAGGGCTCCCAGAATGCAAAAGGGCACAGGCCGGGCTGAGGGGGACCCCCCCCCCCCACGTGCACGAATTTTCGTGTACTGGGCCTCTAGCTTTTTATAAATGCATCCTGATCCTCAAGAGAAGTGTGACTACAATCCAGGCACTCTTCTCGATCCCTTACTTGTGCTATTCCTGTTTGGTCAGAGATGCTAACAGACTATTGTAATAGGACAGTTCTTTGAAGCATCTTATAAAATGTTTGCTCACTTTTCTACATAATGAACCTTCAAATATTTGAAAGCAAGAATGAAAGATTTTTTTTTTATTCCCAGGGTCTATCTCCTTAATTATTTCAGCATGCTCTTACTGGGAAGGGTTTCAAGATCCTTAACAGTCTCTTCTTGATGCTTTCTAGTTTGTTAACAGCCCTCTTTAGTCATAAGCAAGGTGCTCAGCTTCTGCTTTGGACAAGGTTGAATGTGGTAGGGTTCCTTCCTTCCTTATTCTAGGTCATGTGACAAAATTAATGTGCAATTGCAACATATTTCTTGTTTGTCTTTTTATGACCTTCACCATATTGATGGTCCATATTAAGCTTATGATTACTTATAAGTCAGAGATCATTTTAACATGAACTAGAATCCTCAGGCCTTTTCTCTTGTGCAGCAGAGGTTTGTTGGGTTGTTTTTTAAGACTAAATATAGGGTTGGCATATATCCCAGCCAAATCTTATCTTCTTCATTTTACATACACCTTCCTTACCCATCATTCCAACCTACTGAGATAATTCCGAATCTTTATCTCTTCATATACCAGTTCTTTATTTTAGCTTGGTGACACCCATAGACATTATAAGCATGCCACTTGGAACTTTTAATCAAGGATTTTCTATTTTAATCCAATCAACATGTTACTAGGACAAAATCAATGACAAAATAAAGATCTCACTCCAGGTCCATATTCACTCAATTATCAATCCTCTTAAATGTCAGTTGCTCAGCCAAAATATGACTCTATCCAATGTTTTGGTGCCCATTTAGTAAAGAACATTACTAAAACTTTGTAAAATGCTTTGCTGATAGCAAAAGGCATGTCATTTCCCTGATCTACTAGTCAACTTTATAAAATAGAATTGGGCATTATTAAGAATGCTTTTTTTTTTCATCTATTCTTGCATGTTTCAATATTTTAACCCAACTATGTTATACCTAATAATTATTATGTGCCTTTATTTGTATAGTCGCACATTTAAAAAAATACTTCAGCCCTAGCTGGTTTGGTTTAGTGGGTAGAGCATCAGCCTGCAGAGCAGAGTCTTGGGTTCGATTCTAATCAAGGGCACGTACCTCAGTTGCAGTCTCCTCCCTGGCCCAGGCCCTGGTCGGGGCGCAATATAGGAGGCAACCATTCGATGTGTTTCTCTCACATCAATATTTCTCTCTGTCTTTCCCTCTCTCTTCCACTCTTTCTAAAAATCAATGGAAGAATATCCTCTGGTGAGGATTAAAAAAAATACTTCAGTATAAATCACCCTTATGAAATCCTTTCAAGGAGATTAAGGAAACATATGTGATTATCTCCATTTTAAAGATGAAGAAACTTAAGCTCAGTGAGGTGGCTAAAGCCCAGAGCTTATTATTTTAAGCACAACTTTCTTTCCATGACACCACAGCTGACAGGATTCAATTGCATTCTACTTACATGGCTTGGTGCTCAGTGAATATTTTTTAAAGGATGAATACATTTGTGCAGGACCAAAAATTTTTTTTAATATATTTTATTGATTTTTTACAGAGAGGAAGGGAGTGAGATAGAGAGTTAGAAACATCGATGAGAGAGAAACATCGATCAGCTGCCTCCTGCACATCTCCTACTGGGGATGTGTCCACAACCCAGGTACATGCCCTTGACCGGAATCAAACCTGGGACCCTTCAGTCCGCAGGCCGACGCTCTATCCACTGAGCCAAACCGGTTTCGGCAGGACCAAAATTTAAATACTATGTTACCAAGTACATCAACAAGACCTAAACCAATAAATAAATAAAATAGGTAATTTTTTAGAGGCTGCATATGTGATATTTACAATGTTTAGAACTGTGTTTCTCAAATCCTGACCTGCAGATTGGAGCCAATCCAGGATGAAATTTCCAATGGCCTGCAGCAGTCTGGTATGCTGTTATGGCAGCCCAAGCGGACTAACACAGCAATGCACTGAGATTTGTATAATATTACATGTATTCAGCTTAATACTGTATTATTCTGCCCTGCTTACTTTTTTGTTGTTATTAAAGTATCCTCACCTTTATGAAATTATCGTAATAATTGAAGTTAATTGGGGTGAAGTGGACTATGCATTTACTTCAGATAATAAAAATTATCAATACAGCCCTGGCTGTGTGGTTCAGTTGGTTAGAGCATCATCCTGATACATCAAGATTGCAAGTTTGATCCCCGGTCAGGGGAAATACAAGAGTCAACCAATGAATGGATAAATAAGTGGAACAACAAATCTATGTTCCTGTCTCTCATCAATATATACTTTTTTTTTAAATTAGTAATCCAATCCTGTGCCCATATAGTTTGGAATTTTACCAGTCTACAACTTCATAAGTGTAGAAATCGTTGGAGGAGAACATGTTGAGTGAATAAATGATGTTTTGTTGGCCAGCTGACTTCCACCAAGAGATCTCTGTGAACTACAAAGAACTGTCTAAGATCTTTGCAGAAGCTTAGGAAAGCAGATGGCAACAATATTGTCCTGGCAGGGAGTAGCAATATGTTGGGTCAAAAATAATCAAATTATATTAAATCAATAAAAAGAGGCATTGTGAATGGAGCAGAGTCATTTTGGTAGATCTTTGTATGAGAACATTTATTCAACACGTATTGATCCTCTCCCATGTGCCAGGCACTGTGCCAGGTAATGATGATAGAGTGGACATGGCACATTCCATACATGGAAGGTCTCTCTGGCTAGTACTCAAGTAGAGTGAAGGGAGTATTGTGGTAGAAGTGGGCACAATATCCCAAATCAATTCCAGAGAGAGGCCCCAACACAGTCTGGAGGGTCCTGGCTGGCAGAGAGAATGCTGGAAGAATGACATATAGAAAGGCAAGAAATGGCTGAGCATATAAGGGATAGTTTTGGATGGGGAGAATAGCTTCAGGGTATGCTTTAGTTTGTTATTTTGTTTGTGTTGTTTGTTTTGTTATTTTGGTTTGTGTTGTTTGTTTTTTAATCAAGATGAAAGAGACTTTAAGCTGAGGGGGAAGTTGCCAGTTAAAGAGGAGAGGGAGGGGAAGGAGAAGAGAAAAGGGAAAGGAAAGGGAGAAGGAAGGAAGGAAGGAAGGAAGGAAGGAAGGAAGGAAGGAAGGAAGGAAGGAAGGAAGGGAGGAAGGGAGGAAGGGAGGAAGGGAGGGAGGGAGGGAGGGAAGTGGGAGGGAGGGAGGGAGAGGGAGGGAAAGAGTAAGGGAAATAGAAGTTGACATTCTGAGAAAGGGATAAGAAAATTGTTGAAGCGATAATTTAGAAGACAGAGTGAAAGGCACAAGTAAAGAGGAGTCTTGGGTAGGAGGAGGGCACTCCTACCCTTAGACTGGCAGGAACGGGGTAGAGATTGCTGTGGCAATAAATAACTTAACAAGGAGTGTCTGAGGAGCGGAGATAGATCAGCACTGATAATCTCCACTTTCTTAATGCAGTTCAGACAATGCAGTCTACTAAAAACGGATCAGCTTGAGATGTATGGGGAAGGTTTAGACTCAGGAATCGCCAAGGAATGGAGAGAGAGAGAAGTCCAAGAATGCGTAAAAGAGGCCCACCAAGGTTCAGGAGCTTGAATTGGTAATGGCCGCTATCTCTAGAGAGAGGCCCCAATAGTAATTTGTGGGATTTTTCTCCCATAGTAATTCGCCACTGCAGGAAAGAGAAAGAAAGGGTGAACTGCAGCTTTGATTCGGTGTGGAGGTTTTTTTGGTTGAAGGCAATGAGAAGCCAGGATTCTATCGAAGGTGCATGCCAGGAATGAATGAGTGGCTCAGCCATTGCCCAGCTGTGGAGGGGTGTGTGGTGGGGAGTGGGGGGATTTAAGGAGGATGGGAGGCTGAAATCAAAATGGGGTATCAGTGGAAGAGTTCTGAATAAAGCCCTCCAGGAAACAAAATGAACCAGACTGTGGCCCAGTGATGGTCTTGGAATTTCAAGGTCACAGAGTGTGTGGTCTGCTCACAGAGACTTTGCCTCCGCTGGTGAGGCTGTCAGAGGTGGAGTGAAAGGGAGGTATATGAACCAAGAGCTAGAATCTTCAATGAAGAAGGAGGAGCAATAGGAGATTCAATTTATGTAGATGGATGGCCTCAACTTCAAAAGAGGTGGGAGAATTAGGATTGGGAAACAGCAGCTCAGAGAGAGTGTCTCTTCCTGCAACATACGTAATGGAGTATGGAAGCAAGGAAAGAGGTGTGCCAAGGGTTGACTGGGTCACCATTAAGACCAGGCGGTGCAGAGACTGCTGCAAATGGTGGCGGTATAAGAGAGTGTGTGAACAATTAGGTGAGGATGCCACTGGTCCAGGAAAAAGGACTGGGAGGAGGGGAAAAAGGAGACAAGAGGAAGGAAGTTCCAGGCAACACATTGTGAGAGGTGCTTCAATGACCTACCAAGACACTGCTCTGTGCAAATATAACCAACTAGTGGCCCGGTGCACGGATTTGTGCACATTGAAAGGAAATCGGGAGCCTGCACCCGTGTGCCCAGGGAGTTTCCATGTCCCCGTGAGCATCCAGGAAGTCGCATGGGGAATCTGGCCTCCTCCCCGCAGCTTCCTGAAAAGATATTTCCAAATGTCCTTTCTATGGCCAGGGTTGCGCCTTGCCAGCTGGGCGGTCCCCAGTGAATGCCTTGGGCCATGCTGGCACTCGGAGCCAGATAAGAGACACTCTAAGGTGAACAATACAAAGTTGGGGATCTTGGGGGGCAGGGGTGCTCTGTTGCCCACGCCCCCATGCTTCAGATCCATCTCTCTTTAACTTTTACCCCGATTGTCAGTCGCCACCTTGTGGCCACTGTTATATTGCTGCCTTCCTCTGTAGCTCCAGGGCAATCGGTAAGAGATGAAATTTGATCTTGATGCCCAAGGCAGAGTTCCAGGAACCCAGCAGCGATATCAGGCTCATCCTGGTTACTCCGAGTGTTCACGCTTCAACAGTTCTCCGGAGATTGTAACTACAGGCTTATGGGGTATGATGGATGTAGCTGTGTGCTAAGTGGCAGGTGGCCAGGGAGGAGCCCAAGCCCAAGCCTGAGCCAGGGCGGGTGCCATGCCGCTCCCGCTCACCCCGAGCCCCGCTATGCCTGCCTCCACCGTGGAGGCAGCAGAGGCTGCGCTCGCTGTGAGCCCGGCTTCTGGCTGAGCAGTGCTCCTGCTGTGGGAGCACACTGACCACCAGGGGGCAGCTCCTGCATTGAGCGTCTGCCCCCTGGTGGTCAGTGCGCATCATAGCAACTGGTCGACCAGCCATTCCAGTCATTTGGTCCTAACAGTCGCTTAGGCATATATATAGACTAGAGGCCCGATGCACGAAACTCGTGCAAAAGTAGGCCTTCCTTCCCCCAGCTACTGGCACCAGCTTCCCTCTAGCACCCGGGACCGGGGCTGGCT
The DNA here is from genome assembly GCF_028538775.1 of Myotis yumanensis. Classification (NCBI taxonomy): domain Eukaryota; kingdom Metazoa; phylum Chordata; class Mammalia; order Chiroptera; family Vespertilionidae; genus Myotis; species Myotis yumanensis. The sequence continues at coordinate 14,980,124 of NW_027223754.1, forward strand.
TCCCTCTGGCCCAAGCTTTGTCCAGAAGGATGTCCAGAAGGACGTCCGGTCTAATTAGCGTATTACCCTTTTATTATTATAGATGACCAAGACAACCCAGGTCCCTGCTTTCCTGCAGCTTCAGTGTCGAATGGTTTGCCTTTTGCTTCATACCTAAGGAGTCTAGTGAGCAGAGGAATGGTCTCAAATGACTGCAAAACTACAGCAAAACATCTACATGTTACTTGCCACATTTGCCATAAACAATAGTCCACAAAAAATAGTTGCAAACCAGAATGGTGCTTTGAGCAGCTCCGGGTAGTACTATGGGCTGGTTACAATGTTAATAAATTAATGCATAGTTTGGCTTGAAAAATATTCTAACATTGTGAGCCTTAAGTCTGTGATAATCCGTCTTGAAGGTAAAACACCTCTATTTTCTGTACTTGTTTGAGCATTCTTCTAACATTATCTTCAAAGCCAGGCATTTGCACGACATTGGGGCAGCCAGCCATGGTGCTTATGAGAAGCAGCATTGTGTGGCAATTAAGAACAGGGATCTTGGAGACAGGCTGATGGGGTTTGAATTGCATTTTGCCTCTTACAATGTGGATTAACTATGGATAGATTACGTAACCTCTCTGTGCCTTCGTGTCTTCATCTGTGAAATGGGTATGCTAGTAACACTTGCACCACATGAGGTTGTGTGGGGATTCAATGGAACGTTCCAAGTGCTATATTAATATATTTGCATACAGCGTGTCACTCTTTGAAAGGTCTTATATTGTCTAGAGTCGGATCCTGCCGGACAAAGTATTGGCAGCCCTGGCTTTGCAATTGTAATCCTGACCTACTAACAACTGTGCCAGATTGCATCAGCAGAGAGCAATGTCTGGCGATGCCTGAAGTCCTGCCTGCTAATGGAACAACTGGAACTGACTTTGACTTGGCACCCAACCCCGTCATGAATCCGTGCTGTCATTTCAGCAGCGTTGTGCCTCTTGTCCCTGTTGTCAGTGTTCGTGCGCTAAATACTCATAAAAGGCAGCCTGCTTCCTTCTGGGCAGTAAGTGAAATGCCTTGCCACGTGGTCAGGGACAGGGATATCTGGATGGTATGCTTGTTAACAGAGGAGTCTGTGTCTGCCTGCGTTAGAGAGAGACACTCAGTCTGGGTTTTGTACGTTAGCGTTTTGCAATCCAGGGTCACTTCTGGGTGGGGCCCTGTACTGACAACAAAGCAGGTATGAACAGTATTTACGATCTCAGTGATGCGATGCATAGGCCCAATGCACGGCTTTATTTACTCAACAAATATTATAAATATGTCTCAGGCACTGTGCTGAACCCGGACACACTACCTCCAGATAGTAGGAATTCAGATAAATGTGATAAAGCCGTGAGGGAGGCAGTGGTATGCAAGCAAGTGGTGGAAGATGGAATGCGGCCGAGTGAAAAGTCATTGGATGTACCATACTTTTGTGGTATCTTTATTATGACCCTTTCGGAGACTGGACCGATGTGACTGCCATCTGTATACTCTTCAGTCAACAAGGTTTCTGAGTGCTCGCTATTTTCAAATGCTTTCTGAGTATCAGATTCTTCTATGTCAGACGAGACTCACGCACATGAGTGACTCACACACATGCTGCCATGTGACCCAGTCTACCCAATAAAAGGAAGGACACTGGCCTTAGCTGGTTTGGCTCAGTGGATAGAGCCTTGGCCTGTTGGACTGAAGGGTCCCGGGCTCAATTCCAGTCAAGGGCCTATGTAGGCTTTATCCCCGGCCCTGGTCGGGGCACGTGCAAGAGGCAACCAATCAATGTTTCTCTCGCTCTGTTCCTCCTCTCTTCCATTCTGTCTAAAAGTCAATGGGAAAATACCCTCGGGTGAAGTTTAAAACAACAAAAAAAAAGGAAGGCCAAAACCGGTTTGGCTCAGTGGATAGAGCGTCGGCCTGTGGACTGGAGGGTCCCAGGTTCGATTCCGGTCAAGGGCATGTACTTGGGTTGCAAGCACATCCCCAGTGGGGGATGTGCAGGAGGCAGCTGATCGATGTTTCTCTCTCATCGATGTTTTTAGCTCTCTATCTCTCTCCCTTCCTCTCTGTAGAAAATCAATAAAATATATTTTTTTTTAAAAAGGAAGGACACTGTATGTGTTGGAGCATTAATAACTGCACTCTACACTAAAGGTGTCACTGTTACTATCTAAATTCTTTTTAGTCAGATTTTTTTTTCTAAATAGTTACCTAGCATTCTATAAAGAAAAAGGTCTAGGATATTTAAAAGATATGCTTTCAGACTTCTAGAAACAAAATTATTTTTTCTCCAAATGAAAACTATTTCATAAATGAAAACATACCTTTAACCCCAATTCCTTCCTTTAATTTGTCATCTTTGTAAATGGCCTCTAAAAATCTCAGTTCTAGGCGAAAGCATTACCGGCTTCCTTAAGCCAGCCCACTGCCTTTCCTCCTAATTGGGCTTTCTCAGGACCACCGTCCCTGGTCCAAGATTTAAACAGATCCATAGCCTGTTCAAAGTGTCGTTTTAAGCATTTGAAGATGTTTCACATCCATCTGAATAATTTCTGATGCTCGAGGCTGGGCAGGATCCTCACTTTGATTTCTTCAGGGGAAAAAGACAAGTCCCTGAGACAGTGATTTGGGCGTTCATTTAGGAGGGTAGCTTATTGAGGAAGTGATGCCCATGAGCACGATGGAAGAATGGAGGGGAGAGAGCGGTAAGTGAGGAACACCAAACGCCTAATGAGCGGATTGCTGCCATGGGGGTGTGTTGTGGTTGCCATTGCAGCAAAACCACCCCAAAGCCCAGTGATGTAAAACAGCCCCTTATGATGCTCATGTTGTGTGTGGGTCAGGAGGCAGGGTGCACAGGGCCCTCCGCGGGGACGTTTCCAAGGCTGGGGAGGCAACACAGCTAGAGCTGGAGCTACCTAAGGCTTCTTCACTAGTGTCTGGAGGTTGATGCTGGCTGTCAGCTGCCACCTCCGCTGAGGCCCAACAGAGCATCTACACATGGCCTCTTCCGAAGGCCTGGGCTTCCTCCCAGCACCGCAACCTCAAGGCAGTCAGATGTCCTACTGGGGCTCCCAAAACAAATGTCCCAGGGCGCGAGGGGAAGCAGCACCTCCTCTTCTGCCCTAACTTGAGAAATCACACAGCCACATTCTGTTGGTTACAAGCAAGTGACAATCCTGCCCTCAATCAGGGGGAGAAAAATAGAGCTTAGCTCTCAATGGAGATGTGGCAAAAGAATCTCCTTAATTTTTTATAAATGCAAACAAAAAACTTGTTTCAGTGTAGACCGAGTTCTTCCTTCTTGACTGGAACCATTAAAGGTGTGGGAGGGATTAATTAACAGATAGTCACAAAATATACAGGGAATGAGAAACAGGTATGCACAGGTATCATACAATCACAGAGGAGAGGCACGTAGCTTGGTCATAAGGTTCAGAGGAGGTGGATTACAGTTAATCAGGTGACGAGCGGTAGGGAGGAGATTTCAAGTAGAAGGAATAAAAGCATCGCTTGGTATGTGCAGTTTGGTAAAGTGGGCCAGAGAGTGGCAGGTGAAAGTGGAAACGGAAGGTGACGAAAAGTCTTGAATGTTATATTAACAGGCAAGGACCTTATTTTTAGGCAATGGAGAGTCTTGAAGAGCCATTGTAAGCATACAGAGGAAAGGTTATGAGAGCCTGAATAAAGGAAGGATAGCTGAGCTAAAAGGTAGGAAATAGATTTGAGAAATCTTTTAAAAATAAATTACTTAATACCTGTGGATTCATTGGGAATGGGAAATGTCGGAAAAAGAGAATTCTAGGTTTACTACCAGGTTCCTACCCTGGACCCTGGACGCTTGGAGGAATGGTGGTTCCCTCAGGTGAGGAATTTTGGAAGAGAAACCATTTAGGAAGGAAATGGTGAGCATGAGGTCGCTGTGGCCATCCAGGTGTGAGTGGCCAGAAGACAGGTTCATGTCAGAATCTAAATGTGGGAGAAGGTAGAGTAGAAAAATACCAATTTGGGAGTCATCAGCAAGTAGGAAAAGAATGAGAAAGTCCAAGAAAAATACATGAAAAGACAAGAACAGCTTTTTTTTTTTAGCCCCAAGAATGCAGATGTTACAAATAACTTGAAGTACTTTATACCTGATCACCTTAATTTTCTTGATGATGAAGATAAAGTTATCTGTTTAGAGACAGTGGAGCCCAAATACTGAGAACAGTTTTTTAAAATATATTTTTATTGATTTCAGAGAGGAGGGGAGAGGGAAAGAGAGATATAAACATCACTGATGAGAGAGAATCATTGATTGGCTGCCTCCTGCATGCCCCCTACTGGGTATCAAGCCCATAATCTGGGCATGTACCCTGACCAGGAATCGAACCCTGACCTCCTGGTTCATAGGTTGATGCTCAACCACTGAGCCATGCTATCTGGGCCTGAGAACAATTTTTAAAACACTAAACAAAGAGAAACAACATTCATTAGCTCAGGGGAGGGAAAAGTTCTCTCTGAAGTACCTTGAAAGTCTTTGTAATTGTTTCTGATGCCTTCTACTCTGAAATTCAAACCTTAAGTCCCATTCACTAAATAGGCAAAAGCATTGCTAAAAACACGTTAGGAAGTGACTGGATAAAGAAGGTGAAGGAAATAGCTAGAGAACATACTAGTATATGCATACCATGGACACAGAAAATAATTTGGTAAAGGAAGGATAGGTGGGGAAGGGTGAAGGTGGACAAAGGGTGGGGGGAGGGACAGGGACTCTTGCAATAATGTCAACACTAAAATTTTTTTCATTAAAAAATGTTAGGGTCATACTATTTATTATCTGCAGCTGCACCTCACAGTTGATTTCAATTTCTTCTAATTCACACATACTGAGTCATCAGAAAGCAAGAAAATCATTAGCCATCTTCAAATTTAAGCCTTCCCAAATAGATACACCTTTAATGAAATGGAAGGGGAGTTGTTGGTTGTTGTTTTTTCTTTTCCCTTGGTGTTTAGTACTTATTATTCCAAAACGTCTCAACAATCTGTACTTGTGTGTTTCAACAAGGGTTTCCAACTGATGATAGATACCAGGCTTCATCTGTAAACCTTCATTACTATACTTGCATCTGAACCACAAGGAATTCAGAGGAGTGCTGCCCTAGGAAAGATGTCTTTCCAAGAGGAATTGGCAGAGGAACAGAATGTGTTTGAAGACCAAAAAGACAAGATGAACTAGGCTTTCTTCCACATGAGCACATTATTGCCTTACTCAACAGATGCTGACAGTATAATTACTGTCATGTTGGGGTGCATAGTTGTTGTTGTTGTTAATGTGTAAAAAGGACCCCTTCTAGTTAAAAGAGTTGAAAATCATTGGTTTAGATAATCCTGATCCATGGATAATCCCCATCTCCCTACAATGACTTCCATTGCCTTCCCCAAGAAAGGCTCTCGTCAGAGCTCCTAAGGGTGAACCAAATGGACAGATCTGAGCTTTCCCCCTCTTAATGAAGCATAGTAAATGACCAAAAGGCAGGCTGCTAAAAGAGAAATGAAAGGAGCCCGGGGTCTGGATATTCCAAACTGGCTAATTGGCCCCTGAAAGATAGTAAGTGGTGTGCTAACGCCTCTTACTTCCTAACAACGCAGCAGGGTCTTCATGGAAGAATAGCTCACCAACTGGAGGGTCATGGCAAAAGGGAGCACCTCAGCCAGGGCCCTTTGTCCCTGTTGAAAAAACTGAAAGCTTCTCTTCCAAGTGTTACATTGCCATTTAGAGGGGGAGGAGAGCAGGAGGGGAGCAGCTTTCCTTACGTTTTCTCCGCTACGTTCATACATTCATCAAGATTCTTACCAAAGTATTAATTTTTGAGCTATCTTCCTTTTAGGGTCTACAGTTGAACCTGATCTAGATTATAAAAACATACAAAAAGGTATAATGAGCTTGAAAACCAGAAACCATGGAATAAGAAACCGGGCAGGCGGGGGCGGGGGGGGGGGGGGGGGGGGGCGGGCGGGGGTGGATGTGCATCAGATCAGGTTGGGAATTCTCGCAAAGGAAAACTCCTGTGCCTGTGAGATGTTGCCTCCCCCGCTTGTTCACACTGAAGGTGTTTACAATAGACATTTGCATATTAATTCCTTCCTAAGAGGCCTTTTCTTAACTGTTAATGGAAGGCACTTCTCACCTCTTTGGATCATTTTTTAAGCATCTGCTTTTATTTCAGTTGAGAAGTTCTACGTGTCCCTACAGGGAGAACGCCGATCTACAATTTGACCTTCCAAGGTTCCCATTATTGAAGAGTGGTATTTCCCCACCAGACATTGAGTCCATTCAAGAATAACTTATATGTAGAAAAGCTCCCTCGCTGCCTCCCTCTCTCTCCTCATAGATTTATTTCCCTTTTCTCTCAACCCTGTCTTTGGCCTTTCTTGCCCTCTCTTTCTCAACCTTCTGAATCTGATTAGAAGAGAGCCAAAACTCCTCAAAACTATTCATAACTGAATACTTTGCGTGCTGAACCACACCCACCTGCTGACAGTGTGACAGTGAGAAGCAGCCTAATAATCCGTGCTGGTAACTTGTATCTCCAGGAAAGGTTGAGATTTTACACATTTAGGGGTTTTCCCCAATTGAAGATATTTTCCAATTAAATCCTATTCAAATTTGAAAATTTGAATAGAAATTGGTCATTAATACCTCAGCTAATCCAGGTTGCTTTAAATATACACACACACACACACACACACACACACACACACATGTAAATTATTGCTTCCTTTCCCCCCACCAAAATAAAAAACATTTTAGGGAAGACTAGGTGAACTAGTCCACGTGACCATCACATGACACAAATGAAGGTTGTTTCTATGTTCCTTTGAACTGCCAGCCCTTTCTGCACCTTGAATCCGTTAAGCCCCTTCCTTCTTCTGCAGCTCCTGTGGCTTAGAGAACGCTATTATGGGCAAAGCAAGTCCAGTCTGGTGAGCTGTAGGGAGACATGCCCAGGTCTCCAGAGACACCCACTTGAAGTTAAACTCCCATCACAGGCTGACGTTCATTCCTTTTGGAAGTTTCCATAAAGAGCCAAGAAAAAAAGTCCCCCTAATCGTGTTCCCATGTGTCTACTGTGCATTTGAAGATTAAGATTATTTATGTTTAGAGAGCCCGGCCGCCACTTGGAGAGCTCTCCCCGGGCTGAGGGCTGAAGGGATGCACTCGTGTTTATCACTGGCACCAGAACAAGCATTACAGAAATGCGGTCCCTTGGCTCGCCTCCCAAACTCTGCTTTCTCTCCGACCGACTTCAGGCCCCTTGGTAAGTTGTTCTGTTGTGTGAGGAGAGTATTTCTCTCCGGGTTACAGCACTGCCACGGTCAGTATTCCAACACCCTTCTTCTGGAAGGGTTCCCGTTTCTCAGACTGCCCCTCCATGGCTTCGCCTTTGAAGTCGGAGAGTGTGGCCCAGGCCTGAGATTACATATCAGGATCCTTTCCCTCTTCAAGTCTATGCGTGTGTGTGTGTGTGTGTGTGTGTGTGTGTGTGTTTTAATTGCTTCACTGGGTGTGTAGACTATGGTGTAATGTTGGCTGGGACCCTGGATTGGGTCCCCAAACATTATATCCTGAGGAAGGCTCCCTGCAGCTACCAATCCAACTCGGATCCCTGAGGATCATTTGGCAGTTTACGCGCTTGTGGTCCATTGGGGAGGATGGAATGACAGACCCTGCTTGCCTCTCCCATATAACCCAACTTCGACGCCCTGCTCCAGTTACCTGGGACTTTTCACTGTTCCACACCCATCTTTTAGCGATTCCCATCTTTGAGCTTTTCCCTATGCAGCACCCCAATCCTGGAATAGTCACCCCAGTCTTCCCCAGTGAATTAGTGTTATTGCATATGACATTAAATGCTTAACGAAGGACGCCTCCCCAGCCATGCGCCTATAACAACCACCCTTGTTTCTTCCCAATAAGCACTAGATATAACATTTTGTTAGTGGTTCTTTATAGATGAGAGATAAGGAACCTATTATCCAAGGTGTATACACTCAACATCCTCCCACCAGCTCTCCTTTTTATATGAAACAGGAAAGGGGAAAACCAAGTGGTTGTGTCTTCCGAGCCAGACTTCCAGATCACACCACACAGCCTGGTTTTGTTCCGACTGCCCAATTAGACCACGTTCTGAAAGCAGGGACCTGTCTTCACTTCACTCACACGCTCCCACATGCTCAGCAGAGTGCAGTGCACACAGTAGGCTCGGCACAGGCTCACTCAGCTTCTGATTGTTAAGTGCACACCCTCCTGGAACTGCCCCTCCAAGAGCATGTACATCACCGGGGAGGAATGACTTTTATAAGATTCCAGGAAACAAGGCTGATGGCAGTTGCCAACTGCTGTAACCCAGGCCAGGGTTAGGCAGGATCTGCCCTGCTCGAGGGCTCCCGGCCAAGGAAGCTGAAGTCAGCCTGTCCTGGGAGCTCCAAAGCCTGGAGGGGGTTGCTCCCCTGAGAATGGGCGGCCTTTTTCTGATTTGTTCAAAGGTGTTGATCCCTTGCTAAGCCACACACCTAGGGGGCAGTGTCTTCTGAGAGGGCACCTTTTTCTAATGGATCCGGTGGTTTTGTGTGGCTTAGCCAAGCTTCTGGTATAACAGAGGGTAAGGGAAAATGATCAAGTTCGTTTAGTAAGTTGCTAAACTTTAGTTTTATATTGTCACAGTCAATATATCGATATATTTTTAGGTTGCCTTTACAAAGATGAAATACATATGTCTACAATATAGAAATGTTAACATACACATATTTATATACACACACAAGCATACAAAGTACTTGATTTGGGGTAAAAAAGAAATAGAATAAATGCAAACCTAAATGTTGATGAGCATAGAGCTACCCAGTAGTTATTAACTTATCCCAAAGAATGTTGGAGTAATGCTTTTACCTGTTCACTCATCTATTCTTTCAACATGTGTATTAGGTCTGTGCTATTTTAAAATAATCAATGACAACCCAGAAAGAGATGTGTGACTTTGTGTGCTCTACTATGAGGATACTGCAAATACTTCTCCAGTGTGGTCAAAAAGGCCAAAAAAAGGGGTTGGGCGGGGAGCGGGGATCGGAGGGAGGATGACGCAGTGAGCAACAGAAAATTTAATCCTCTCCTTGCACAATATATGCACACACACCCCTGGAGCTTTGTACATGGTTTTGTCCCCTCTGCCACTGGCCCTTCCAAGAGCAAGCAAAACAACTGATGGGATTTCAGGACTTCTGTACGAGAATAATCTTTATGAAATCATAAAAGATTAGAGTTGGAAGGGACATTGAAACCATCTAAACCAGCGGTTCTCAACCTGTGGGTCGCGACCCCTTTGGGGGTTGAACGACTGCGACCCTTTCACAGGGGTCACCTAAGACCATCGGAAAACACATATATAATTACATATTGTTTTTGTGATTAATCACTATGCTTTAATTATGTTCAATTTGTAACAATGAAAATACATCCTGCATATCAGATATTTACATTACGATTCATAACAGTAGCAAAATTACAGTTATGAAGTAGCAACGAAAATAATTTTATGGTTGGGGGTCACCACAACGTGAGGAACTATATTAAAGGGTCGCGACATTAGGAAGGTTGAGAACCACTGAAAACTCTGTCTGAGTTTACAAAGGTCAAATTATTTTTAGGACCAACCATGTCTCCTCTTTCCTACTGGTTCCTAGAAGCCAGGAACATCCTTGTCTTTCCAGCACCTCGCAGATCCTCTGGGCAAAGTAGCAAACCCTTTGAGATAGAGATGATCTTGTAATGTTGATCTCAAGTTGTAATTATTTCAATAAACTCGTAACAAAATGTAGTAAGCATTGCCCTGCACAACATTTATTCAAAATATAGCGAATTTATTCTTTTGGATCCATATCCAAAGCAAATCAATAGGACTTACCTATGTCAGAGTTGTTTTAGGAATAGTGTCAGAGTTTAATAGTTTCTTTAAAGAACCCAAGAATCTACGGTGTAATGCACTCAGATGAATTACTATTTTTCTTTTGTTCATGGTAGACAGTTTTGTAGGTAATTTCCGATGGATATGAGTGAAGTAACTGTACGACAAGGTTGATAGCTTAATTGGTGGGCTAAGGATCTTAAATTTTAATTCTGTTTTTAATATCAGTTTACAAAGAGGAGCAGACAGAATCTTTTAATCACATCTTCCATTAGTTAAGGTACAATAACACTATTCATTGATGTCAGACAACCATCTTGAACTAAGATTATTAAAAAGAATTATACTAAAAAAATATAATCCTTTAAATTTATAGAAAATCAAGAATCTGTAACCATAAGTATTGGAAGAGAGAATGAGACTTTAAAAGATTATACTCAGAGATATTTCTATACCTTGATCTTGCAACAATTTATGCTGCCAAAACACCACAATAGATTCTTCCTTCAGCATTCTTTTTATCCTTAAGTAAATTAATAATATCTTCTATTTTGCATGGTTTTAAATGTTTTGTGTTCACCGGATGTATTTTAGATTTACCATAAATAAATTATTCAGAATTTCAAAAATGGGTTCCATTTTAACTTCAGAAAATGGATAATATCTTAATTGCAGCTCTTTTAAAATTTCACTTTGCCTTTTACTGCTTCTTCCTGCTTCCTACTATTAGCGCTTTGTGTAATAAGTACCAAAGGCTCTAGTCTTCAAACATTCCTTCTGAAAACTATCAGCTATTTATAGTCCCTTCCCCTCAATTTTGCTTTAACGGATGCTTTTAAAGCTGTTAGAAATTAAAGGTCTCCAAGGCTGAATGTATGTGTGACAATTTGTCCAAATTAACTTATTATTGTGACCTGGTGGGTGGGTGATGAGCCTTCTGGCTCCATTTGTTAGGAATATCCTTCAAGAGGATGATTTCTAACAGAAGATTTCATTATCTTTCATCTCAAAAAAAAACAAAACAAAAAACTAGGTAACCTATGGATTCATTATTGTTAAATTTAAGTTAAATTTAAGTCTTCCAATATCTCATCTATTTCTTTCACAAGAAAATTGACACAAATTAGCTCCAGAATAGCTATTTTTATACACAGATTTAGAATATCACACTGCACAAATGTCTTTCCGCAAAGATGAAAAATGATAAAAATTAGAGATATTGGGTATACAAATTTCCTTTTGGCCTTAAGACTTGAGGGGAATGCAATGTATTCTCTCCACATTTTCCTGATATATCTCAAATGAAAACAAGTACCACTTTAGACCCAGCTGTGAGCTCATTTTGTAAATTTAGATGAGGCCACTGTTTTCCTTGACCCATTAAATGGCACTCCATTGTCAAAAAGACATTAGATACTTCATCTGTAAAATTGGAGTAATAATTAAACTATACCCATTCCTTTCACTGCCTCCCTTTCAGATTTTCATTTCAGGAAGGATATACTTACAAAATTGCAAGCAAACTTAAACTTACTTTCATTATTTAAACAACCAGATAAGACCCTATGTCAATAAAAATACCCAGAAGATAATGGCTGTTATACATAAGTTGACAGTTAATAAAATGTATTTTACACCTTTATTCAATTTAGTTTCATGCTCTAAACAAGTTGATTTTTCTTTAAGGAAATATCTGGCTGATATCATGCAGCAAATGTTAAAAGTACGCAAATTACTCCTCTTTTATTGTAGTAGAGTTGCTAAATCTTATCTTTTAAAATTAATAGACCAGGGCAATTGGCACTTTAAAGACAAGCAGGTACATTACGTATTGTCCTATCCGCATAGTACAGGTGACTCAGGTGCTTCCAGGTCAACGGTCCTCAGTAGCAGGAGCCTGCGGATCATGTCTCTATGCCTCAGGAATGTGGAGGAGCAGGACACCCCACTCACTGTTCCCTTGCGAAGGCCCAGCCCAGGTAGCTTGCCTCGCGGTCTCATGAGCTCCTGACCTCTACCCAGAACCTTACATTTTACCCCCTGCCATGTGGGTTCAGACCAACTTTCAGAAGCTCCAAAATGTGTAAAGGCATCTTGCTGGAGGGCCAAGAGCATGGGCTTTGGCGTACATAAGAATTGGGTTCCAATTTTGTCTCAGTAGCTAATTGTGAATGGCCTGGGCCAAATATTTAACTTTTCTGAATCTCCATTTTGGTGTTCACCTCACAATTAGGCAGAGTATTATCTGATGTATAAAATGGTCATGACATTTAAATGAGACAACTTAGGTAAACTACCGACTGCAATGGTGGGAACACAACCAACCCTGGAAATGAGCTTCTCCTTTCCATTCCTTTTCAGAAAGAAGTAGAATGAGAACAAAACCTAACAGACAAGGCTGGTCAAGGTTACAAGCCCCAGAATTTAGCCTTGACTATCCATACCATTGCTAAGGGTTTCAAAATAGTTTCTGGTTTGTCTTCATTTAAAATCACATTATTTACAAATAATTGTTTTGGTTTTCTTTTTGAAGACAACTCTTTCTTCTCTTTGCCAGGACCCCATGCCTAACCAACCCAACAAAATCCAACTTTTCAGCATTCGTGTGCCTTTTGTGATTTAGTGTGGCTTCAAATTTTAGTCTTTACACTCTCCAGTGTTCATTTGATAAATGTAACTTACATGCACCATTGTTTTATTTTAAGTGGAACTTAAGACAGATGTTTAGAAAAGGAATGAGCAAAGGTATTTTGCCACTTACCAGATCTTCTCCTGGCTACGCTCGTTTGCTCTAAGATGGTAGTGCTAAGAAACAGCTCACTTTATTTTTAACATTGTCCTCAGATTTCCATATATACAGGACTTTTCTTCATAAGATGAGGGTGTTCTCTTAAATTACATAAATAGCCAAAATATAAGTACTAATTAAGGCTGATTTGGGGATGCTAATTAGAATTAGAGTAGGATGCTTATGTAAGCAGGAAATAAGCTTGAAGAGACCTGTCCTGAGTTACCCAGCTACTTACTATATGTTTTATTGGAACCAGCATTTAGCTTCCACTAATGGGTCAGGGACCAGTATCTAGTTAGAGTTACTTGCATGTCTCTATCAATTGTTTTTTTTAATACAAATACATATGTTGTATTAAAAATAACTATAGCATGATCCAAGGTTGTAAACTGACTTGAATATACCCCATTATTTGTTTTCTTTAATCCTCACCCAAGGATAGTTTTCCCATTGATTTTTGGAGAGAGTGGAAGAGAGATGGAAAGACAGAGAGAAATATCGATGTGAGAGAAACACATCATTGGTTGCCTCCTGCACGCGCTCTGACCAATGCCCAGACAGGGAAGGAGCTTGCAACCCAGGTACATGCCCTTGACTGAAATGGAAACCAGGACCCTTCGGTCTGCAGGCTGACGCTCTATCCACTGAGCCAAACTAGCTAGGGCTATACCTCATTATTTTTAAAATAAGAAAGACAAAATCAAAAGAAAACATTTACTTGTTATAGCTTGTGAATGGTTGAGACTTCCAAGGCATTCAGTGGTATTTTATTAGCCTGAGAGACAATAAACCAATAGAATTCATCTCTCTGCAACCAGATCCTCATCAAGACTCTTACTCTAAGGATGTATGACAGATGAAGGTTTTATTTATTTAATACCAAACAGCTGGATGAAAATGAACAATTCAGGCGTATCCAAGTATAAAAACATTGCATTGACAAAATATCCAGATGACAGGTTAAATTATTCCCCTTTCATTCATGTGCTTAAATATTTTATTGAAACTGAAGCAGTGTGATAGAAGATGAGGTACATAGCTGATTGTGAGATAATAGGACCTATATTTGAATTTTCTATGAAGTAAATTCTTATCCTATGCAAATTCTCTTTTATGAATATACTCCATGATTCAAATAAAGTATTTTAAAAATAATATCCAGGTTTAAAATTTCTTTTTTTTTTCCAGAAAAAAATTAACTTTTAGGAAAACAGAAAATGTAGTAATAATGTGTTAAAATTTCTCTCAGATAAAAATATGAGTGTCTGAATGAGGATAACAATGACCCATCATTGTAAACAAATATAAGCCAGAGTTGTGAAATGTCTATTTAACAGTGGCCAAAAGTGTGAATAAGTACTATATTTTTAATACTTAATTTTATGTGTTATGCCACTATTTCTTCCATAAATAGTGTTGCTCCTTGAGGAAAAGCAAACAAACAGACCAACAAGTGGAAAATTATTTCCTAGACATTAAAAAAAAGTTCCACCTATCACAGAAGGAGACAACATAAGAAGATAAATAGCTATTTCTAAAAACTCTGTCTAAGGCAATATGATATTTCTGCAACTGCCAAGGCAACATTAATGTCACCTGAAATGAATGTGGGTAATGGCAGGCAACCTTTCAGCCACAGTTCTCTTCACACTCTGAGACTGCAGTTGAGTCATCAGGTTGGAATGGCAAAGAATGACTCCGTACTTACTTTGTGTGTGTGACTGAGTAGAGGAAGAGAATCCTAAATTGTCCCCACACATCATCCCCACCCAACTTCAGCATTCATAGGTCCGAGGCTGTCTATATTCCCCCTCCCAGTAAGGCTACTTCCTCTCCTGATATTGATTTGTCACTGACCTCATCCTGTGTCTGCTGCAGACGCCAATGGCCAAGTGAAATGGGGCCACCTCTTCAGCTGGAGAACAGCTGCCACCACCTTGACCAAAGAACTAAGAACCCAAGAAGGGCCATTGTGACAGTCTTAGAGTGAACAAAATTGAACACAGAGCACTAAATTGGATGTGCCAGATGCGCAGGGATCCTTAGGTTTTTTGTTTTCTGGAGACACCAACAGCTGGCTCCAGCATCCTATAAAAAACATCTACATAGGAAAATTACGGTTTAAAGTTTATACTTTCATAGAAATCTTTCAGGGTGAAGATCAAAACACGCCATTTGCAAACGATTAGAGGACAAGACATTTGAAACTACTTGAGCATAGTGATGGGCTCAGTAATGTATGCTGTGTAACCTTGGACAAGTCATATCTCAGTCCCTCATCTGTTTAATAAGCGGGTTGGACCATATAACTGCTGCCCTGTCTCTCTGCTCTAACAATCTTTGACTTTGTGTATGAGATTATGAAGAACCATGGACTAATAAAAGTAAAAGAATTTTCCAACTCTTTGCTTATCTGTGTTTTCTATAAGTAACATATATTCCCTTTGTAAATTTGGAAATAATAACGGATCTGTATCTTTTTTTTTTAATTTAAAATATATAGAAATAGACACTCTAGAGATCATCTCATTAAACAACGAGTTAGGTTAAGTAATTCGCCCAAAATATACAGTAGTCACCTGGCCAGTGAAGCTCAGTGGTTGAGCATTGTCCCATGAACCAAGAGATCAGGGTTCAATTCCCAGTCAGGACACATGCCCGGTTGCAGGCTTGGTCCCTAGGAGGGGACATGCAGGAGGCAGCCTATCAATGTTTCTCTCAACAATGTTTCTATCTCTCTCTCACCCTCTCCCTTTCTCTTTCTGAAATCAATAAAAACATATTTTTAAAAGCACACAGTAGTCAATGGTGAATCTGGGATCCTGACCAAATTCCTTTGACTCCAAATTCCTTTGATTCCAAGGCTAGTGCTCTTTGGTGATACATGTGTGTTTGTGACACAGTGACCCACCATTCCCTTCTCCACACCACAGGCAAGGTGGCAAATACCTAAAACCCTTTGGCGTGGTATTGCTTCACAAAGTAACCCTAACAATGCTGTCTCTCTGAGGACTGAGGCCACCTTTACTTAACTTCATTTAGGCAGCCTATCTCTCCTCAACTCCCCAGCTGTCAAGCCCTGAAAGAGGAGTGACATTACCTCTCCTAGATGCATTGCAACCTAAACTGGCTTTATGAATTCTCAGTATCATGAGACACACAGACAATGATTTTTAAATGATTTAGAATATATATATTCAAAAGCAAATTGTTGCATAAATCTGATTAGGACTTCCAAGGTGTTCTTGACTCTTGGCTGCCACCCTGTTTCACACCAGCAGAGACTGAACATAGCATTTTTGAAGATATCCTATAATCACTATTTACTGGCTGAGAGTGCAAGGAATGGTTTATTGGCTAGTATTAGTCAAACATCAAAGTCCTTTCTTAGAAAGCAGTGCTGTTTCCCGCCAGTTTGGTGTGCATGAAATCAGTGAACCTAATAAAGCAGGGAAGGCTCATTAGGAAGAGCAACAAAGTTCCCAGTGTCCTTTATGAGCAGGCAGCCACCACGGAGGAGATCAAAGCCTCGTCAGCGGTGTCTGTACATCTGTTTTCTTTTTATCCAACATGTTGTTTGACAACATCAAAGCTTTTGGCCATTAGGGTCTTTGATCCACGTGGGACCAAATTCATTTTGCTAATCCATCTGCTCCAAGATGTAAATGTTCCCCAAAAACTGCAGGTCACCAATTTGAGTGAAATGAAAACTTTCAGAATTTATCATTAGGTTTTTAGGGGCCAGGTTCTCTTCATTAGCTTGGAGGTAGAGAGCTTCTTAGCATTTTGTAAAGTTACCACTTTCACTTGAGGAAATTTCATGTAAAATTTAGAATCCAAGAAAAGTAATTATCTCTCTCTCTCTCTCTTTCAACATAATTCACATACTATTTAATTCACCCATATAAAGTATACAATTCAATCATTTTTACTATGTTCACAGAGTTGCACAATTATAGAACATTTCATCATCTAGAAAACTCTGTACCCATTAGCAATCACTTTCCATAATCCCCTAAGTCCCCTTCTCCCCTTCCCTCGACCCCTTGTCCTACTTCTAGGCAACCACTACTCACTGATCTGCTTTCTATTTCTAAGGATTTGCCTATTTTGAGTATTTCATATAAATGGAATTATACAAAATGTGGTCCTTTATGACTGACTTCTTTCCCTTAGTGTAATATTTTCAAGTGCCATAATTTTGTAGCAGCATGTGTTAGCATGTTATTTGTTTTTATTGCCAAATAATATTCATATATATATATATATATATATATATATATTCCACATTTTATTTATTTGTTTATTAGTTGATGGATCAGTTTGGGTTGTTTTTACTTCTGGCTATTATGAATAATGCTGTTATGAACATTCATATACAAGTTGTTGGGTGTACATATATTTTCATTTCTCTTGGGTATATACCTAGGAGTGGAAGGCTGGGTCTTAGGATAACTCTACATTTAACGTTCTGAAGAACTGCCAGGCTATTTTCCAAAGCAATTGTACCATTTTACTTTATCACCAGAAGAATATAAGAGTTCCAATTCCTCTACCTCCTCACCAACAATCATTATTGTCTGACTTTTTGTTTATAGCTGTCCTAGCAGGTATGAGATGGCATCTTTCTGTGGTTTTGATTTGCATTTCCCATTCTATATGCATGGCTAGTGATAGTGAGCATCTTACCATCCCTACTGGCCATGTATATGTCTTCCCTGAAGAAATGTCTATCCAGGTCTTTTGCCCATTTTTAATTGGGTTATTTCTTTTTATTACCAAGTCTTGCATTGTTATATATTCTAGATACAAATCCTTTATTAAGTATGTAATTTGCAGATTTTTTTCTTTTTAATTTTATCTAGATGTTCTTGGATAATTGTGTATTTCCTATTTATATAAAGAGGAAACTCCTAAAAAGGAATAGTGAGTCAAAACAGAAGACATAAAATATATTTCATAACCCTCTCTTGCCAAATATACAAACTAAAAGGGTGGGGGAGCCCTAATAATATTAGATGAAGAACTTAAATAAAGTTACTACGGCCACTTCAGTTTTGTTGCAACAATAATAATTATTCATGTTTTTATATAGATTTAGGGTTTACAAAGTGCCTACCCTGAATACATAATCTCTTATCATTTTCTTAACAGCTATATGAAATATTACAGTTATCCCAATTATTGATTAAAAAACGGAAGGAAAGGGAACAGGGTTGACATATTTGGTGAAGTACTTTGTCACACTTAAGACTAAGTTCATCCTAAACACCAGCTACATAAATGCCGAAATATTCAGGCCAAAGTTTACTCAATGAAATATGAAAGCCATCAAACCAGTTGTGTAAAACAGTTTCTTTTTTTATAATTTATACATTTATATGTGATACCTAAAAGTGAGATGAAAAGCAAAACAATTGCTTATATCATAATAAATTGTCTGTAGTTATGATTAAATGATATAAAATATTCAAAAAACTTTAATGTTTGTCATGTCTTACAACATGTAGGTGGATCCCCCTGAGAGTGTGTATTGATGTTGGGGAACTCAGTATGACCATAGAGCCTGTATCTTCAGGTGTGTTTGTTGTTGCTGTTGTTGTTGTTGTTGTTGTTTTTTTCACAAACAGTGATGTACGTACTCAAGAGAATAATTGTGCACAGTGCTCTGCCATTACTGTGTGATATTGGGCAAATTGCAAACTTCTCGCAGCCTCAACTTTATCATCTAGGAAATCCACTAAGATATCTGTTCCAAGCTTTTCAGGCCTATAGGTTCTGCCACATGATTTCTGAGATGATATGGATTTGTGCTTAAATAAAAGGGGAGAAGGGCATAAGAGAAGATGTGGCCTCCTGGTATCTGAATAGGAGAGAAGTAACAATAATGATATGGTGGTCCAGATCTTGCTGACTAATCACCATGTAAGACTATATGTAGAACTATATGTAAGATGAGGTGTTTTTATTAATATTGTTATTGTAGTAAACAGAGAATTCAGATGAAGCTCAGTAGTCAGTCCCATCCCCATTCTTCATTACTCTACACAGAGTACTAATGAACTATTTCTCATTTGTGTCCAGTTTTTTGCTACATTTGTTCATGGAGATTACCACCTCCCAGTAATAGTTCATGGGTACCCAAGACTCTGATTTGAACCACTTGAGGAAAGCTCAGAATCATTTAAATCTATACCCAGGACATTCTACTAAAGTAGAACAGAAGCTACCCTCAGATCAAAATCCGAGCACTTTCCAAGGTTATCAAAACCACAAAGAGTCAGGGGAACTCAAAGTTACATTTGTGACAAGAGTAGCCTCCATAAAGTGTTTTCTGAAATGAAACTGGTCACATGGTTTGACAATAGAGAATATTATAGAGAAAGAGAAACCATCCTGGAAAATCTAAGAGCTATGATTGCCATGTACTTGTGATTCCCAAGAGATGCAATTAGCATCTCCTCCAAAGGACAAACTGGCCATCTGGAAAGAGAAAGTCCCATTTCCAGAACTGAAGCTTGACCATTCAATCTGACCATGTAGGTCAACTATGGGAAAGGGTAACTGTTCCCTAAGTCAATTTTGTCCAGTCTAGCAGCATTTATTAGCATTACATGAAATGATAGGGCAGATCACTCTAAATTATAATGTTCTATATGAGCATTTGTGCTATTCATGGTTATGTATGCAACACTGATTGCTCTGTCTCTACCAGAATATGAAAAAATATATGAAAGCACCTCTAATTCTTAAGAGAAAACTCAAATATAAACCAAAAATAATATCAACCAAAAGGGTTACTTGATTAATCAATTTCTGAAAATAATAATTTTTCCAACTGTGGAAAAAAATAAAATCTTTACTGTTTTCGTTATTTTTGCCAAAAATAAACTCTTGGGCATACTCACCTCCCCTTCTACATGCTATACATTCAATTTGGAGTTGTTCTTAGCTTCCTTCTAACCAGAAGTGAGGTCAGAAATTCCTTTTTCAGGGGGAAGAGGGTGAATGGGATGTTTGCCCTATTCCGTTGTAGGTGCCAGCCTGGTGGTTCACATTCCTTCCTAAACTCTTGACTTACCTTGTTTGGGAAATCTTCAAATGTAAATGTGATGATTACATTGGTTGGAGTGCCTGGAGAATGAAGCCTTTGAGGGCATCCTGGGCTCCTTCAGCAATCCAGGAGGACTTGCTCTCTGTCAAGAGCCACTTTGAAAAAGAAATAGGATTTTCTAAAAGGCAGAACTCTCACCCTTGCATAAGAGTATCAGCTTTCTATTTAAAATCACACAAAGGTATGGAAGAAACAGACATTTCCGCCCCATGCAACAGACTTTCGTTAGTTGAAGTTAAGTGTCTGGGCTCTTCAGGAATTCTTCAAATTGGCCTTCCATTTCCTGATATAGATAGGAAAACTTATGGAAAACCTAGCAAAGCAAAGAATGGTGGGGTCTCTACTCCAAGAGCCCATCTTCCACAATTATCTAGAAAATTCCTAAGGAAGTTTCCAACTTTGTTTTTTAGCTTTGTCTTTGGTGCTTAATTTACTGAAAGTATAATAACAGTATGGGATGGATGACTTGACCTTTGGCCCTGGGAGGAGCAGCTACAATAGAGATAGTGAGAAGAGAGAAAATCTGTAAGCACTTGGCTCTGTAGATACTGCCATATCTCGCCCTTGCTGAGCATGCTGTCCTGTGATAATATTGGGGAGCGAGGAAATATTGTTTAGGAGGAAGTAGCTCCTTGAGGAAGGAAGTGGGCAGTGCAGGAAAAACAAATCAGTACCTTCCCAGAATAGAATTCTCCTTTGACCACCACTTAAAGCTCCCCACCCCATGTCTAAGTCCTGCCGGACATGAATACACATGTCAAAACCTGTCTAAGTCTGCCATGCCCATAAACAGTCACAGATATTTTTCTGAAATTAATGTCACTGATGTTTGTAGCTCTCAGATGCTTCTTAGGCTCTCAGGCTCTTAATAAACAGATGAGTCTGCACCATTTGTTCTCACTTTGCAAAGAATTTTACATCCCTCCAACAGCCGCCAAGAAGCCAAAAAATTAATGAGAGTTCATGGTCGTTTATTTTATGGATAAGCTCTTCTGACCAACAGGAGTAAGATCTGTTCATAGGCTATGAGAACCTCTAGAAAATAGATTCCATCTGCTAATGTCTCAAAAAACAATAGAAGATTCACTGTGTTTATAAGAACTTTATGGTTGCTTTATTGAACAAACGAACTTAATTTTTTTTCATTTCCCCAAAGAATTTCAGCAGCCTTAGAAGAGTAAATGAGTCATTCTTTTAATGTTCACCTGGATCTAAGTAACCTTTTTCTTTCTTTTATTTGTCTTTTTAAATTAATATGTTGTAATTATTATTTATTTAAACAACAGTTATTTCTCACAGTTCTGGAAGCTAGGAAGTCCAATAGCAAGGGGCCAGCAGACTAGTGTCTGATGGAGCCCTGCTTCTCCTCTTTCCTTTCTGAGCTGTCATCAGAACCACCCTTAATGCCAAGGTCCTTTTGATTGGGCTTTTTCTAGCATGAATCTCAAAACTTCTCCAGGATCTCCTGGGACCTAGTTCTGGCCACTTTATTCCTCTGCTCAAAACCTTCAGAAGTTTCTCCATTGCTTTTGAAGTACAGTTCAAACACTCATGCATGGCACTGCATGTCTCCATAAGTTTCCTTGACCACTCTTTTTCCAGGCTCTCCCACATTTCTTGTCTCCATATTCCACTCACCCTGGATGCACATATATCATAAGCAGGCATCATTTTTCCTACAGTTTTCCCATAGTGGTGGGACTGGTGAATTTCTCACTAGCCCTTAAAGACTTCTGCTTAGCAATGGTCTATTAGCCAAAGCAAGCCATATGGACGCAGCTGTCTTCAAGGAGGGCTAGTAACAGGAGAACTGGTGAGCAGCCCTGATGATACTCTAAAACCGTCAGATATTAAATGGCAACAGTTTATGTGAAATGCTAACTTCTTATAATCAAAGGATCCCAAATGTTTTTATTTTTAAAAAGCTATTTTTGGGTCAGATATTTTATATGCCCTAAGGGCCAATAGTCATTCCAAAAATCACATAAGTTGATCAGGGCAATTCAGGATAAAATAAGTGCAAAAAGAAACAGCTTCTTAAACATACTCTCGGTACATTTTCTTTTTTATTAGAGTAGATTTCAGACATTCTTCACATTTTTAGGAAATCTTTTGATTTGCTTCTGTTTTACTGTGTAATTTAAAACTCTCCACGTTTTACTGAAATGTATTAACCACTGAAAAATTAAAAGCAATATAAAGTAGGAACAGTTGAAGCCAGTTTTAAAGACTTTAAGGCTAAAATAATTTTTTCAAATTACAATGTTCTACTTTCATATATATGTATTCCTAGCAGGCCAGTAAAATAGAGTACTTGTTGTTTATTAGAAATTGACATTCCAAAGGTGTTAGCCAACCAAGTAATTCTTCTTAAAGTTTCCTAAGCAAAAATGTGTACAAAGAAATATTTCTAGACCAATTAATGTTGATAGTTTAGTTTAGAACATTAAGTTAAAGTTAGTCTTATGTGCACTTTTCACCATATTTGATGAATATCATTGGAGATGAATTTTCTTCTAAATTTTTAATTCTTGTTGCATTGCAGAAAAATAGCAAGGGAATGATCAAAATAGACATAACACAAAAAGCAAGGCTTCGCACAGGTGAACAGATTATTATGTTATTTTAAACTAGAGGCCTGGTGCATGAAATTTGTGCACTTGGGGAGGGGGTCCCTCAGCCCAGCCTGCGCCCTCTCGCAATCAAGGAGCCCTTGGGGGATGTTCAACTGCCACAGAGGTGGAAGAGGCTCCCGCCACCGCCACTGCGCTCGCCAGCCGTGAGCCCAGCTTCTGGCTGAGCAGCGCTCCCCCTATGGGCAGCTCCTGTGTTGAGAGCCTGCCCCCCAGTGGTCAGTGTGCATCACAACACCGGTCGTTCTGCTGTTCGGTTGATTTGCATATTAGCCTTTTATTATATAGGATGAGCATTCACTATTCTTTAAAGAAAGCACAACTGCCCTAACTGGTTTGGCTCAGTGGCTAGAGCGTCGGCCTGTGGACTAAGGGGTCCTGGGTTCGATTCCAGTCAAGGACATTTACCTTGGTTGCTGGCACATCCCCAGTGGGAGACATGCAGAAGGTGGCTGATCGATGTTTCTCTCTCATCGATGTTTCTAACTCTCTATCCCTCTCCCTTCCTCTCTGTAAAAAATCAATAAAATATATATTTTAAAAAAAAAAAAGAAAGCACAACTGCCTTATGGTGCACAAATGCTGCCCAAGGTATTTGGCACCAACTGAGGGACTGGGGTGACAGGGCCAGTTCCATGGACCAGGGGAACAAGTTTTATTGAGTTCCTACTAAGTGCGCTGCTCTGTAATGAGTGGTTTATATATAGTCTTTCACATTATCCTTTCTTTTTTTCCCAATCCTCATCTGAGGATAGTTTTTCCATTAATTTTTAAAGAGAGTGGAAGGGGGGGCAAAGAGAGAGGGAGAGAGAGAGAGAGAGAGAGAGAGAGAAACATCAATGTAAGAGAGACACAGTGATTGCCTCCTGCACGCGCCCTGCTGGGTCCAGAGATCAAACCTGCAACCTAGAAATGTGCCCTTGACCAGGAATTGAACCTGCAACCCTTTAGTGCACAGGCTGGTGCTCTAACCACTTAACAACACCTGCCAGTGCTTTCACATTATCCTTTAACAAACCTAATAGTGTTACCCTTCCTATTTTGCAAGTGAAGAAATTGAGGCACAAACATATAAGAAGACTGCAGAAGGTCACAGAACTAGTGACTGACAGAACTATTATTTCAGCCAGGTTTCTTTGATTCCACATCCTAAGCATCTTCTTATAACAGAGAAAGAAGACTCACAGAATACTCTAGTACCTAAAACGCAGAATGGTGTCGAAGGACAGTGTCACAGGAAACAAACCGCAGAAGCAACAGGGAAACCAGTGAGAAGCAAGAGTTCTGGAATCCCCAAGTGGTGCTCAGAGACAGTTTTGACGTTTTCGCAAGTAAAATTTGGAAATTTCTGGTGAAGGAGTAATCGGATGGCCAGGACTCATGGGATCAGACAAAAAAGAAAATCTTACTTGCCTTTTAAAAGATGTGTCTAACCTACATAAAATGTCATCCGTATATTCAACAAAACACTAGCGCGGACTGTAATGTTCCTCTCAAAACACTTAGCACAGTAGCTCAAGATCCAATATAGGATAATGTACACTAACCACTTTTTCAGATTTACCTTTTTTTACCATAATCTAGAAGAATTAAAGATATGGGGCCTCCCTTATCCCTTGTCTTATTTATGATTGAAAAGGTAGGTGATCAAGAGCTTTAATAAAAATATATGTTTTTGAGGGTGAAAATCTCTCTGGGATATATTCTGCTGCACAGGAGCATGCATGCCAAAGGTTTCCAAGTAAATATCAATTGATGATAATAACACAAAGACCTTCTTTGATGTCAGAATTTCAATCTCTTAGAGGAACAGCGAAGTTTAACTTCTACTTGGCAATGCTTCCCTTGACATCAAGAAATGGAAGACCTTTGGAAGTCATTTTGGCCCGTGCGTAGCTGGGTCGCTGAGTGAGGATTCTGGTGGTCAGCCAGAGGTCTCTTCCCAGTGTCCACATCTCTATTTGGGTGTGCTGCCAGCAGCAATCATCCAAGTCAGTGATGTCTAACGTCCCCCACGGAGAGACTGAGGTGGTGACACAATAGCTTTTTGTTTAGTTTGTAGGGAGAACTTGTGAAAGGTGATGACCTTCGTTTAGGGCAGAGAAGCCCCAGTGAGTTTAAAGTGACTAGGAACTGAAGACTCCAAAGATAGTCCCTTCACCGTATTGTACACAGGAGTACCTTCCAGGGCTCCTTGGCCCAAATCTACGCCATTAAGTTTAAAATGCAATCAGCCAACACCTTCTTATGTGGGGTTGCCTTTCATCACTCAGCCCCAGGCCTGTCTTGCTGACATTCTGGGCTGAGGCCGTGCGGCTGCAGGGCCAGTCGTACCTCTCACAGCTATTGATCTCCATGCAAACAATTAACAATCCTTGTTTCAAACGCTGGGTATTTCAAGTTGCACTTTACTGCAATAATAAATCAAAGACAAATTAGCTCCTAACGCAATGATATATGGATTCGCTCTGGATAGAGAAAAAATAAATATGCTGTGTGTGTCCCCACCTCTCTCCGCCACAGGAACACAGTATTTGTAAAACAAATGTTATAAAAATTGATGAAGTGTGAGTGATCACAAGGAATATATATGCCTTTTTTTCTCTCAAGGGTGATAAGGCAATAATATCTGATTATAAAATCGAAAGAGTATAGCATCCTATTTTATGTGTTCACTTATTGAGAGTTATATTTAACAATGTGGGAGGATTTGGTTTCTGATGAAAATATACTTAGTGCTTTAAAGCAAATCTTGCTTAGATCAGAATTGTAGAATTAGAGACTTTCCTTCGCTTTTCCACATGAACTCCACTTGTTCCACAGGTATTTCACTCAAATGTCCATCTTTATCAGGGTCATCCTTATCTTTCTTTACTGAAAATTCAAAATTTACATTTTCTTTGTGGTCAGAAGCCCACCTTGTTCAAAAAAGCCTTCACTGATACCCCACTCCCAGAACCAATATCAGCCATTTAATTTTATTTTTTTGTAGTAAACTATGCAAAACATAAAATTCACCATATTAAAATGTACAGTTCAGGAGCATTCAGTCTTGTTGCCATTTGTTTATCTTTCCATACGTTACTGGTGGAAATGTAGATAGTGCAGCCTCTGTGCAAAACAGTTCAGCAGTTCCTGATTAAGTCAAAAATAAAATTATCATCTGAGCCAGCGACTCTACTCCTAGAGCAGAAATGGAGAAGCAGCCACGAGAGAAGGGGTTTGGCGTTCAGAAGCCCAGAAGGAGAGGAGGTGGGTCTGATGGGACCTTCTGGAGCAGGAAGCCATTATAGGAGAGGACCATGTGGGAGGTCCACTTGGACAGTGTGCAGAGGAGATGGGAACAGGGAGGGCCTGTCGTGAGAAAAGTCATGGGAGACACCTTTCTAGGGAGACAGCCTGGGTGGAGGAGAGGGGCCAGAGCAGAGGCAGCTGCTACCCCTGTGGAGCCTCATCAGCGACCTAGTGGCAATACCTGGAGGTGAGCAGCTCCTCTGGGGGACCTGTGGGGGCCTGAGTCATGGCCTCTTGTAGAAGTGGACAGAAAAATAGGCCGATTGACTCCATGAGCTTGTGCTCTTGTTATTTGTAATGAGACAGAATACAAGTCAAACCTACACATGGTTTCTAAGACTGTTTGATATTTTATAATCAACATAGAATTCTAAGAAAATCTGGATTCTGAATTTTCCTCAAATTTTGTCCCACCTTCCACAGCACTACAATGGTAATATTTTTGGTGGCATACATATATAATGGAATGTAATTATACAGATCTTTGTGGTTTAATTTCATTAAGCATTTAATATTTAAATTCTCTCCTCTCCCCCTAAAACTAAGGCAGAACTGTTCCTATATGAATTTTTCTTTAATTAAAATCATTTGTATTACAAGTCTTCTGGGAAATGGCCTGGCAGTTTCAGCATGTCATAAGAATGTAGAATGTAGGCTCTGTTCGGATGTACCTAAGCTTCCAAAGGGCAGGATTTGGGGCTGTTTTGTTCAGTGCTATAACCCTTGTGTTTAGAGCAGTGCCCGGCACATGGCAGCACTCAAACATGATTTGCATGTGAATGCATGAACGAATGAATGAACAAGAAGCACATGTTGTTGGATGGTTGTGTGATGGACCGAGTGCCGTGTGCATCTGCTGTGCAGGGTCCGATAGTATCTGACATCCAATCAGGAACTACGGCTGTTATCAGCGCTGTCTCCCTGAGACCCATCCACTGACACTCATTCGTTGCCACCAGCACTCACACCAAGCGTTTCCTCCTCTCCTTTTTGCCACCTCTGAAAACCAGCAGGGGTAAATCCGTCAAGTTGGAAGTGGGTGTAGATAAGAGCACAAAGGGATCAAATTTTCCCCCCTCGGAAGTGGCAATCAGTTTGTCTCCCTACACCTTTCCCCATGAGTGTCCTTTCCATGTTCCCGGGGAAGAAAACGCCGCCTGGGCGGGTGTGCGCCTGCGGGTGTTGCCCTCCCATCTCCTCTTGGGCTACAGAAACAAGGGCTCTTCAGTAGACTTGACAATGGTCCGGTTCCAACAACAGATAAGAGAAGCCCGAGACACCAGCAATCACCACAGGCCACCACAGGCCATAGGGCTGGGAGGCCCATCAAACAAAGCAAATCGGAGAGCTGTTTCTAGAGCTTCCCTCTGCGTTCTGAAAATGTGAAGAGCAGCTTCCCCAAAGAACTATTAAAACAAAAAACTACTAAATTGATCTTGTAAGGATGCTCCCCATAGTTAGAAGGACCCTTACTTGCATATTTGCCATTTTCTTTTGCCATATTGTGTATTTCCTAGCTAATAATGTTTCGCCACTTTCTACATCAGCGAGCAGGTTGCTCATTATGGTACTAGAAATCTTCATTTGGTGGGGAAGGAAGCCCAAGGATATTTTATTTAGAATATATTATCTTACAAAGAAAATATAATAAACAAAAAAGTACTTACTCTGAAGTGCATTAAGTTGGATCAGTGATAAGAACGGCCCGCAGACCAAAGGATCTCTGGTTTGATTCCTAATCAAGGGCACAAACCTCGCTTGCGGTTCAATCCCTGGCCCTGGTTGGGGCGGATGAGGGAAGCAATCATGCAATCTCTCTCTCTCTCTCTCTCTCTCTCTCTCTCTCTCTCTCTCTCTCCCCCTCCCTCCTCCTCCCTCCCTTCTTCCGCTTTCTCTAAAAATCAATGGGAAAAATATCCACCAGTGAGGATTTTTAAAAAAGACCAAATTTTCATTAAACATTGATTTTAGATTTTCTTGTGCGGTTGGATTACTGCAGACCTGCAATACATAGCCAGTGCTCCTAACAGGTGAAATTTCATTATTGAAGGGGAATCAAGGAGGGAAAGGGAATCTGCCTTGGGGTTTCTCTTCACTGGACATGGAAGCCCTTCAAGTTTCCAATGTGATTCATAGGAGAAGCCACCTTAACTTATTAGGTTTTTTTTAAAGATACCATGTCCTTTAACATAGTATGTCCCGGGTTCAAAACTGATAACTTTCCAATAGCTTTATAAATTGTAACTTACTGGGTTTCTAAAAATCCAAGAAGTCTCTAATAAATTCAGAGACATTCTCATTCAATCCTTTTTATTTTTATTATTGAGGTATAATTGACATATAACATTACATTAATTTCAGATGCACAGCATAATGAATCAATATTTGTATATATTGTGAAATGGTCACCATAAGAAATCTCATTAACATCCATCACCATACACAATTTCTTGTGATGTGAACTTTTAAAATCTCTCTTGGCAACTTTTAAGTATGCAATACAGAAATATTAACTACAATCACTATGCTGTACATTACATCTCAGGATTTAAGTATTTAATAACTGGAAATTTGTATCTTTGCCTCCCGTCACCACCACTCACCCACCCTATGGCAACCACCACTCTGTTCTCTGTTTCTATGAACTTCAGTTTTTATTGTTGTTTTTAAATTTCACATATAACTGAGATCATATGATATTTGTCTTTCTCTGACTTGTCTCACTTAGCATATTACCTTTGAGACCCATCCATATTGTCCCAAATGCCAAGGTTTTATTTTTTCATCTTTATATTGAAATATCCATAATAATAAAAGCATAATATGCTTATTAGACCGGACAGCTGAACAACCTTCCAGACGTCCTTCCAGATGAAGCTGCAATGGTGGGGGCCGAGGCAGAGGTGGTTAGAGGCAATCAGGCAGGCAGGCAAGCAGTTAGAGGTGATCAGGCAGGCAGGCTGAGTGGTTAGGGGTTATCAAGCAGGCAGGCAAGCAGTTAGGGGCAATCAGGCAGGCAGGCAGGCAAGTGGTTAGGAGCCAGTAGTCCTGGATTGTGAGAAGGATGTCTGACTGCAGGAATCCCTGCGGGATTGGGCCTAAACCTGAGTCAGACTTCCCCCGAGAGGTTCCCGGATTGCGAGAGGGTGCAGGCCAGGCGGGCCAAATTTTGTGCATGGGCCTCTAGTAGAAATATATATTGTTAGGTCTACATTTTTCAAGGATACAAAGTATATCAGAGATTGGAACTAAATCCTTGAAGGTGTGGGGTACACAACTGTGAGCGTGCATGTAGTAGGTACAGGTAAAACATATGTGCTTATGTGTAGTTACTTTACTTGACTGAGCTACATATAGCCAATAATAATTTCTAAAGAAAATTCTGTTTTCCCAGTAGATATAAGTTCATTCCTGGGGCATTTTTAATGTTGATGTTATTATGCAGAATGTTTAGTACGTCTTTCACCTTGTCTCTGAGTGAGACTGAAGAGAAAGACAATAAATTAATAAAATTAAATATGTAAATGTTATTTGTCATTGTGACATGACAAGTAAATTCTAGTAGTTAAACTCCCATGGCATTAAACAAACTTAAAAATTCAAAAAGAAAGTATAGTCATTTTTTAAATCTCTACCATAGCAAATAGAAAGCTATACAAATAAAAATCAAAACGGTGCCCTTGAGTAAAGCAAGCATTGAGTAGGTCAAATGAAAATGAGCAAAGTCCAGAACTAGAAACAAACACTTGGTCAAATGGAAAGCATTTCTGGACGCCTGCCTTTCAGACCTGCCTGCCTCCCAAGCTGTTATATAGTGATATAGAAAATACTTCACATATCGTAGAGATAACATGAGGATGAAAGGCATGTTTGAAGTTCTTGAAACTATTCTGAGAAAGCTACTTGAGAAAACACAAGCACTGTCAATAATACCATGGAGTCCATTATTAAAAACAGGCAATCACTTTCCATCCTTTTCATCTTTCTGTCATATTTTTTGACATTAAAATATCACATTATAATTAACATTTTCTAAATTAGTCTTCTTTCACAAAATAAATGCCAAAAGCAATACCAAACCAAATCCTCATAAACCGAGACAAGCAAAAAATATGGTCTTAGGAAGTGAACAAATCGATTCATTCATTCATTCATTCATTTTTTCATGTCAAGCATTGTGTGAGGCACTAGAGAATAGCAGTAAACAATACAGACACAATCCCTGCCCTCAGGGTACTTCTAATTCAAGAGGAGAAACTGTAATTACTGAGTGTTCCAAAGACAAGCGGGGTGCCATTGAATCTGTATTAACAGAGTGACCTAACTTAGTCTGGGAGAGGATCGGGGATACTGACCGGAATAGAGGCCACTCTGGAAGCTTGGAGGGCCAGCATGGATGGTCATCTTATATGACCCAAATTAAAAGAATGCCAATCAATGAATGTTGTTGTTTAGTGCGATGGAAGTCTTTTTAATGTAAACTTAAATTCTACACAGAGTATTTACGTATGTATACCACAGTTCATTTAAACTGGGGTCATTGGCTGTTTCTTGTCTATCCTGCCTGGTACCAACTGTTTGTAGGAATGACTTCTCTGTGGTGTATTGAAGTCCTGGTTATGATTTTTTAAAATATGTTTTCATTGATGTTTTAGAGAGAGAGGAAAGGAGAATGATAGAGAGATAGAAACATCAATGATAAACGAGAAACATTGACCTGCTGCTTCCTGCACACCCCTATTTGGGATCCAGCCCTCAACCCGGGCATGTGCCCTGACCTGGAATTGAACTGGTGACCTCTTGGTTCCTGGGTCGACGCTCAACTGCTGAGCCACATTGGCTGGGCTGGTTATGATTTATTTAGCCTCAGCTTTAGTTTGGTAAAATAACAATGTGTGAGTTCCGTTCAGTTTTCATTCTAGAATGCTGATGTACCCAATACATAGGATTATTTTACCTGCCAGGACTTCATGTAGATTTAGAAATAGTCCTCCACTCCTCAGTTTAGGATTTCCCTTGTTTTCTTTCTCATGATTTTCTTTCTAATGCCAGCCTACTTTTTATTTCTATTTTACAGCTATCATACTATAATGGTTTCAAGTACAAGGAACTAGAAAAAAGAAATTGGCATTTCCCCTACCAAATCATGTTTTGGGGTTATTATGTTATTAAGCAAACATGACTATTATTTGTTGGTAATTAGTATAGTAGCTTCCAATTAGTTTTAGAAATAGGTCAATATCTTAAAAGTTCGCTGCAGCCCAGCCAGTGTTGCTCAGTGGTTAAGCATCTACCTATGAACCAGGAGGTCACGGTTCAGTTCGCGATCAGGGCACATGCCTGGTTGAGGGCTTGGTTCCCAGTGTGGGCATGCAGGAGGCAGCCGATCAATGATTCTCTCTCATCATTGATGTTTCTATCTCTCCCTTCCTCTCTGAAAACAATAAAAATATTTTTTAAAGTTCCCTGCAGAAGTATTGCTCTCCTTCTCATTCCTTTTACCTGCTTCACTATTATTTGTTTGGTAGTTATAAGTCTAGAAGAATGAGGAAACTAGAACCCTATTCATTTTAAATTTCAATTCTCTTACTACAGATGACATGACCTAGAACAAATAGATTATTTAATGATTATTTAAGAACTTAAGCCCTAACCGGTTTGGCTCAGTGGATAGAGCATCGGCCTGCGGACTCAAGGGTCCCAGGTTCGATTCCGATCAAGGTCATGTACCTTGGTTGTGGGCACATCCCCAGTAGGGGGTGTGCAGGAGGCAGCTGATCAATGTTTCTCTCTCATCAATGTTTCTAACTCTCTATCCCTCTCCCTTCCTCTCTGTAAAAAATCAATAAAATATATATATTTTTTTAAAAAGAGCTTAAGAACACAGGAGAATTTAAAAGCAAGAACAAATGCTGTATGTAGTTTCATTTTTAAGATAAGCCATAAAACAATTTCTTCAAAAAATGTTGGAATACATGTTTAACTGAGTCACTAAAAGATGGGAACCTTGAAGTGGTTCTAGTGAACCTCCAGGTACCAAAAAACAAATGAGGACCATCTGCCTTGCAACACCAAAGTATCGATTTCTTCTTTCCAAAAGTCAGAGAAAAAGCATTTCCAAAACTGATTTAACGTAGTAAATTAATCTGCAAAATATTTTTGAAGAATGGATGTCTTATCAAAGATCAAATCCTATTGTTTCTATTCCCTTTATGTCCCAATTATACAATTTATTAACAGGTTTAGTTTATTTTGATGTATTTCTTCTTAAGAAGTTTTACCTACAATAAATATTATAATTCTTGTTGATATATTTTAACTTTGACCTTCTCCTTTAATAAATATTTTGTATTACTGAAACAATATTAAACTATAGCCACAATCTTTGCATTTGAAAGCCCATAATTAATTTTAAGTTATTGCTTAGACTTGCCTTTCCCACACTTAATATTTAAAGGAATTTTTTGTTTGTTTTCCTGTTTTCTTCTGTGGTGTTTCAATGAGCAACACCATATTCTATAATCTCAAATAATCTTTAATTTTGTCAGGGCAGAAGTCAGCTAGCTTATGAGTGAGTTTAGCCAAATGTCCAATATTTATATCTCATCATGACTTTATTTTTCTCTACTTAAAATTGCATATTCAGTAACTCTCCTAAAGAACTATGCTTTTTATGGGTAAAATTCATCAGTGCTAAGATTGGAATAAGTTACATGAAATTGATTTTAGTGCCCATGGTGTGAGATTAAATTTCTTGAATTCTGTATGCAAATGTATCTAACTTTGTTTTAAGCATTTTATTTTTTTAAACATTTTAGTACTTTAGAAAAACAATAAAAACCAGCTGTAAATATCTACAAATGTGGCCTTGCTTACTGAGAGTCCTTCTGTCAACCCATGATTTATAACTCACAGTGGTAAAAATTAGGGGAATTTTAAATAAAAATACTATGATGAATTTTTTTTGAATACCAGATATTTTATTCTTGGAACCAAAAAACATCTCAGCTGATCATTCAACTTCTCAGAAGTCGTAACTTACAGAGGTCTTACAACATTTTTAATTGAGTACACATATGAGTAAAATATTTTTAAATACACACTGTATATTACATATATTTGTACTTATATATGTCTAATGCAGGGTTTCTCAGCCTTTGCACTATTGACATTTGGGCCAAATACTTCTTTGTCATGGGGACAGCCCATGTCTTTGTGCATTGGGAGATATTTAGCAGTATCCCTGGCCTCAACCAACTGGATGTCAGCAGTATTTCCCCAGTTATGACAGCCAAAAAGTATCTCTGGACACTGGGGAGCAAAATCACCCCAGTTGAGAACCACTAGTATAAATCATTTACAAATAATACTGTACTAATATGTCTATTTTAATGTTAAGTTTATTTTACCTTTTAATAGGACAAAAAAAACCCCACATTATGTTTTCTCTATAAATGTTATCATTTATAAATTTTAGAGAAATAAATGTTACAGAATATACTTCAAGTTGTTTTTAAATTTTGGTTTAATAAGAGGTTGCACCTTAATTCAAACTTTGGTTTATTTCAATACTTGATTTCATAGTCCATCAAGGTAGAAAAAGATATGAAATTCCACCCATCTCCCAACCCCCCACCCCCAGCCTTTACCACACCGTTGTCTGCATCCACGCGCTATGAGTATATGTTCTTTGGCTAATATTTTCACCTTCTTTCATCTAGTCCCCCTCACCCCCTTCCTCTGAGATCTGGTTTTAATATGTATGTTTGAAATTACTGCAACTTTGCACGTAGAAAAAAATTATAACTGGCTAGAAAACTATGATTTTTTAATGTTGTTATGGGAGTTTTAATGGGTGTTACATACACATTCTCACTAATAAATTCACATAACAATACACACACACATTTCCAAAATACTTCCAGAATATTTTGTACATAACAGGAGCTGTTTTATAAAGCAGTTACCTCACTCTTTGTTTAAACATTATCCTTATCTGGGAAAATACATATTATGTAGGCCTTTTTTAAATGTATGCTCAGTTAACATAGTAGTGACAGTGACTTGTCATCACAGAGATGTCAGCAAATGTGAAATATTTGCTCTTTGTTAAAGAAAAATTAGTAACTCACCATCAGGTTCAAATTCTTTGCTATGAGATAACCAGTGAACCTCTGTATGGCAAATGGTTTTTGTGGTCACTCTCTACTTCATTTCAAAAATTGTAAAAAATTCACTACATTTTAGAATTTTTTAATTAGAAAATTAGAATAGCAGTGTCATCCTGTAGCATTTTGTGTACGTTGGCTTTAACTGCTTTGCTAAAATAGCTCATCTACTAATTTTGCAATGTTGTCTCTATAAACTAAGCCTAGAATACTTTCTGTGGTTAGCTTAATAGTTTTTCTGAACAATACCATAAGCTACTCATTTATTATTGAGAATATCAACTCATTGGTTTTTCTTTCCTTTAATGGCTCATAAGAAAGTGGAAAGGTAGTTGTTCATATTCCATCATTGAAACAAAATTTAGCAAATACTACAAGCTGAAGCCTATTAGAAGCATCTGTACTTTCATCTAACTATATTTGCCAAATTTTTATACTACATAGTTTGTTATAAAACTTGTTTCTTAAGTTTAAAACTATGTTTATTGTGAATTTTCTCTCAGTTTTTGTTCTCTATATTTCTATCAGTGTTTACTATCAAAGTACTGTATTGTAAAAAAAGAACAAGTGTTTCTCAATGTGCCTTTAGCTCATTGGCTATTAGTAAAATCTTTTAAGTATTGCTTCTAAACATTTAGCATTAAACATTAAATTAAGTATTCCAGAATATAAGGTCATGGAAGAAATCAGGAGAGTACATTTTGGACACATAGGTTTAAAATTTCTTGCTAGTCTTGCTGACTTTTTTCTATCCTTATCTGGTATCTCAAAGCACAATTTTCCCCTACGTCAGTGAAGGTTCACTTTGAAGAATAAAGAATGTATATCAGTATTTTGATAGTCCTCTTGATAATTTCATAGCAGAGGGAGATGAAGGCAGACGTTTTGCCAAATCTGATTTACTTATCAACACATGAAGAGTTTATATTAAGGGTAGAAATACTTTCAGTAGAAGAAATATCAACTTGTTATTTTGTATTGACTTATTACCATTATTTTCAGTCAATTTTTTTTCAAATAAGATAATATATCTTTAAGATCTCTTAAGCTTGCTTATGTTCATCCAAAGGCCAACTGCAATATGTATGGATATGCTGAAAGCAAATGAATAATTGTGACTCTGTCAACCCATGCAAGCCATGACACTCATAATCTTCTCTCAGTAGACTTTGGATACATATTAAATATCAACAAAGCCAAATTTTATTCTCCTTTAATAAATAAATAAAGTATAAATAGAAGTTAGTAATATTTTCTCCCCAGACTCCAAAGATTATTACTGAATACTCTCTGGGGTACAAAACACCACTTTTGGGGCCCCTTCCCAGGATTCAGTACTAACTATTCTTAGAGATTCAAATGATGTATGTGCGACTGCATTACAGGCTGAAATGAATTCTTGTTTTCCTAGAGAAAATTAAAACTTTCAGTGCATTTTTTTTCCCTAGTGTGACCACCCAATAATGCCATCTGGTCTATAACAGTTTCATTTTAACATGTGATCACAAAATGCTCCATTGCAAGACTGGCCAAATTCAGGCAGTATGATCAAGAAGGTGCTAAGAACCAAGCCAATTAGTGTCATAGTCATATTATAGTTATGGTGCAAAATACCAGTCAGGTGTTTATAACCACTAACCGATTGAAAAGCATTCT
Organism: Myotis yumanensis; assembly: GCF_028538775.1. Classification (NCBI taxonomy): domain Eukaryota; kingdom Metazoa; phylum Chordata; class Mammalia; order Chiroptera; family Vespertilionidae; genus Myotis; species Myotis yumanensis. The sequence goes on from NW_027223754.1 coordinate 15,015,745, forward strand.
CTCCACCTAGTCTTATGTAAAGGCAACGAAGGAATTTGACCATAGCATTTTCATAAATTTTTAAAACAGTTCCCTGGCTGAGCTAATAAATGAATGGAATGGCTCAGAATTTCCAGCCAGAGTGTGACAAGTAATTGGTGAAATCTGTGAAATATCTAGTGACCATTTAAAAAGATGTTATGTTTTCAGATCATTAAAGTCCAGCATTTCATTGCAGTGATTTATTTCACTTGTAAAGTATCCCACTCATAATGAAATGAAATAGCCATGAATTTAACTTAATAAAATATTTTATTGCTTTTAAAAACCTGTGAGTGTGAGCGCATATGCAGGGCGGGGCAAAAGTAGGTTTACAGCTGTGAGTACGCAAAACAGAGTTTATTCTTGTACTATTATTTAGTAATTATTGTATGGTGATTACCAGAGGGAAAGGGGTAGGTAGAAGAAGGTAAAGGGGATATCAGTGGTGATGGAAGGAGACTTGACTTGGATGGTGAACACACAGTACAATATATAGATGATGTATTATAGACTTGTACACCTGAAACCTATATAATTTTATTAACCAATGTCACCCCAATAAATTCAATAAAAATATAAATATAAATAAGTTTTTTAAAAATTGAATTGGCCTAGCTGGCATGGCTCAGTGATTGAGCGTTCACCTGTAAACCAGAAGGTCATGGTTCGATTTCCGGTCAAGGCACTTGCCTGGTTCAGGCTCTATCCCCAATGGGGGGCGTGCAGGAGGCAGCTGATCAATGATTCTTTCTCACCATTGATGTTTCTCTCTCCCCTCTCCCTTTCTCTCTGAAATAAATAAATATATATATATATGAAATTGAATTGTATTATTTCCAATATAAACCTACTTTTGCTCTACACGGTATGGGGGTGGGTGGATGGATAGATAGATAGATAGATAGATAGATAGATAGATGACTTGAAATTACCCACAAACTATCTACATCTACAGTAATTTATTTATTTATTTCTAGGCAGAAAGTTTTAATCTGGAATTTGAACTTTACCTTTATCCATACTTGTCAAGAGAATGCTAAAGCTATCTTTAAGGCCTAAGGGAAATAGTTTATTTAACCTTCCAGGGCCTCATCACCTGACCTTCAAATAAGTGAAAGTAAGTTTGCTCTGTATGGCCTTGAGCTCTTCCTCCTGTGGAAGGTTAGCACTGCCCACAGACCCTCTGCTTACCAACCCTCCACCTCACACAGACCCTCGGTTTTAGCACACCCAGCGGAGTGTATCAGTCCTGGGGCCCATTTGTCCTCATCCTTGGAATACAGACTAGACCAAATGAAGATTTCAGAAATATCTCTGGCTTGACAGCAGTATTTTCCCTAACAGGAGTCTTTTTGGCCTGAGCATCTTTGCCCCCTCCAAGCCTCAAGCCTGTCTTCAGAGCCCCTACTGTGATAGGAGTGCTGCAGCGATACTGTTGACCCAAAATACACCAAAGACCCAAGATGTATGTGCAAGACTTGAATGGTATCTCCCTCCAGGGTAACTGCGGAGGCAGGGAAGTGAGTCAGCACAAACCATTAATAAGTGAAGAGGGTGGATTTAAAATTAACACAAAACTACAGAGCTATTTTCTTATCATGTTATTTTCCAACTGTTTTTGTTTTGTTTCCCAAAGGTTTATTTCATTTAAGACACAAGAGCCCTATCGCAAAGCTATTTTAAAAGGCATTTCCTCTTCTGTCCATAACTCTGAGGAACACTTGCCTTCAAAAGTAGAAGCCTATTGTTTATAACTAAGTATAGAAGGAGGGGAAAGATATTCTTAGACTAAAAATGTCAAGAAAAGAGGATGGGACTTGAGTCCACTGTATCAAGCCACTTTTGTTCACTGTATAAACAGCCGACTCACTGTAGATGCAACCTCCAGGTTTGTTCAACTTGTTTTCTGTAGATAATTTGATCTTCATTTCATTTTGGGAATTGTCCCAAGATAGTAATACTCATCCCCAACATAATTCCAAAAATAAGAAAAGAAATTTGGATATTTCTTGTCACCTCTTATTTCTCTTTCCTGTTTGTAATTTCCTAGTCAAATTCTATATCCCCTCTCTTGGCTGGGGAGAACCCAGGGATGGTTTGGAAAAAAAAATCATTCAAATAAAAATGTAAAAAGAAGTAAGCATGGGGATTATTGGCTTTCGATGCTGAGTTCCTTCTATCATTTTACAATCTAAAATGAAAAACATAGAAACTAGTAATTGAACAGTATCTAAGTGAACACAGCCTAAATACTATGAAGTGCACACTAACCTGGATTTAAGAAAGGGTAAAGGGAGGTAAAGTGTGTGAAGTGTGTGTTCAGAAGTGGCACAGAGGTGAATCTCACTATCCTACTATTTATTTTTTCATGAAAGACTAACACTAATATCTCAAGCTCTCCTTGAAAAAGAAAAGAAATGTAATATGTTAAAAGGGGGAACTTCAATTTTAATAAAAGTAAAGTCATGGTGTGAGAAGTGAAATGAATATTGAATGAATGAATAAGTAAATGTATGAATGAATGAATGAATCCATAAATATGGAGAGAAAAATGTAGAAGCCCAGAGAGAAATGAAGGAGACAGGCAGGTTAGGATATACAAGGGTTGACAAAAGTAGATTTATAGTTGTGAGTATGTGAAACACAGAATTAATAAAGCTATTGTAATCATAACCTACATGTCTTTTTCCATATGAACAACTATAAATCTAATTTTGCCCTCCTCATATCCTATATAGTAAAAGCCTAATATGCTAAGTGTCCGGTTGTCCGGTTGACCATTCAACCAATCAAAGCATAATATGCTAATGATATGCTAAGGCCACTCAACCACTCGCTATGACATGCACTGACCACCAGGAGGCAGATGCTTTGACTGGTAGGTTAGCTTGCTGCTGGGGTCCGGCTAATCGGGACTGAACGAGATGGGCTGGACACACTCTGGAGCCCTCCCACGGTCCCTCCCTGGCTGGCCAACCTCCTGCGTCCCTCCCCAGCCCCAATCATGTACTGGTGGGGTCTCTTGGCTTGGCCTGCACCCTCTCGCAATCCGGGACACCTCGGGGGATGTCAGAGAGCCGGTTTCGGCCCGATCCTGCAGGCCAGGCTGAGGGACCCCACTGGTGCACGAATTCGTGCACCAGGCCTCTAGTGCAGGTATAAAATAAAGAAGATAACTTAAGAAAGTCTGGAGAATAAAGACTAAGGTCATTTGTCCAAAGTGTCCAGGGATAAATATTTTATATACAGCATTCAAGATGTATTTTAGGGAAACTATCAGAGATGAGGAATTCAGTATTGTAAAAGTATATACAAGAATGTCTAGAACATATTCTGGGGATTTTAGAGAGCAAAAAAATCTCAGAGACATAAATTATTGTTTCTTAATTATTAAACTACAATAGTATTTAAATCATTATATTAGTGTGAATTTCATTGTAATATACTAGAAATTAGAAGTATTTCTTCTTGCACATATTCTCAGCTATATTTTAGGGTTCTCATAATTGTTAAATACTGCTTTTCTGAATTTACTTCCTTAATAAATGAAGTTCTTAATTGATTATTATCACAGGGCATAAAATATTTATAAAATATTTGTTTTTATTCATACTTTTGTTTTTATTTGAGTTTTGTACTCAGGTGGTTTTACAATGCAAACTGTAGTGAGTATTTTTGTTTCTTTTTTTAAATGTTCTACATGTGAAAATTCTTTAACATAACATCTTGACATACCATATTTTATAAATTTTTTCATCTCAAAGTTTTTTCAAAAGAGAGTAGCTGCTTTGAACATTCTGAAATTCAACTCTGAATGATTCCTGCAACCTTGAATGCAATCCCAAACAAATCAGAAACAACTTGTTGGCTTGATTTTATTTTCTTTTTTCTCCTCAGTTGTCAGTTTGCTTTATTATTAGAAGTAGGAGAGAAAACAATCCAAAAATAAAAACCCTACTTGTTCCATAATAACTGTCCATTGAAACCCAATGTATTCAGTCATCTGGATCAACTCTTTTGTGCTATATAATTATAGTTGAGGCTATAAATGGAGAAACAGAGCCAAACCGTGCCTTATATACATTGCATCAAAACTGAGACAGTGTTCATGCCCAAAGTTCCGCAGAAGAGAAAACACTAGTTTTTAAATCTAGTTTCATTCATATTATGGGTTCCAAAGCCAGACCACCTGGACATGAATCTCAGTTCTGCTCTCTTTAGCTGGATGACTTCAAGCATATTATCTAACTATTCAGCACCTCAATTTCCTTACCTGTAAAATAAATATAATAATAGTACTTACAGGATTGTAATGAGGATTGAATGAATTAATACATCTAAATCTCTTAGAACATTGTCTGGCATAATTTAAACAATAAATACAGGCCGTAAGAGTCATTCTTACTTTTCTTAAAAGTGTAATTACCATCATTTTAATAAACAAAAATAATGATGATACTTGTCATGTTTAGCAAAATTGAGCATCACAGCATGCTATGGAAAGTGGTGCTGCAGAGTGGAAAGGGAGTGAGTTGGAGACAGAAGACCTAGTTTCAGACTCAGGCTCTATAACTTACCAGCTCTGTGATTTTATTCATTTCCCTAACCTCTATGTTATCATCCAAAAACTCACAGGAATAACATCCTCCCCTCCCTGTCTTGTGTGGAAGACATACATAAAAATAATTTTAATGTAAAATAGGAATGATTTTTAACATAAAATAATAATTTTAATATAAAATAAGAACTACTTAATGAAAGTATATATATACACACACACACACACACACACACACACACATATATGTATATATATTGAAAACACATAAAAGGCAGTAGTAGTAAGTCTGGGCTAGTGGAACAGGAAAGGAACCTTCCAAAAGGAAGTGATGCTTCAACGGTGTTCTCAGGAATAATAATAATTTTAAAAAAAACTTTGTTTGGAGAACATGGGCGAAAGATGAGTTTATCTGGGACAGTCCAATATAAGATGTAAATCACTATTAGTTGTAAATGTTGGTTGAACTTCATCATCTAAATGCCATGCCAAGGAGTTGTAACTTTATCTGAGCTTTTGATACATTCATTGGGAGAGCTAACATCTAAAACCAGTGCCACATCAGTACCAATTCAAGACAAATGGTAGCGCTATTGAAGTGATTTGGAAAGTGACCATTTTTTGCTTTGTCCCTTTGCTCTCACTCTTTTAAAAATTGTTACTTAAGATCATATTCCCAATTGCGAGTTTCTACACTGACATTAGCTTCCAGATTTCTTCAATCTTTTATTTTCTTCCAATATTTCTTTCTTGTCTTACTAAGTCCTATTCTTCTCTCCCTGTCCAGAAGTAACTACTCTCATGAGTTGACATTTCTTCTACCATCCGTGGTGTGTGTGTGTGTGTGTGTGTGTGTGTGTGTGTGTGGTGTGTATGTATCAATGTAGAATGTGTAGTATTGGTTGTTGTGTTTTAATTTACATAAATGGTCTATATTTCAGAGAGCTGAATTTATAAATTGATTATTCAAGAACTATTCATTTTTGCATTATTTCTTTTCTATTCTCATCTTAAAATATCCTTTATTTTTTAAACAGTGATAGTAATAAATGGCAATTCAAATATCCTTAATTGGCAAATGAAAAAGCTGTAGCCTATATCTCTGCAATGATACCTTTGCTTATTTGTTTTTAATGACCCTTGAACTCTAGGAGAAAAGGAATAATGATGTAATAAAATTAGTGTTTCTGCCATGTGGTCATCAAGCATCCATTTGGACACCTCCAGGGAAGGCCATGGTATTTGGTACAGTGGCATCATCTCTATGGAGCTGTGTTAGAAAAATAATCCCCTGAGTTGGTCTGAAATCTGTGTCCAAGTGGCCCTATTCTATACTTTGAGCTCACACAAGCAAAAACAGGTTTAATTCTTTTTCATAGATGTCCTTCAATCACACAGAGAAATTACTAGAATTTTATGAATCTTCTTTCCTAAATTAAGTATCCTCATTTCCATCAAATATTCATCATGGAACGTGGTTCTAATAACAAGCTGCCTTCACAGTCGCTTCAGTTTGACTGTTCACCATTGACAAGAGCCATCTATTTATCTATGAAGGCTCAAAAATGCCACTGTAGCTGCTGCTACTTGTAAGAACATGTTTGATGAGATACCTTGCCTTCTTTTGAGCTTACAACGGAATGATTGCCATCTCCAATTACTGATGAAATCTGTTCGTTTCATTGGGTGTCCCAGGGTGCCCAGCAACTCCAAAACTCCATAGCAAATTGGGGCTGTGTGGGATTAGAACCCAGAGACTTTGAGGGTTTAGCTATTTTCCCCCACATGATGCAATATTCCTGTATCACTTTTGGCCAAATAAATGAGAAATAGCTATATCAAAGGGTAAAACCGCACTCGGTATTTTTCTTAGTGTTTGTGTAGCATTTTTTTAAAAAAGATAGATTGATTTTCCTAGGTTTACTTTTTTATCCATAACAAAAAACAGGATACTTCAAGATGCTCCTTCGAGTTGGCTATGAAGGGGATGAAGTGAATCCCCAGAACAGTCCTGGTGCTTTAGCTAACACTGCCCACCTCTGCCGGTGCCACCCTCCCAGATCAGGTGGAGACTCAGACCCGAAATAGCATTTGCAGACATTTTTGGAACTTATCCAGTTCCAACATACACAGCTCACCGGCGCCTGCTTTTACTCCAGGACTGTGATGCCATCAGGAAAAGCATTCTTTACAAAAATGCAAGGTTTTACTTTCATGCAAGGTTCCGAGGAGATCCGTGATGAGAAGTGCAATGGGGGAGAGATGATTCATGGCTACCCACTCAGCTCCCAGGGAAGATTCCGAAGCTGGTGTTGAATCATTCCACACAGCGGTTGGCGCGCGGGCCTTGGAAGCCGGTCTGATTGCAAACGCAGTCCTCTGGCTTTCCCGAGGAGGGGTATGGTGTACCCCCTAGGGGACCTTGGCTCACTGGAAAAATATGGCATTTGATAGGGATTTTGAACCCAGATATGTTTTCTTAACTCAGAGAGCAAGTGTGCATTTCTCTGTGGGTAGATAATGCAGATTTTTGTGAGCTGAGAAGTTTGCTCTTATCCTGAGACCAAGTGTTGGCCACTCTCTGTCATCAACTCTCTAGTGAATTACTAAGTTATATGTAGTGCACATTGAAGCCTGCACAAAAAATGCTGATGAGAAGCATGGTTTATGAAACTCTGTATCAAGCACGCTTGCGGACCTTTTCGGGGCCACAGATATTCCCTTTATAAAAGACCAAAATAGATGCTCATTTCCTTCGATGACTTATCTAAAATGAACTGTTGGTTGAAATCCAATGAGCACTGGCAGATTTCCACCTCCCAGGGAAGCACCGTGGTAATTACAACTTGTTGGCATTCTTTTCAGCAGTTTCAGAAGGGATACCAAGAAGTCAGCCCTCAAAGAGGTTGAATCATCCTCTCACCCTTGAAAGTACTCACTTCCTTCAGTTCTGGCCAAAGCTTTTTGGAAGATATTCTTGTGAACTTCCGTTGCTGGTGTAAGCAGTAGAAAAACAGAAGGCAACAACCGGGATTGAGTTGCTACAGCAGAAACCAAGATAAATTCCTCTGACCCACTGGTCAGAAGGAAGCAGTGGGAAGGAGTAGGGGACTGCAGCCATAACTGTTGTCATGCTGTTTATATCTTTTTAATGAAGATATAGCACTAAACAGTTGGTATGGTGGACACAATTATCTTTTACCTTTAGAAATAACATTTTAAATTTATTTTTATATGTTTTTATTGTTGATAGTATTACAGATATCTCCCATCCCCCCCTCCCCATAACATTGTTAAAGCCTTTATTTTTCTTTACCATCCATAGCCCTAAATGGGCTTCTCTCTTCTAATTCAAAAAAAAAATCATTCAAGAAATTTTTCTAACATTTCAATCTGATATAAGATATTGTCCCTGATGGTCTTCAAAGGACTAACTTAGTGATGGAGAAAAGAGGATATGTTGAAGAGTAACACTATGTGATAATAATATAAGAGCAGTCACGAGGACACTCATATTCAATTGCCAAATGAATAATGATTAGTGTGCTCTGAGCTGGAGAAGTCTTCCCACTTGAAGATTTGAAGATGGAGAGAAAACTCTAGTTGGGTTGAACTGGAACAGAAAGAGAGGAGGAGGGTGGTGTTGAGCAAGAGTGTGAGGCAGGAAAGAAGGAAGTCTATCCGCAGAGGAAGTTTTATCAAGAAGCTAATTGCATTAGTTTGCTCAGGCTGCCACAACAAAACATCCCAGAAATTTATTTTCTTATGGTTCTGGAGCCTGCAATCCAAGATCAAAGTGCCAGCAGGGTTGGTTTCTCCTGAGGTCTCTCTCCTGGGCTTGTAGCCACCTCCTCACTGCTTTGGCCTCACATGGTCTTGCCTCTGTGTCCCTGGTGTCTCTTCCATTTCTTCTAAGGAGACTAGTCCTATTGGATGAGGGCCCATTCTAAGGTCCTCATTTTAACTCAATCTCCTCTTTAAAGATTATCTCCAAATACAGTTACCGTCTAAGGTACTAGAGGCTGAGACTTCAACCTATGAATTTGAGGAGTCACAATTCAGCTCATAACACTAATGAAACACACTTCAGAGACCCTGACTTAGACAGGCCGGGTGAGTGCCAGGAGCCGCAGTGTTCAAGGTGGGGAGGAGAAGCCAGGTTGGAATCAGAGAACACGCTATGTAAGTGTATCTGGTAAATTGCCAAGAGAGATATCAGAAGACCTGAATCTTCCAATCTCCAGGAATTCCTTGTGATGTCTTTTTTTTTATTCTAAATCATTATTCACTTTTGTACCTAATTTTGTATTAGTAATGTTGTTATCTTTTTCTTTAAAAAGGCATCATCCAAAATTGAATAACATTAGATTTCACAAAACTTGGATCCACTTTTTGAAGTATAAAATCCTCAGCAGATTTCAAAGACTTACTATGAGATAAGGATTGTGAAATATATTTATAAATATGAATCATCTTTATATTGAACACCTATTGAGGCGATGATACATTGGACAAATTGGGTTGAATAAACTATATTCTTAAAATTAATTTTATCTCTTCTTTTGATGTTTCTTTAATGGGCCCTAGCCGGTTTGGCTCAGTGGACAGAGTGTCGGCCCACAGGCTGTAGGGTCCCAGGCTCCATTTCAGTCAAGGGCACATACCTTGTTTGCAGGCTCGATCCCTGCCCCAGGCGGGGTGTGTGCAGGAGGCAACCAATTGATGTGTCTCTCTTGCGTTAATGTTTCTCTCTCTTTGTCTCTCCCGCTCCCTTCACTGTCTAAAAATCAATGGAAAGGATATCCTTGGGTGAGGATTAATTAAAAATAAATAAATAGTTTTTAAAAATAAATAGAGTGGCTACTAGAAAATTAAAAATTACAAAGGTGGCTATGTCATATTTCTATTGGACAGCCACTACTCCAAAGTCTCCAAACACCCCTATCCCATGCCAGGGCTTCTCTCCTCCCTGATGAAGCCTAGAGCTGCAGGAAAGCAAAGGCCAAGAGGCTCATTGTCTTTTGTCTCCATGCCAATTGCCTTCCTCATTTGGATCTGAATGCATTTTTACTTAATTGTAGTTACGTTTAGTGGTTAGGACCTACCTGAATATTATCACTAGAGTTCTTTGAATTTAATAGGTTTTTTTCTTTCTTGGCTGGAGTTTTAATCATGTTGTGGCTAAGAGAAGAATATTTAGAGTTTAACACAAGTGACTTAGACATAAACGAGCAAAATGAATCTGTGCATAACCTTCACAGAAAGAGGCTATTGTTGCCGTTATGGGTGAATGTCTCTTACGTGAAAGCTTGCCACAGTTCTTTTATCATGGAAAATTGTTATGCTATTGAAGTGACTTTAGTGAGTTTAAATCAAATGTACACTAAAAATCTTTAAATGATGATTTGAGAAGAGTCTTGGTCCAGAAGAGCAGTTTTTAAAAATATTTCATAAGGATATGTATTTCATAGAAATATAGGAAAAGAAATAAAATGGGCATCCTGGTACTCACCCTCCAGCTTAAGAAATTAAGTGAGCTCTCTAAGAAGGTCCCTCCCACTTCCCAGAAGTACTACTAATCTAAATTACACGCTTATCATGACTTTTCTTTTAGTTGGAATTTACTTCTAAAGGAGCAGCTTTAAAAACTGGTTTGGCCGTTTAAAACTGCCTCTGTTGCATGGACCTCCCTGCTTAAAATCATTATCCTGGATTCTATATAGCAACCTAAACTCCCAAAGCAACTATTCTATTTTTAGGAGTACTTTTCCATTAAAGAGAAGGAGGAGGAAAGAAGGAGGGCAAGATAAAAAAAAAAATACATTATTAACTTGTATGGTTGTACTTCTTATATAAGAAGGTGTCACCGTATAGAGAAACACAACTATTCAGGCTGGAGCTAGAGGGTTGAGGGGCCAAGAGAACACTAGTGAGCCACCACTGGAAGTTGCATCAAAAAGTCTGGCACATAATAAATATTCCACAAATGTTAGTGGCTCTCCTGAAGAGAAAGCAATGGTTAATGCCTCAAGGATTCCCAGAGATTATGATGCATGTTCTCACTCCTGTTCTCTTGATAGTAAAGGTCCAGATTCTCTCTAGCTCCCACTTGTTTCCCAAATTCTGTCTACATTTTTATGGAATGTAAAATTTACTACCTGTGTGGCTGTTGGTTCACTGACTTTCTCTGTCCCTCCTCTATAACATCTATGTAGTTCTCTACCATCCTCCTGTCCAGCTCGAAATGCAATACTCAAAGAATTATAGAGTGTGCTTTTTCTTCAACAGTTCACTTCAACAAATACTAATGACCACCTACTCTTTGCCAGATACCATATTAAACTCTGACGACAGAAAGATGAATAGGACAGGATCCTCGCCCCAAAGGAACTTATATTCTAGTGAGAAAAGTAGAGAGGTTAAAGAAGCCCTTTCATTCAACAAATATTTATTGAGCACCTATTATGTGCCAAATAGTCTTAGGCTCTGGGGACACATCAGTGATTAAAACAGACAAAATCTCTGCTGTCATAAAGCTTACATTCTATAGGTGAGAGGCAAACAATAGAAAAACAAGTAAGTAAAATATATATATATATATATATATATATATATATATATATATTATGTATATATTATTCTGTTGGAAGGTAATAAGTGCTATAGGGAAAAAAGTAAAGCAGAGAAAAGGAAACAGTACAGAGGTGGTGAGGGGAAGGGTAATATGAGTGACATTTGAAATAAGGTGGTCAGAGAAGAAATCCCTGAGATGGTGGCATTTAAGTGAAGACACGAAGGATATGGCAGCAGCCCTGTGGCTCTGGGGAAAGAGTTTCTAAGCAGAGAAAACACTAAGCCCCAAGGCCTTGAAGTGAGAACAAGCTTCAGGTCCCTTTTATCCCTGAGGTTCCTTTTTAAGAACCATCAAGGAGGCCAATATGGGAAGAGGGATAAGGGAAGAATAGTGGAAGAAAAGGTCAGAGAGGTGGCGGAAGGGAGAACCTGGTAGGACATTAGAAGGACTTTGTGTTTTAGACTAAGGTGGAAAGCCAGTGGAGGATTATCAGTGGAGTCGTGTTAGTTTACTTAAGATTTAATAGGAATACTCTGATTGCCACACTGATAACAGACTCTGAAAGGACAAGCGTGGAAGCAAGGAAACTAGGAAGCTATTGGGATGATCCAGGCAAGAGATATTATCGGCTTGGACTAGGTTGACACCAGTGGAGTTGGTGAGAAGGGTTCAGCTGTGGAAATATTTTGAAGGTTGAAACAACAGGATTTACTGATGGAAAGGGTATAGAACATCAAAGAAAGGAAGGTGGCAAGGATGATTAGAAGATATTTTGGAAAAATGGAGTTGTTAGAAACCAAGATGAGTAAGTCTAAGGGAGAAGCAGGTTTTCAAGGGGAGAGCAAAGTTCATTGTTAGTTCAGTAATTAAATTTTAAATGCCTATTAGACATCCAAGTATATGTACAGTTGGGTGGAATTCGGGGGAGAAGTGTGGAACAGAGATATACATTTGGGAGTTATTAGTGTGTGAATGGTATCAAGGTCATGAGACTGTATGAGTTCACCAAAGAGGGATTTAATTAGATAAGATGTCAAAGGTGCTTGAGTTTTCCAGGGCTCTCAGGAATGATTGAAAGTGATTAACTTATCAAATAGTGCTGATTGGTCAAGAAGACAAGACTTGAGAACTAACCATTAGATCTGGTAACGGGAGAGTCAATAATGACTCCCAGATAAGCAGTTCTGGTGAATGATGGATGTTAAAGCCTAATTGGGGTGGGTTCATAGAGAAAGGAAGGAGTGGAATTGAAGACAACTGAGTGTGAAGACACTCAAGGAATTTCAGAGTAAAAGGAAACAAGTAGATGAATTGAAATATCTAGAGGGGGAAATGGATTCAAATGAGGTTTTTATGCTGATGGTAATGACTTAGAAGAAAGAGAAACGTTAATGCAGGAGGAAAGGAAGGAGTGGTAGAGTCCTGGAATGGGCAAGCAGTGGTGGGATCTTATCTTTGCTTACTTTTATTAGATGAATGTATAAATGAGATTAAGGACTACCTGACAAAAAGGCACATGATGAAAGAGATGAAAAAGGTGGGAAATTACCGAACTGGAGTATTTCCTTCTCTCTGCACCACTCCTCCCAAAAAATCATTTCAGTTACATCTTACCTTTTAAAACTTTCTGTTGTTCCCATTAATTATGTGTGCCCCTATGAAATTTCATACCAGACATTAATATATTTCAGCTAAACAGGACCTTATTTCTGATAAATTTATAAATATACAGGGTGCCCCAAAAAATGTATACATACTTTAACAGCTAATAGCTCAATTTTGAAGATTAAATGTGTTTTAATAAACACTGCCTTTATCATTATTCAAAGTGTGTATGTACATTTTGGGGGACACCCTACATATGCATCTTCAATAGCAAAAAAGGGAGCTACCAATAAATAAGCAGAAATTCTGAATGAGAAAACAAACATTGATTCTCATCTATATTTTATGTCTGACAGTAAAATTTTAGATTTACCCATATTGGGCAACTCCATTTTCATTGTTTGAAGGCAGCAGATGTTCTATTCTTAGAAATTTTATTTCATGTGATTGTTGTATTTTTAAGAGGATTCTTGATCAGTATTGCAAATAAGTCTGCTAAGAACTGAGATGAATTGTACAATAAATAAAAATGGTATTGCAGGTATTTACATGTGATTGAGTTGCTTTAGTGACCAGTCCTGTAACATTCACTTTAGGAACTCTTAAATTCAACTTGATACTTCTCAGTGAAAGTCATTGCCAAAACTGTCTTCTTTCTACTCATGGTTTATTGGACAGTGGCCCCCATAAGTGCATATTTTGGGGTTCATGATTACCATAGTTAACCTTTACTGAGGCACTCGGAAGATTGTTTTCAACACTTAAAGTGAGACTCTCTCTGTTTAAATAATGAGCCTAAGTTTACACCCTTGTGTAAGCTCCTGAGACCCTCTACTATAGACCCCTGGCTACGGCTGCATAAAGAAAAGCCTTGGAAATCAAAGGAAATTTCTATTTGAATTCTGACAGCCACATAAAAACTTTTTCAGTCTAGTCATGTTGAAGGACAGTTTAAAGGGCAGGCGTACATTATTGCACACTTAGAAAATAACAAAGCATTTATTTAGTTAATTTTTAATAGTTATTGAAGAAGAATTTTCAAGCTTAGTTTATGTTTCCACTGTAAAATTAAGCAAGGTGTGTATATATATATATATATATATATATATATATACACACACACACACACCTTTAGGTGATGCAGTTTAAAACCTTGCATCTAAAAATAATTCATTAAAGAATTCTGTGGAGAATGATTGTGCAAAAGAGAGAGGGAGAAACATAAGAATTATTGGTCTTTTGAAGAATATCAAAATACTTCTTTTGGTTCTTTCTGTCTAAGGTAATTACATGACTTTCTTTTTAATGAGGTAATTTTTTAGAAATAAAGCTGGATGAATGGGTGGGTGGATGGACAGATGAGTGGATGGGTAAATGAAGGGATGGATGGATAAATGGATAATTAATAGGTATTTATATAAACGTTTCTTAATGTCATTTGAACAATGAGTGAAGAACTTCAGGAAAGTGCACCGATTACATGCATTCTGCTACAACTTATTTCAGGTCTATTCCTTATCTTTAATTTATAATCCTTCTCTTACCTGGCCTAAACCTTTTTAAAACTCTAGACTCTTGCCATGTGAAAGCATAATCTTTCATGCAGAATAAGAAAGTAAAAAAAACAGTAGAGAAAGGTTAGATTCTGATGTTCATAAATAAGTCATAAATTCTTGACATGATTGTGTCAATAAAATGCACAGTTGGGTTGTGCCTGTAGCAGATGTCACTGTGGCAGGGTGTTGGTCTGTGTGTTTCGAAGCATCAGGAGCAGAGCCAGCAGAAGCAAAGCCTACTCTTCCCCAGCGCTTTCCTCCAGTGCAGAACCAGCAGTACCTTCGTTGTTGTCTATTTTTCGAAAGTTTTATTAAGAATCTTATGAAAAATGCAGTGCAACATATCTGAAGGTCACACTTTGGTTTGATTTTTAGCAATGCCTGGCTTTAAAAGGCTACAAACCTGCACCCTGGCTGGTTTGCTCAGTGGTTAAAGCTTCCACCTGCAGACTGAAGGGTCTCGGGTTCGATTCCTGGTCAAGGGCACGTATCTCAGTTGGAGCAACCAATCAATATGTCTCTCTCATGTTGATGTTTCTCTCTCTCTCTCTACTCCCTCCCTTCTACTCTCTCTAGAAATCAATGGAAAAAATATCTGCCAGTAAGGATTAAAATAAATAAATAATAATGTAAAAGGCTACGAACCTGGAGTACTAGCAATAACCTGACATTTATTTCATAGCAGATATGTATAAGCCACTGTGCTCTGTGACACAAGAGGGGGCTAACAGTCCAGGGGATACATAAACAACTAGGTAACCCATCATCAGTAATGGAGCAAATGCTAGCTAGAGCAGAGGTACAAACAAAGCACCATGGAAGTGCAGAGCAACCGACCATGCCTGTGACTGGACTGAACACAATAGGTCGGTTTCAGGAAAGAGATATCCGTTAGTGGGAACCTTGAGATATGAATTAAGGAAGTAAAGGAATGTCTGCAAACACAATGTGCATTTGCTAAGGACTTGGATTACTAATAATCTATATACATTCACCGCAAACTCAAGATTTGCAGCTAAGGCTGACACTGATGCTCAGTTAACCACAGCACACCCACTGTCACAAAGCCAATGATGTGCATGTTTTAAAGAGACTCAGACCGAATAGGCACACCAAGCATGCATGTAAGCAATTTTAACGTTTTAATAAAGAATGGTATACGTACAGAAAAGTGTGTGCATAGGCATACAGCTTGGTAAATTTGAAAAACTGAACACATCGATTTAACCAGCATCGACATCAAGAAACAGCCCTGGCCAGATTGACTCGGTGGTCAGAGCATCAGCTCGCAGCCCAAAGGGTCGAGGGCTCAATTCCAGGTCAAGGGAACGTACCTCTGTTGTAGATTCAAGGGGCAAATGCGGGAGGCAACCAATCAATGTTTCTCTCTCTTCCCCTCCTCCTTCCCTTCCACTCTCTCTGAAAATCAATGGAAAAAATATCCTTGGGTGAGGATTTTTTTTAAAAAAAAAAAGAAAAACGTCGCCAGCTTTGCCAGGGAACCCTAAGCCCCTTCCAATCAATCACTACCACAAGTCACTACCATCCTGAAGGTCCCTGATATCTAACAGTGGAGATTCCTTCTGCTTTCACACTAATAGCGTCACACAGTATGCACTGTGTGTGCCTGGCTTTCCTCAGAATTACGCTCATGAGATCCACCCATCATGTTGCTGTGCATAGTTGTGGAGCGTTCCCTCCCACTGCTCCGTAGCATGCTATTGTATTGATACGCATACTACAGTTTATTTGTCCATTCTACTTTGATGTCATCTGGATGGTTTCCTGTTTGGCGCTATTACCGATAATGCTGTGATCTTTCCAGTGCTTGTGTTTGGGTGAACAAGTGGATACATTTCTACTTGGTGCGTTTTTATCTGGTATGTATTTGGTAGACTTGCTCTGTCACACTTGGTAGCTGCTACCAAATAGTTTTCCAAGCTGTATGCATTTACACTCCTACCAAAAGTTCATGAGTTTCATTTCCGCCACATCCAACCCTTGAGAGTTCCCACTTCTTTCATTTTAGCCATTCTGGTGGATGCATAGAGGATTGCCTGTCTTTTTCTTACTGGTTTTTAGGAGTTCTTTTATGTAGTCTGGATACAAACTCATTCTTTGACTGTACATATTGTGGGAAATCTTCTCCTGGTCTCTTAATGGTGCTGAACTTGTGATGAACAGAAGTTCTTAATTTTAGTATAATTCATTTATCATTTTTCTTTTATCATTAGTTGATTTGTTAGGTTATATATGAAGACTTTGCTTCAGAATTATATCAGAAAGAAGTCTAATTTTTCTCTGAAAGCTGTATTATGTATTTTTCACACCTAGAGCTGCAGCTCTTGGAATTGGTATTTTAAAATCTGATATAAGTTTGGGGTTGAGATAAGTTGTTTTTCCTATATAGATATCCAAGTGACTCAGAACCATTTTATTCATATAGGCAACTATTTTAATTAACTTAAGATGTATTATATCTATTCAAATAAGAACTAAATATATCCTATCATTTTAAATATTTTCTATCATCTTAGGTTAAATGTCAGGGCCACTCGTGTGTGTGGGGGGGGGGGTGACTAACTCAGATTTCTAGCAAATAAAAGGAGGAAATTAGAGAAGGAATATGGTAATTTCACTACTATAAATCTGTTCTACAGATAGTAAATTGGAGTAGTTTGATTTTGCATTTTTCATTCTGTCCAGAAATAGCACTGATTTTTACATGATTCCCAGTCCAAGAACCAAAATTTTTCCTAATGATTAGAACGGCATTTGAAACATAAAATAGCAAAATAGATAGGAATGTTGATACATTTGCCCTAGACTACCACAATTTCATTGGCAGCCCTTGCTACCACCCTGCATTGCTTCCTTCAAATTCCATTTGAAAGCGTGATTACTTAGTAATGTACATATCAGTAAGCCTGGTAAACTCGAGGGTGTTACCACATCACTTTTGTAGGAATTTGAGGGAAGTTTGGTTGGGGATTATTGCATTTATAAATTTCTATAAACAATACACTCAGTTTGCTGAGAGCTGCTATATTTAAATAACTTAAATGTGCTTTTTCGTTCTTAATAGTTTCTGTAATTATAACAATGAAAATTTTCATTTCTCGAATAGGTGACATAAAGTAGACTAATGGCATAGAATCCAATATCCATATTTTCTTTTAAAAGTAAGTGTACTTTTTCAGAGAATGACAGAAAAGTTGGGAAATATATTACGAAGTTTCATGTAATCCAAGTAATCGACCAAATTTGTACCTAAAACAGAATTTAACCTTAAATATCTCAGTCAGTAGACTCAGTGGCTAAAATATTATTGTCACATAAAAGTATTTTGTTCCACTTTGACATTTAACTACTAAAAAGGAAAGAATATTTTTAATTATGGGAAAGTTAAGAATTTTAAACACAGTAGCTCTAATGATAAACGATTATTAATTTTTAGGCATAATTGTTGTTAAGTTTTTTAAAAACTTAAATTTAGCTTTTAGAGATACATTCTGAAATGTTTATGGATGAAATAATATGATGTCTGAG